>NW_005187421.1:4692532-4726179 GCF_000239375.1 Pundamilia nyererei
GTTTTTTTTAATATATATTTAATTAAAATGTATGGATCCCAGTCTTTAAATCACAAAATGCTTAGATGTTAAATAAGAAGGGAAGGATTTTATGTATGCGCTGTTATTCAAGCAATTAAAATGTTAAACATTTTAATTTCAGTTTTTTTTTCTTGTGTATGAGTTCAGGTATCTCCACTGCAGGAATAGTAGTTCATTTTATTAATGACACTTGGGTTAAAGCCACCTAGCGGTCTGGATTCAACCCTTTTGTAGCCAATTTGATCCCCAGCTTGCTATCCCTCCTTCAACATTTTCACAATTTTTTTATTCTTGAAAATAAATATTTACTTTTTCCAACATTAAAAATAAAGAAGGTGTGACATTGGGTAAAATTACAGTTAAACTAATATTAGCACTTAGCTCAAATAAGTGATCAATAAAATAACATGGAATAATGACAAAACAATGAAAAAATATGGGGTAAAAATAAAAATACATAAAACCATCAAATATCGCAAATTAAATAAAAAATTATACTTTGACTAAGCAGGATAATTAGAACTGTTACCGCTTCTTTTTTTACTGCAGTAATTGTTCTTAAAATTTAAACTTTATTTTGGCTACTAGTAATTTATATATTTTAAATGCAAGTGTATTATACAGTAGTTGGACACCCTAGCGGTCAGAGTGCGAATAACAGCGTTAAAGAAATGGTTGCATTAAAACATTTCAAGATTATTTTGCGCCATCTGGCGGCCGGTCTCAGAACTGCATCAACACCTCCGCGCACTTTATCCGGAAATATCGTTTTGAGAAGTTCCTCCGGAGCTTCCGGTCTGTTAATCCACTTGTTGAGCAGAGGAGAGGGGCGGGGAAGCGCTTACGGACTTACATTTTCACCAGAACTCCAATCATGTCGCGGGCAAACGGGTAAACGGCGCCCAGACAGAGCAGCAAAGCCGGCAGTTGAGCACCATGTTGAGTTTGAGCAGAGCTGGTATCGTCGGCGCCTCCGTCGCTGTGGCGGGAGGAGTCGCTTATCTTATCTGGAACTATGCGTCCTCCTCCGGGGAGGAGAAGCCCGAAACACGCCTGGGAGAGGTCGGTGAAAGTGACAGAGAGCAGCGGGAAGGAGAGAAGGATGAAATAAGAGAGGAAGAGACTCCGGTGATTAAAGCTCAGCAGCAGCAGACACAGTGTGCTGAGCCCACAACGGCCGTGGTTGAACCTGTAGCAGCTGCTGAAGTTCGGAACACATCACAGGTAACGTTCACCGGACACACCTGTGTGGAAATGTTCAGACTGCTGCTCCTAAAACACTACATCTGTGCCTTCACCCCAGCTGCCCCCCCGGGTTTTACACTTAAGACGAGACGAAGAAGCGTTTCGGTAAAATAACTTATTTTACATGTTGCGTAAAGTTGTACATATTTCAGCGGCAAATGCATAGGCACGTTCTTTGGGGTTCCCACGTGGTGTTCTGGGAAATGTAGGCTGTTCCATTCAACTCAAAGGCGGTTTTCGGGACAGTTTAGTGAGGCAGCGGCTGGATTAATCCGCACATTTTATATATTAATTCATTTATTTTTTTTATTTACATCCCAAGAGAAGTTATTAAATAAAATAATTAAATAAATACAAAAGTAAAATATTTTTTTCACTGAGTAAATGGACATTTTGAAATATCTAAAATAAAATATGGGATGTGTAAACCAAAAAAGAGATTTTTTTTCTTTTAGGTTATTATTATTATTAGTGCATATTACATTTTACTAACTAAACTAAAATAATGTCTGAGCTCGACCTACTGGACGGAAGCTTATTATAGTTAACTTTAAAAAAATCTGTCTAATTGTATTTAACGAATATAAAAATAATAAGAAAAAAATTGAAAAACTAAGTATTTTTTTAAAAAAAGACCAATTAAATGTGCTAAGTTTTGTTATTTTGGTTAAGACTGGAATCAACTGCTTTCAAAAAGTTCTGTGTTTATATTGTAACATCTATAGTCAATTTCCTAAATCCTGCATCTGGCATGTACCCCAAATACAATAATACTTTAAAAGACTAAAACTCTGGCCCTGAAACTTACAAAAACTAAACTAAAACTAATCATTTTTCAGACAATAAAAATAAACTAAAATGAGCAATCACACTCTGGAAATTAACTGAAACTAAACTGAAATAAAAACAAAAGTCAAAGTGAAATAAATATAAAAACTAATCAAGAAAATACAAAACTATGATAACTCGGCCTGGAACAAGTTAAGAGACACTATTTGGCATGATTATGAATAAAGAGTAAAAAGGACCTTCCTTCCAAGATTTAACATGAGAAACAGGAAAAACTGCTTATTTCTGCACAATTCTACACTATGTCGTATATTAGACCTATTCACAGTATTTTTAAATACTAAACAAAATCTGAAACATTAAGACAGTTGTTTGGTATATATTATCAATATTAGCTGTTCCTAAATAATATTTTTCTAAAGAATTATATACATTTTGGCGTTTCTTTGAGATTGAGAAACTGTCTACAGTACTTCTAGCCTGAGATTTATTTTTAATTACTAACCTGCAATATCAGTTCTGTCAGCTAACATCTGATTTTCTTCTTAAGATAATAATTAAACATCTTTTTTTGACTTAAATAATTTTTTTAAATAAAACTCAATTTTTACATTTCCATTTCCTGAACCAATGACATCATAGAGGAAATAATCCTTTTTAATATTGGTGTGAATATCAGGCTCTGATCCAGTGTGGTCTGTGTTCCAGTCCCAGCCTGTGGAGTCAAAGGGAACACAGGTTCTGGTTCTGGGTCTCGATGGATCCGGAAAGACCAGCCTGCTGCAGTCTTTGTCCACCGGCCGCCTGGAGCAGGACATACAGCCGACACAGGGCTTCAACGCCGTCTCCATCAACAAAGATGACTGCTATATCGAGTTTCTGGAAAGTAAGCCTGAGCTCATCTTTAGTATGCTCTGTCTCATATGATCCAGTTGAAAATCACATATGTGTTCCTGTATAATGCATAAAATCTAACAGAAATAAACACGGGAGTTGTATTTGAACAGTGTGTGTTGTCTCTCTCTTTTGACAGTTGGAGGTAAAGAGGATCTACGGCCATATTGGCAGAAATATATCCCTAAAGCACTGCTGCTGGTATTTGTAGTCGACTCGTCCAACCCGCAGCTCTTTCCAGTGGCAAAGAAACACCTACACGAGCTGCTGGCCTCTCGTCCAAGCCTGCCTTTAATGGTGCTGGCCAACAAACAGGTGGGCGTGAAAGAAACAAGTTCGATTGATTTGTTTCAGACTTGCAACTGATGCAACTAAAGTAAACACAAAATAGAACTGGCTTTTAATGTGAAGAATTGCATTTATTTATTTATTTTCTATTCTGAACTCCTAT
The DNA here is from genome assembly GCF_000239375.1 of Pundamilia nyererei. Taxonomy (NCBI): domain Eukaryota; kingdom Metazoa; phylum Chordata; class Actinopteri; order Cichliformes; family Cichlidae; genus Pundamilia; species Pundamilia nyererei. Next base: position 4,695,933 of record NW_005187421.1, read on the forward strand.
CTTGTAACATGTCAACAGCAGGAAACAACAAAATAGAGATTTTCAGATATCAAGCTAAGCTGCAGCTGCCTGAAGTTTGGAGAAGGCTGCATTAGGCTTCGATGAACACACCTCATCACAGTCTTGTGATCACTCTCACTAAGCTCCTCTGTACGACATGTTCAGCTTTTTAACCCCTTAGCAGTCCAATTAGTCCCCTAAACCATCCAATGTCCCGTGGGCGGTACGTCCGACTGCTAACAGGTTAATAAAAGGCATGTCTGTGCCACATAAACATTTTAACATGCACCAGTGATGTTACTGGTAGATGTGTGCTCCTTCCCTCTGCACGAGCTGTGGATAGCGATCTAAAGGATAGAACACCTTGGCCAGGGTTCAAAGCGAGCTAAGTTGATCTGAAAATGTGATGTCAACAGACTCCATGCACCGATTAGCCATGAGAGCAACTTGCCCAGACGCTTGCAAAGAAAAGCGTCTGGGCATCTTTAAGTTGCTTGAAGACATTTCACCTCTCATCCGAGAAGCTTCTTCTTTGATCCTTCTCTGAAGAAGCTTCTCGGATGAGAGGTGAAACGTCTTCAAGCAACTTAAAGAAGTCCAGACGCTTTTCTTTGCAAGCTCCTTTCACTACGATGACCTGGATGACTGAGAACCTTCACAGACAGGTGTTTTAAAACTGAATGATGTGGCAGTCTATCACTTGCATTTCCTTTTGATTTGTATCTGTTTGCATTTTCTGTCCATCTGAAAAGCACGTATGTCGATTTAGATGTCACAAAATAAAATCTGAAAGATGGCTTCCATCCTTTTCTCATTTTCATATTTTGGGTTAAAATCACTGAAGCAGCAAACCCTGCAAATTTTATTCTGCAGTAATTTGGTGGTGGATAAAATGTCAGCAAAGATTTCTCAGACATTACGCCCTTCAAATAAGTTCATCTTTATATTTTTTTTATATAATATATCATCCTTATCTTACTTAATGCTCAATGTTTTTTTCTTTCTCCAGGACCTTCCAGGTTCCTGCGGCATCACTGACCTCCACGACGCTCTGTCTCTGTCCGAGCTCGGCGACCGGCGCTTGTTCCTCATCGCTACCCACGTGAAGAAGGGCGAGACAGAGCTGAGCTCTGGCGTGCAGGACGCTCAGGCCCTGATCTCCCAGTTGGTTTGTGACGGTTTATGAAACGCACTGTTAACTCCTGTCACTTAATCACATTCAGTGAGCTCTTTGCACTTTTTTTTAAACTTTACTGTTTTCACTACGTTTGTAGGCTAAACCTCTGGTATTTATTTCTGTTGGTATTTCACGTTTGTGAGGAGAAAAAAACCCCTCACTGTTTGTTGGCCTGTTAAATTTTTTTTATTGATTTGTGTCAAACTGGGAGAACACAAAACCATTATCTCTATTTTTGTCCCAGCAGGTGATGTGTGGAGCCACAAATGTTAACATTTACAAGACTGTTACTGTGGTTTAAATTTTTAATTCCTTCTAATGTTGTTTGGAGCTGCAATTGCAGTAGTTTTCAAATCGATCTTAATGATTTAAATGTGTCAGCGTATTTCATACTTGCATACAAATCTCAAGCTGCTTAAATTCGTCATATCAGCTGAGACAAGTGGCCCAAACTAACTTTTACTGACTGAGATCTCAAATTAAAACATAAAATTTTGTGCTTTTGGACTGTACACCACCACAGTGAACATCAAGTCCAGACTTTCAGTATTAATTCGTGGGTTTTAATAGAAGTGCTGCATAAACTGTTGAGGAATTACAGCCATTTTTATACACACCCCTCCTTCTCCATACATTTCTCTACCCATTATTCTGTTAGTTAGTCTTGGTTTAATCTGTTCAAACGTATATATATTTATATGATTTTTGACAAAGTATGATCGGGCTTTCCTGGATTGTACACTAACAGTGATTTGCCCACCTCCCTGAGAGCAGTCTTGACTGGTTAGATAGTAATGCTGTTTCGTAACCATGGAAAGAACTCTGGGATCATTCTCACTGATTTTTCCTCCCCGGTCTTCCAGGCCTTTAGGTTTTGCTGAGCTGGCCGATACCGCATTATTGATTTGGCCTCTCCTCAAGTGTTTGCTGTCTCTCTGATAGGTGTAGTTTGGTTTTCAGATCAATGAAGACCTTCTCCGCTTTAATCGACACTTCTTTGGACCTCATATTGAGAAATCCAGTGAACAGCTATCAGATGCAAGTTTAACACTTGGAAGCAACTTCAAATCATTTATCTGCTTTCTATTGAAAAACGAGCAGGGAATTGTTCATCAACTGTCCAATTACTTTTGAGACTGGACTGTGTATTAAAAGGCTGTAATTCCTAAACAGTTGACATTTTTAAATTTAAGATAAAAGTCTGTTCTTCAAACACATCTGGACTGTTTGATTTAAAATCCTCTGTGGTGGTGTATGGGAAAAGGCAAAATTACAACAACAAAAAATTCATGAAAGGTTCAACTGTTAAAATGTCTGAAAGTGACACCATTTTGCCATGTGGGGCCGCTAAAGTGCAAACTTTGACTCTGTTCTGCCGTTAATATCAAAATCTTGAAACATTTAAGCATAACGGAAAAAAACAAAAAGACATGGCTCTTTGCTGCAATACTGCTGCTTTATTTTGAGTTTATTATCGCTCAGGAGTGTTACAGCTTTAAAAACACACGTATGTAACGCGTTCATTGTTATCTTATTCATTGTGTGTCGTCTTAATGCTTTAAAAAGGAGTTTGGTTTTTTATCTTAAGAACTGAATAAAACGAAACCCCTTCATATGTAACACTTTGGTGATTTAAAAGGGCGCATTACTTTTTGTTTTTTGTGACTCCTATTTTTCCAAAACCAAAACATGCATTTTACAGTAATGTGTAAACAGTTTGATGATGTCTTATTGGCCATTATTTCACATTTAAATAAACAGTTTCCACTGAATTATTCTTTTGCATTAAATCTTTAGTGTTTTGAACCACTGACCTTTCACATAGTTTTGTTTACAACAGCACAGCTCTGTGTCGTTGCTCATGTGAGCACAAAGCCTCATCACAAACATAGCGCTTGACATTTAGTCACTTCACACCATTGGAGCACATTTATATTTTGAATCGAGCTCTCCAGAATGCCACAGCAACAGTAGGCCTCCCAACTGACCTAGAAGTGTCCACTTTCCTTATAACGTTCAGCTTCTGAAGTCTTGAGTGGGCCGGATGGTTGAGTTAACCACACAGACTCCAGTTTCAGGGCGTCCTCAGGTGTGGAGCTGGTTGCTAAGGACTCCTACTGTGGCTATGGAGAGAGTAATGTGACATCAAGCTGACGCATCCAGCTCACAGCAGCCGCAAGGGGAGATGGTGTCTGGAAAACAAGGTAAATTTATCACTTTATACATGCAAAATGGTCATCAAATATTGGGGGGTAGCCTTAACTCATTTTTTGCTTTTGTTTTTTATTCTTGCAGCTGTTCAGTCCACATTTGGTCCATCACAGAGGTGAAATGGTTTTGATCTTTATGCCTTTCTCAGAAAGTTAATCATTCTCAATAGATTTGGTGTGTTTGTGTAAAATATTGACCACTATAAGGAGATATTGTGCGTTGCAACATTCCTACCAACAGTCTGCCCCAGGGCAGCTGTGGCTACAACTGTAGCTTGCCTCCACCAGTGTGTGAATGGGTGGATGACTGGGTGTGTAAAGCGCTTTGGGGTCCCTAGGGGGGACTAGTAAAAGCGCTATACAAATACAGGCCATTTAACTATAAACTCAGGAATAAACAGCTGAAACAGCATTTTCTTGCTCAAGAGTTTTCCACCATATCGGGTGTAACAAAATGTAGGTTGTGAGGGGGAAAAAATATCCCCCGATAGGTTGGCGAAGGCAAATCGGTTACAGAGACGATACTTTTCAAAAAAAAAAATCTCTTTGTAATTGCATTGGTTGCTTGCAGATTGCTGCAGTTGCCTATAATTTTCATAGAAGATACAAACTTGTCTGCAAACTGAGCAGTGGCGCAACTTTACTGCAAAATAAAAGTTAAAGTTTTTTATGAAGTAGAAAGGTCTCTGTTTCCAGTTTCTGGGGTGTATCACTAACACTCTGAGAGTAGTTGCAGGTAAAGTTGGTGTGTTCCATACAAACTGGGCGACTGCTAAAATGTTACTCGTGGACCAGTCAAGGCCTGTGTAGTTGGGGCCTTATTCTAAACATGGCGAGTGCTCATGTGAGTACAAAACCTCAATAGTAGCTAACAGTTTTAAAAAAAAACTCAGTGTTGAGAATAAAAAAGCTTAAGGCAGGAATGAAGTTAAAAGTAATAAAAAGTCTGGAAGAAACATTTAGCTTCAAGTCTGGCAAAGAAATTTGAAACTTAAATGTCAGCAATAAACAGTTAAAACACCAAAACTCTTAACAGGTTAGGTAAAATCATGATAAAACCATCTAATTAACATAAAGTCATTAAGAAAGAATAGAAACATTAAGCTAAAAGTCAGGATTAAACCATTTAAAGGAGCTAAAAGTGTAACCAGCTGAAACCAACATAATGAATAAATGGGGGAAATAGTTTGCCTACAGTTTTAGATTAAGCTTTTGATGCTGATGCAAGCTTAAAACCAACACCTGAAAATTCAAAGCTATGTTGTAAAAATCCATGTTTTATATAATCAGTAACCTCTAGTAGGGAGTATTTTTGGAACATTGCAGATATTAAAGGGGTTAAATGGAGGTGGTGGTGCAAAATAGGAAACCACTGTCATGAAAATGAATGACTCACAGTCAAACTCTGGCATTCGCGTCTTTGCTTTTTGATTGGTGGTAAAGATTTAAAGTTGAAACAGAGATTTTAAAAAAATGAGCGAGACTGTTTGGGAGCCAAAATATGGAAAACCCTAAACAGAGAAGGGAAACTCGCTGAGCGATTGCACAGCCCCGCTTTGGGCCCACAGTCCCTGAAATACACTCGTATTTATTGTTAGTTTTTGCTGTTTTGTGAATGCTGTGTCGTTTGACAGAATCTTGGAGTTGGCTCAACACAAAACCTCAAAAACAGTCTGGGCCACGACTCCTTGGTGAGTAGCTGACTCACACGAGCATCTTCCCCTTGATTAAAACCGAATTCTTTCTGCACACAGACTTTTTGTAACGCCACAATGGCCGCTATTCATCACACGTCTGTTTTTAAAGCCCTAAACATTTTGAGCATACTTAGTTCTCTTCCAGCTGTTACATCATTTGAAAATTGACTTAAAACTGACTCCCAAGAATTCAGGAGCCTATGTGGTCAGTGTTTCCTTCTTTTGAGTGCAATTTCTCCAAAGTGCATAATTAAAGACAGATGTCTGGCACCCACCGAATGTGTGTTTAAAAGAGAAAAACAATAGAGAAATGAGAAGAATTTATGGTTTGTTGATTGAATGGATCTTTCTTTTTTTTTCTTTGGGAAAATATTTATTCTGCCTCTGCACAAAGATGCTTATCATCACAGCTCCTTTTTGGAAACCTTTCCATTGATCAGTGAGAAGCTGAGCTGGGGCAACCAGGGGCCTGTATGGCCCATCTCCGCTTCAGCGCTCGGAGCCGCTCCAAGTGCAAGAATCCAATACCTATCCAGGCACAAAAGAGATTTCTCAGCAAGGGAGGACCACCGGAGGTAACTGTAGCCCGGCTGTTCCTCCAACATTATTGATGACTCTATCAAAAAGACATGAGAGGGAGGGCTGTTTGTGATCAGAGCAGTGTACACAAGCTTTTTATGTTGTGATGCATCAACATATTTGTGTGGAAATCTTCGCAGAGCTCTTTAGCACAGAGTAAAGTGATGTTCGGGACTGATGCCAGGTGATCACCCTCGAGAGCTGTCAGGCTCGATTAGTGCTAGCTACAGGTCCACAGCTCTTCTGTTTGTTGTTTCTCCTGCATCAGCTGTCGGATGAGAGGAGCAACGATGTTCAGTGTAACTCAATCAGAAACCCACGCGCAGGAAGTGCAGCTCACTGAACTGCAGTAATAATTCACTGTAACGGAGGATGACACTGATCACCTGCTGGTTTGGTGCAGACCATCAGCTATAGAGGAGCTTGATTCACGATGCTCACTGCATACATACTGATCCTTTTTTCCCTGCCTCTGATTTGCTGTAAGCTACATCAGTTAAATGTATTTACAGGGCTATTGTATCTGATAATTAGCCTCAATGCCTAATTTAATGAGAGTGCAGGCAAGATGTCTAGTCCGCTTTGTTCATTTCTAATCTGATTATTTGGCTCTGTGGTCAAGGTTTCTTTATCAATAGTGTCACGTTAATTATTTTACTTGGCAGCTGGAACTTTTGAATTTTTCAGGCCAATTAGGTGTGCAGCTAATTATTATTATTTATTATTATTATAATCACTATTTGACTTGATGATCCCTAAATCCAGACAGATGATGTCAGTGTTAATATAAAACAAAGAAAATCAACAAATCCATATATTTGAGAAGCTTTTTTGGCATCTGTAAAGAAAAACAGCCTAAAAAGATGATAGGTAATCACTGAAAATCTTTTCAGATGTATTAGAAAATTAATATGTTAACATGTAAAATCATTAATCAAAGGTACGTTCTGTAATTACCCTTCAATTAAAAGTTTCACCACAAGGGGGCAGTTTTGAAATGTGCAGCTTCTTTTTGCTCGCCCTCAGTTTTTTGCCTTTTCCGGGTCACCATTTAAGTTAAGATACCTTTCTGAAAAAAGACTACATTACTTAAATACACCATCTTGTGGTATAAATTGGTATTGCACAAAAATACAGTCCAGCCCCATTTCAACTTCAGCAAACGTCTCTCCAGCATAATACATAATACATAGACACTATGGACATGAAGTCATAGCAGTTGGTTCTTCACATTATAGTGACAACTATAACTATTTTAAGCTCAGGAATTTACAATAGTTACCTTTAACAATTAAATATTTTCTGATTTCTGCTTTTTAAGAGAAAATTGCTCAAATTTGAACTGTTGTGTGGATAAATTGTTTGTGGTGGCAATTTTGTACTTTTTACTCAGCTTTTTTAGATTAGAGGAGTGGATCGTTAGTTCAAGATAACGGCATTAACAACAAAAGAGTAAGATTTTGTATTTTTTATTGCTAGTGTCAACAAATGCCATGAAAAGTCCAAAACCAATTTGTTAATCTTTCTATGTGCCATTCGTCTTTTTTGTTGATATAAAAAGTTTGATCAGATTTTTTCCTCGTTATTTGAATCAGGAAGGATTCTGCATCAGTGACACACCGTCGAGGAGCAAAACAATGCGAAGCGAGCATTTAACCTCGAGTGTCACTCCGCAGTCTCGGCTGCGTAATGAAATTTAAATGTTTTTCCGGCTGCATTTTCCACTCATTCCCCCGTCATCAGCTGAACACTGACACTTAACCATTGTTCTGAATTGCCCCTTCATCATCATCCCCTCCTCCTACTTTCTTCTTTCTGGCTCAAGACAATGTTTTGTTCCAGACACACAACACAGCACATAATGGGCGCACTAATGGCTTCCATTTTCCTGCAGGAAGGAGGAGGAGGCGACGGCGAGCCTCTTCAGGAAGACCCAGCGACCTTCCTCCAAGACGTCCCAGTACGAAAACACCCTGCGTTTGTCGACACCCAGAACCAGGACTCGAAGCTCCCAGGATGCAGGGTAAAAGCCTCAGTGCATGCTATACTTAATCCATGTGTGTTCATGTTACATGCAAACATATTATCTTTGCAGCTGGAGAGCCCTGCACAATAAGCATCTTCTACTTCTACTTCTCTATTTCAATGTGAACCATTCTGAAACAGCTGTTACATGTAACCTACAGGTCAATCAGTGACACTCAAGGGATACTATTTCCTCTGACGTCTAGGCATAAGAAGCATCAAACCCGTGCTTGGTTTAAATGTTTTTATGCAACACAAGATGGGATGAAAACTTTTTTTGTTTCTGGTCATAAAAAATGAAAACACAAAACCTTCTCCTTCACGGTTGTCTCCTTGGAGGCTATCGCCAGATCGTCCTTCACAGGTGATGCCTCGCACCCCACCCACCACCAGTTTCACCTGTTTGACCCTTTGCCCTTTGGTCAGTGCCTCAGGGCAGTCAGGTCCCACACCTCCAGACTCACAGCACCTTCTTCCCCTGAGCCATTTAGACTGTTGACAAACACTATCTCCTCACAAACCACCACTGCCCACCCACCTCACCAATCTGAGCCACGGTCTGAGTAACTCTCATCACTCATGTCACTCACATACAGACTCCATTCAGACCAAGTCTTTTCTTTGCACTACCTCCAAGCACTTTGCTCTCCAATGTGTGCCTTTCCATTGTTTTGTATATATTCCTCCAGTTTATATGTATTCCTCTAGACTGTATATATCTCTTCTGTTTGCTATTTTTTTCCTGATGTTTTTACTATTCATAAAATTTTTTTTACTCCTGCACAGTTGGCGTGGAGCACCCATAATTTCATTTTACATGTAGAATGGCAATAAAGGGCTATTCTATTCTACTCTATTCTATTCTATTCTTGATCTCCCCTCAAGTGCTTGAAACGGTTTGAAGGTGTTTGAAGGTCCCTGGTGTTTTTGCATCATCTGCAACATCAAATTAGCACAGAGGGCAAACATCAACCACTGTATCAAACACAATGAGCGACCATGATCAACTTTCCCAGTCATGGTTTAAGTCCCAGACTATAAGGAAAAATGCCACAAAGATCACCACTGATAATCTTTTTAGTCTAGGACTAGGCTTAATCCTAGTCTGGGAAACAAACACCATAATTTTTCTTTTCAGAGATTAACAGAGAGCTAGATGTCCGATTGCAACTCCCAGGTATTTAACCTCTAGTGAGGTAGACATCTTTGCACATGACGACCCTCAGGACCACCTCGAAGGTGATAACCCCACCACAGGTTAAATACCAAGACTCATCCAAATGAAACATTTTAAAAAACCTTTTCTCCCCAAATCGTTTGGGCTATAACATCCTGACGAGTCTGAGAGAAGACATTCAACAAAAAATGGCCGTAACTGCGCACAGCACTGTTAAAATATCTTTCCTTGGTCGCCACTGGAAGCTGTCCAGAGGTGCTCAAGGAGAGGGCCTCAAAGGGGCAGCAGACAAGCTGAAAGATTTTCTTTTTGCGGAGGGAATCTTTCTTTGCCTGTTATATGAGCCATGCTGCTGTTTTAGAGATTAACATGATCAGTAATACAATTTATCATATATCACACAATTAAGGACCTACCGTCTACCAGTTTTCCAGATGTGAGGTGTCTTAACATGGAGCTTACTTACCGTAGATTAGTCCTGCATTGATGCAAATAAAATCACAAGTCTTTTATTTTGTTGCAATACTTTGGCAACTCTGAGCTTTTTAAGACTAAACACTAAATCAATTGTGTAGTAAGAAGTTTATAAATAAATGCATTTTCATTAAGTAAAAGCTTATGTGACTCAGTTTGGTTTGGTGGATTTGAAATTTTACATGGTATATTTATATATTTCCCCCATTTGCCATTATGTCAAATTGCTCGTTACTGCTTTGGCGTTGAGAAGCATATAAGCAGCAGTCAGACAAACTCTTTGAGCTGTCTGTTTTAAACGATATTTCCACGGCCCCCCATCACATGTCAAACTCCAAAGCCTTTATTCTCCCTGCGGGAGCTCACATGCAAACCAAAGTCTCAAGTTTAATTCCAGCAGAATGTAACAAATCATAAAGTTAAATCTGAGAAGGCCGAGCAGAGGATCAGGCCCAACACTGTGCAGTGTGAGGAAGCCAGCGTTTGTACATCTGTTATTTCAGTGACAGACTGTGGGAGAGCGAGGAGACGAGACAATAGAGCTTATTGTCCAAGGCTCAGCACCTCTGGGACCCTCGTAGACTGCCGCGGAAGTCTTTTTATAAATCCCGAGCCCAGCGGCAGCAGCTGAACATGTAGTTGGATGGAGTGAGATGCATCCCAGGTTTTGTTTGTTTTGTTTGTTTGTTTCAAATCAGTACAAGTTGATGTCTGCATTTTTTAGGCTACAAATATCACAGTGATTGCTGTTTTAATGTCCTGTATAAGAAGTAACAATTGCCAGACTCTCATCTTGTTGCTCTAAGAGATACAGACGGATAAATGAGTGAGACAAAACAAAGCAGATAAAATCAAACCCAAAAAGGAGATTGTGAAGAAAAAAAGCGCAGAGTAAGCCAAAATGATTTGGGAGCATTTCTGTATCTGATCCTGTAGTGAAGACAAGCTGAACTACTGAGGCAATAATTATACATAAATGGAAGCACACGAAGACTGAATAATAACAAGCAAACTGGACACACGATCAGGCAATAAACCACCCAAAAAAGCTTAAATGTTGTAAATATTCTCTTCTTCTTTTTTGACATTTTTCCTTTATTAGGCTGTGACAGAGTTTTGTTGTACTTACATGACGCACATCTTAGTCACTTTCCCAGTAAGGTTTACTCATTTAGCTTTGTCTGTTTTGTTTTCTAGCTTTTGGCCTTATCCGTGCCTTCAATGGGAATGAAAGTTTCACCATACCATAGTGTTTAGAATACTTATCAGCTTATCTTTAACATGTATTTGCATATTTTTTGAAGCTGCGTGGCAGAGAGCTGCTGGTACTGACAAGAATAATAAAGATTTTGAGGATTATTTGAGGAACACGATTGTGCGAGGCCTAATGTAAGAAGAATGTGAGAATTACGAAGCCCTGCATTATCAGGGGTTTATTTCTCGCGGTATAAGATGCTGTCTGCTTGTCCCACAGGCCTCCTCACACGCCTCAAGGTGAAAAAAACTGTCCTGTGTGGCACAGCGATCCCAGGGTGAAAAGTGCCGTGATCACACCTCGACTGCTGCAGCTTTCCAAACCCAAACTCGCACATCCGGACTTCCAGAGGAGCAGGGAGGTAAGAGGAGCAGAGCAGATCATTTCAGAAACAAATCCGTGCAAACATCCATGCTCTTTTTCAGTTTGATGCCTCGTGGCTTCTTGTGTAATCACAGGGAGGCTTAATCACACACGCTTTTGTGAAATATGCTTTCAATATTTTATTGGCATAGATTCAGCTTGAAAATTGTTGTTTTTTTTGGTGGTGAAAGAATTTGTTTAATGGGGTTTACACTGCATTGAATTAGCTGTAAAAGCCACATATTTGTAGCTTAAAAGATAAAATCTTTTTAGGTTCGGGTAATTAGGAACTTTTCTTCCACGTAATCGTTAGCAGCCACTTTGATCTAAACTAAATGTTTTAAACCTCGGGCTCTTAAATTTTTCGCACCTAAATGTGAAGTGGTCGAGCAGATTTATAAACAAATCAGCCTTCCTCTGTCTCTGCAGGGATGTGTTGTGAAAGTAGAAACTAATACCTTCTGTTCGTCTGCAGAGCGTCGCTTCCATCGTCTCTCTCTCATCCAGAAAAGCTCGCATCTCGCAGAGACTCGTCCAGCTGTCGCTGCCCAGACTGAAGGAGAGCAACATCTGCTGCACACTTGGACGTCCAGAGGAATCCATCTGGACTGTAAGTGCTCTCACTAACACAGCATCACCCCATGTCACTAAATACTGTACTACTTTTAGTCTAGCATGCAGACTCCAAGAACAAGAAGTGTGTTCTTATTTTATCATTTCTTCATCCTCTTGGAGGCCACTTAAAAGAGCCGGTGTTGCTGGTGGCCTTATTTTACACCTTTGCAACATCTGAAATTTCCCCAGCAAACCCTCACATACTCTGTTACAGAAAGTATAACACCAACATTAGTCTAACCCCAAGTTTATGATGCCAAATAAATACCATCAGGAGGCTCAAAGACCAGTAATGTGCGGCTTTTAAGGAACACTAGAAAAGTCTTTCAGCAAAGCATAAATTAAAACTGTTTGTTAGGGTTGTGTATTCAACATCACACTGTCAATTCAAATATTTTCCAGCTGTGTGAACCAGTTGTTTTACATCATAAAAACCTTGTTTTAATGAACTGTGACACTTTCCAATAATTATAATCAGGCAAATGAATATTTAATGTCGTTCTGCCGATGGAGAAATTCTGGGACTTGTTGTTTTGCGGGATGCCTTTTATGTTTTGATGAAGGTCATAAAAATGCAGCATAATTACCAGCTTTTACCACTAGAGTTTAAATTTTTATTGCTCACTTATTCTTTTTTTCCAAGTGGCTGTGATTAATGGAATTTAATGTCTGAATCTCAATAATAAGGTTTCAAGAGCAGCGAGGAGAGCCACAGCGAGCGCTCGCATTGAGATGCTGGCAGAACCAAAGCAGCTTTCCAAGGACTACATCCCACCACGAGACCCAGAGTGGAGCCGGAAAAACGTCCAGTCCATCTGAGTGCGCGTCGCCATCGAGTCGGTGTTTCACCAGACTGAACTCTTTGTGTTTTCCACCCCAGACTAAAGCAGAAACATTTAAAGGTCGAAATTCAGATCCTGTATTCGTGTTTCTGTGCTTTATTTACATTCACAGCCTCTTTAATGGTAATTATGACAGTTATTTCGAGCGAGTTATCACAGCTTGTGAACAGAAAAAGTAGTACCAAGAATGAACCCCCGACTTACTGTGAAATTAATGACGAGCCAGAGAGATCCAACAGGGAAACACTGGAGTGTCTGTCTCTGTGTAGCTCTGTCGTCATCATCTCTATGACTCTATGCATGTCTATGAAATCTTAAATGAGTTAGCGTTGGACTGGATATGGCTGACATGATATATTGCTGGTTTAAATCTCTGATGCCTTGGCAGATTGAGGGAGTAATGTTAAGAATAAAAACATGTCTGTGGCTCTCTCTGTCTACAGTCTGCAGCTTTTGTCTGAGCCTTGGCACGATACTGCGATCCACGTGGTTTTTGCCTTTGCAGCCGAGCAGGATTCTGCATTTTATTACAACCATGTGTGTATGAATCTATAAACACTCTCAGAGTCATGTCACAAATCTCTGGATTTTTTTTTTTCAGGGTAAAGTAGAAGCTATTCAGAAGCTGCTCCTATGTCAAAGGTCATGACTTTGACATAGGGTGCCGGGACATCATTGTGAAAATCCTGCTGTTATCTTATTTACAACACTGGCTGCTGTAACTAAGCGCTTTGTAAAAAAAATTGCTCATCCATTATTCTAGAGTGAACCTACAACCCACTGTGAGGCTAATCAGGGATTAGCCGGCTGCAATCACGACATCCAACCGTGAGGTGTAAAGAAGGCAGAGGAGGTGGCAAGGATGGAGGCAGAGCAAATAATAAAAAATAGAAATCCTGTTAGCTGAGAAAACGTTCTCAGGGGTGGGAATTTGACTGAGATGCAAGAGGAGTCAAAAAATCGTTTAGTTTCTCCATTTATGCTTTGCATTTAACATGATTTTAAACAGTTCCCCCTTAATTTACCTTAAACATTTATTCATGAGAGTAAAGCAAAAAATAAGAATTTCCACCTCTGCAACTGTTTACATTGTTGTTTAGATCCACATCTGTCCTGATATGACCTTTGACATTTCAGATACAAAAAGGACTTGCTTTATTATCTTGTCATATCGTGCTGAAAAATGAAGCTGTAGTCAATCGGATGTTTTCCAGACGATATTGCACGGTGATAATTTTCCGCATTTACAATTCAATCGCTTTTGACATGAATCCCAACACCACTGGCTGAAATGCAGCCCAAACCACAATAGAGCCACCACCATGTTTTACAGATGGCTGTAGAGACTCACTGTTGTACCTCTCCTCCTGACCTCCTCCGTGCAAGGAAATACTGCTGATGATTTAAATCAAAAACTTTTAATCTGGACTCCATGAGTCCTGATTTCATTCCAGCTCTTGTGTAATTTGGCAAAAACCTTTTCTCCCTGTTTCCCTCCCATAAGGATGTCTTCTTTCAGGCTTTAACCCTCACCCTGAAACTATTTCTGCTGAGGCTTCAGTGAACAGTAGATGAATCAACTGAAGGATCCCAGGACTGACCTGAAAATGGGTGGAAAAAAACAGCAAAAGCCAGAGAAAAAAACTTTCTGAAAAAGTAGCAGCAAAAGCTTCAGTAAAAAGACAGCAACTGGCTGAGGCGGGTACATTTTGCTCTCCTGAGTTGAACTATCATGCGAGTTGTACCGTGATTCCAGGTTAACAATAGTGTGCTCAAAGTAGCAAGTGTAAATATGAAAATCTTTGAGATTAAACAAGAAATATTGATAGCACGTCAGGTCCTGAAGGGTGTGAGCATTTCTTTACTCCTCCTTTTTTACAGCTTATAAACGGAGCCGTTTTAAATAAAATGATGAGTCCATTTATTTTATGTCCACGCCCACGTTTGTTTTGCCGCCAGGACTTTGTTTCTGTGTCTTTGCTGTCTTTGCGTTTCACTTCACTTTTATCTCTCACATGTGTGTTTTGCCAGCAGCCTGACACAGGATGTTTTGCTGCTGTATGGCGAGTCCACACCTTCTGCTAAATACAGGAAGCAGTTAAAGTGAGATGTTCTTAGGGTGATGATGCAGTCACTCATGGCACAATGTTCATGTTATAAAACCGTCCTGTTTTAGACCCGAGTTTAAAACTAATATTTACCAGTCCGGTTATGAAGATCCTTCAGAATTACCACAGATAAATCGTAGTATTTAAGAATTCATTCATCTCTTTCATTCCTGTTTGCATGGCATTGCTCTGCAAACAACTGTGTCAGGGTGGAGTTACAGGGACTTTCTACAAACAAAATCCCTTTGGTAAATATTTCCCAGAGCAGTGAGAACCTGGCAACCACAGCAGCAGCTCTGCCTGCTGCTTCTGTGGTTTTGAACTAATACATCTGCTGGACTTCAGTCTGCAAACTCTGTTAATCAACCACCATTTATATGCATATAAGTTGAGGTAAAAGCAGAATTTCTATATGAGTTCACTTTGGGTTATTTCTTTTGAGTAAATGTTCCAGAACCAGACAAAACAGATAAGTGAAAAATGGTCAGGAGGAGGAAAGGATGCCAGAGTGTAAATCCCAAGTGCCTGAAAGTGTGTCATAAGTCCAAGGATGTTCAAATTTTAGTTTGGAAAGCGGGTTAGAGGTCTGTCTGCGGGCCTACAAGTGTCTAAACAGGATTGTGTACTTCCTTTATTATTCCCAAGCAGATCAGAGGTGGTTTGCTGTTAGTGTAGATGTCTTTTTGCAATCATGTAACATTGGTCAGCACTGCAAAATGCATTTTAAATATCTGTACTCAGTGTTGTTGTTGTTTTTTAGTTTTATAGCCATTTAAAAGGACAAATCTTTACAAATATAAGTGCTGATCTCTCTGTGATGTGTTGACTTTTAATATGTGGGTGACATTTCTGAGTAAGGGAGTGGTGCTGGACCTATTAGAAAATGAGGAGTGTTCTTTCAGAAAGAACTTTGCTATTAATAGCACATAAACAATGACATGCATTAAGTCTGACACCCTGCTGAATGTCTTTAAAGCATCACTGTGTGCGCTTGAGACTAAGTATCCCATGCTTCTGTGTGCACAGGATCACCAAGCTGACTCTTAATTTCAATGATTATCTTCAGTTAAAGCTTTTTATACAAGGTGTCGATTCTTGGATTGATGATAGATTATGGCTACCTGCGTTTTTTCTTCTGTTTGGCTTTTGAATAACATCAAGTGATGTTCAGTTTTGTTAGTTTTTATAATGCAAATGATCCAAAAATGAATTTTCAGTTATCTGTAAAGTTTGAAATCAGTTCAGTCTAAAACTAACTGCTGTTAAACTAATAAAACGTCAAGTTGGGCCTTTAAGATACAGAAAACAACTCAACCAGAAAGATTAAAACACACAGGAAGTCTCAGTCAGAGTTCAGGAAGCTAAAAGAGATTATCTATTTTGTTTTTCTGTCCTGGTGGTTAAAATGATCAGAACAGTTGCACTTTTACTGGACCAAAAAAAAGTGAGTTGCAAACTGAGCAGTGCAGATTCCTCGCAGCTCTGCAGAGTCCTCTTAGCAACACACAAAACCAGACTCCATTCAAATTCTGCTCACACGCTCATCGGGGAGGCAGATCATCCTTTCGCTGGAGTGACTCGAGGACAGGCGCAAACATTTCCTCTGCCAAACATGATGAGAGCAAGAACATCAGCCTCACTTCCACAGCTCCATGACTTTTGACCCTTTACAACATCAGCCGAAGTCTTCATGTTTATTTCTGCAAGTGTTTGGCCCAGACCAGCAAACCTGAGCACTCGGCTCTCAAACACTTAAATTACTTTACCTGTGTACACAGCGGTGAATCCTGAATGTGAGACTTCATGAAGTGTTCGAACATGTGTTTGGTGTTACAGCACCAAAACATATTTCTTAGTATTGTGAGTATTTTAATGCCAAGGAACCTATGGGCATTGTTGGGAAGGTTACTTTTCAAATGTATTCCACTACAGATTACAAAATACATGCCTCAAAATGTATTTTGTAACGTATTCCGTTACGTTACTCAATGAGTGTAACGTATTCTGAATACTTTGGATTACTTAAGTGAGGCCCATGAGGCTACATTCTTTTGAGCAATGCCTGTAACACTCTGCCTATTGCCTTCATATTAAATAATTTAAAAAATATTTCTTCACGTCATTATGAGACGCGAGATTGCAGGGATTTGAGCCTCTTAATGCGTGTTTTGTTTGGGTTTCCACCGGTATGGAATTACCAAAAATAGAGAGGGCATAGTCGAACATATGAAACAGGAAAAGACCGCCGTGTAATCCCTTTATTTCAACAAAGTAACTGTATTCTACATACCACCTTTTTAAACGGTAACTATAACGGAATACAGTTACTCATATTTTGTATTCTAAATACGTCATGTATTCTGTTACTCCCCTGGTATAACACTGGTTATGGGTGATCTGAGCATCCACCAGCCTTTTACCTTACTTCTCATATAACACTTTTTTACTCTACTTGAGCACTCAAAGCGCTTTGCACAACATGCCTCATGCCTTTTTTTTCACCTAAGTGATTTCTATCTAATGTGCAGCATTCCTTTGGCTTTCCTTATTATAATCTGTTTTCTAATCCGGTCGTTAAGTGATGACGTGACGAATCCTACTTCCGGGCCTAAAGTAGTCGGCGTTTAATATGGCTTTTGTGTTGTTAACATGTTTAATGTTATGTATTTTCTTCTATTTGATCTCAAAAAGCTCCTAAAACAGTCAGTGATCCCTGTTGACCTCCCTCGGCTTTTATTACCGCTAATCATTTATTTAAGCTCAGTTTTTAAAACCTTAGGATGTAACTACAGCCCAGCCCATGCAGCAGTATATGAATGACTAACCTCGTATTGTGGATGGATTATCTCAGTTGTTCTCCTGGCTGAAGTTTGGTCCTTTTACAGCATCCTGCCATGCGATTACATTTGTTCCTGACCGAGAACACTCACGTTAACTTTTATCGAGTGGAAATAAAGTTAGCTTGTTTATATTATGCTAACATAGCTGTGTCACTAGCGATCACGTAGCACATCATTATATACCAGCTAGCCAAACTTCAGTAACCTTACAAACGTCACTGCTGTTTAGTTTTCTGTCTTCATTTATGTTGGAAGTGATAACAGAGCTGTACGTTTTAATTTGTTTCCAAAACCCCGCAGTCAGGACATGCTATATTGTATTTAGATAGAAGCTAGCGAGCTAACTTCCTGCTAACTTCTAACTCCGTTAAATGTCATAAATTCCGTTTTCATGGATGCCTGGATGTTAAACTCAATTGTTACACCTGGTAGAGCAGAACACTGATCATTTTATTAAAGATGAAAGACTTTAGACAGTTTTTCAACTCTCAGTAATTCAATTCAATTCAATTCAATTTTATTTATATAGCGCCAAATCACAACATAAGTCGCCTCAAGGCGCTTCATAGATACAGAGAAAAAAACCCAACAATCATATGACCCCCTATGAGCAAGCACTTTGGCAACAGTGGGAAGGAAAAACTCCCTTTTAACAGGAAGAAACCTCCGGCAGAACCAGGCTCAGGGAGGGGCGGGGCCATCTGCTGCGACCGGTTGAGGTGAGAGAAGGAAGACAGGATAAAAGACATGCTGTGGAAGAGAGACCGAGGTTAATAACAGATATGATTCAACGCAGAGAGGTCTATTAATACATAGTGAGTGAGAAAGGTGACTGGAAAGGAAAAGCTCAGTGCATCATGGGAATCCCCCGGCAGCCTATGTCTATTGCAGCATAACTAAGGGAGGATTCAGGGTCACCTGGTCCAGCCCTAACTATATGCTTTAGCAAAAAGGAAAGTTTTAAGCCTAATCTTAAAAGTAGAGATAGTGTCTGTCTCCCGAATCCAAACTGGATTCGGGAGACATAGTGATCGTTTGATATATGGACCTGCAGCGGAGTTTAGACCCAGACACGGCTAGTGACGTCAGACTGAACAACCAGATACTTTTAGCTCACACTACAACTCTCTGTTTTACATCACAACACTATGCACTGTGGGTATTTCCCTTAGATAAAGTCTGCCTGTGCATTACTGGTCACACAAGTGATTATAGTGATGAATTTCAAGCCATTTGGATGAGCAGTTCTCACATTATGGCTGTAAATTGCCACTGTTACACCAACAGTGACTGCTGCCTGCTCCACCAGGCATGCTTGTTTGGCTATGTGAGGACGTTCAAGTAATACATACCCAAGCATCTTACAACCATCATAACTGAAACCCAGAACCCAAAAAACTTTATGTCTAAATCGAGTCCTGTGATGGGGTATGAGAAAAAACCTCAAACTGATTCTCACAATCGCAACTTTATAAAACTACACAAACTATATTATTGTCTATGATCTGCCTGATTGTGTCTATTTATTATCTTTGGTTTGCTGTTACGAATAACCTCAAACACTTGCTCATGCTGGCTGAGTAGTTCTAAAGTATTGTCACCCACAAACCGACTGTTCTGCACAGCCACGGTGTGAACAGAAACAGGTGCAAGTGTCCTACTTTCAAACCATCACAATGTTTTTTTTAGAGAAAAGACAAGAAGAGAGTGAAGATTAGAGACTAAAGGAACACAAACTGATGTTGGAAACTGAACATGTGCTAAAATGAATATGGAGAAAATATCCTACAACATGCACCATACACCTTGTTCACATGGCGCCACCAATGTGTAAATAAAGTGTAGCTTTAAACACGTCTAAATTGAAACACAGACAGGCCAATTACACAGCTTAGTTTCAAGAGCAAACCCTATGAGGTAACTATGGTTAACTACTCATATTAACCCTTTAAACCTGGTGAATCTTCTAACAAACCTGCTGAACTTTTGTACTGTTATAGGCAGTAAAGAAAAGAAAAGTCAACCACATATATCTCCTGAAACCAATTTACAATTTTAAGCAATCCAAACTGTGAGATAAGATGGAGATTTATGAGGAGACGAAGAGGAGTAGGGTCTGTGATACAATGTGTGTTTTCTACAGGGACTATAAAAAATGCGCTTGTTTTTTCTTTGGTGGGTGTGACTTTTTTCTCTTTCTTTTTACGCTTGGTTGAACAGAGGAAAACACCCCCAGGCTCAGGAAACAGACACCACCACTGTGTGTGTGTGTTTGTGCGTGTGTGTGTGTGTGCTTTGTATTTCTAGACAAGTCCTCTAAAGCCTCTCAATAATTGTGAATGTAAACGCTAATAGGTCATAATTCACGAGTGTGCCAGTTAAAACATCAACTATGAAAAGCAGCTGTGTTAATGAGCAGTGGAACTACCTGTTGGGTCGGTGTTGGTTTCTGCAGAAAGTTCCCACGATCAGGGTTTTTGCTCCTGGCCTCTTGGCAGGAGACCTCCTTTCCTTTTCTCTCACACCAAATTTTCAGTTCAGATAAGTTCAGAACACATTTTCATATCTAAAACGTCAGCAGCATAAGTAAGTTAATGCTCAGAGTAGACTTTAATTGGCAACCCTCGGCTTTTTTTCATTGTCATTGTACTAGTACATGCTCATGCTGCTGTATTGTTTTTCCTGTGCTTTTTATTACATTGTTATGTGGTTGCTGGGCAACATGATGATGTCATAATTTAGTTTACGTATAATGAAAGTTTTGTGTATATAAATGATAGAAGTTATTGTCATGAGATGAAAATGATAAGATGCCTTTCAATTCAATTCAATTCAATTCAATTTTATTTATATAGCGCCAAATCACAACAAAAGTCGCCTCAAGGGGCTTCATAGATACAGAGAAAAACCCAATAATCATATGACCCCCTATGAGCAAGCATTTGGCGACAGTGGGAAGGAAAAACTCCCTTTTAACAGGAAGAAACCTCCGGCAGAACCAGGCTCAGGGAGGGGCGGGGCCATCTGCTGCGACCGGTTGGGGTGAGAGAAGGAAGACAGGATAAAAGACATGCTGTGGAAGAGAGACAGAGGTTAATAACAGATATGATTCAATGCAGAGAGGTCTATTAATACATAGTGAGTGAGAAAGGTGACTGGAAAGGAAAAGCTCAGTGCATCATGGGAATCCCCCGGCAGCCTATGTCTATTGCAGCATAACTAAGGGAGGATTCAGGGTCACCTGGTCCAGCCCTAACTATATGCTTTAGCAAAAAGGAAAGTTTTAAGCCTAATCTTAAAAGTAGAGATAGTGTCTTTAAAAGGTTTTTTGCAACAAACAGGCGATTTTAACTGTTTGTAGGAGCTTGCTAGGCAACACAATGACATCATAGCATCTGATATAGATAAGAACCTTCGGGGACCTAATGGGCACCAGTTTTGGTTGCTCATCTCCTGATCATGTAGAAGGAGCTGACGTGAGATTTCTCTGTTGTTTTTCCTCAGCATTTGTTCATACAGTAGCATAGTGCATTTTCACTCACGTCATCTCATAACTTTAACGCGCTTTCATACGATGACGAGAAAAGGTTAACGTGGTTGCATGGCATCACTATATTAAGCTTAACTACAGGCTACTGCAGAGCTGTGGCCCCCAAATGGTGTACCTTGAGACAAAGCCAGATGTGTCACAGGATATTTTGGATATTAATGCATTATATAACTGCTTAAAAATTTACTAATTTACTGCTGCTTACTTTACAGATTAAATTCCCTTTAAGTTAAACCCTTCTGTTAAAGGGAACTGAAGTCTGTTTGCACAGTTTGCTGGATGACGGTAAATAAGATGGAATGTGAACTAAGGGAGCATCAAGGGCTCTGTTTGACAGCAAGAAGGTTAATTAGTTGTCTAATCATAATTAAATACCAGTGCAAATGACCCAACACCCAAGAAAGGAGAAAAAAGATGCTTTCTGAAGGCAGGATCACAAAAGTTCCCTGTCCAGTTCTTTCAGTTGCAATAGGCACACCAGCCTCCCTCACCTTAAGTGCATCATCAGTCAGGAGAGGTTGGGTGTTGCTGAGTCTATGCCAAGCAAGCTAAAGAGGCACTTAAAAATCCCAACCACCCCTTCCAAGAGAAACGATCTATTTATGAGCAACAGCCAGCGATATATCACATATCACTGCTTGTGGCTAGATTTTGCCCTGCAAAGCGATGGAGTCAAGGTATGTCTGTGTGTGACATGAGTGCGGGCTCAGTCGCTTAGTCTGACAAAAAAAAATCTGTGGAAAGCTGACAGGAATACAGGTCTGCTTTCTGTTGGAGGAGCCTGGGAGTTGACGCTTCATGACTGTCTTCACTTATATGAATAGATACTTTACCTAAAAATCATTCATTTTGCAAACAAGAGTCGTAAAGAGCTTAAGTCCTGTGTCTTGTAAGATATTTAGGATTAGGAATGTCCGTAATTATTTCTGTCATGATGTCTGAGAACAACAACCAAAAAGATGCCCATAAAAGTAAAGACTGACAGAAAAGAAGTGAATTTGAATTCAAAGGTTTTTCAGACTAAAAATCTGCAGGGTGATCCTTTTTTATATATATAACATATTCTAAAAAGCAATACCAGATTTCACTAAAAATAAAGACTAAAGATCATGATAATTATTTTAATTGTAAAAATTAATTCAGCAAAACAAAAACAAAGCAAAAAGACTTTGTGAAATCTATGTATAACAACAGGCTCTACAGAGAAGAACAAATTAAAAATTTATATTTTTTCAGGTAAACTAAACGTAAATGTGTAGTACAACAACACGACTCCCTGATGGGGGTTTTTTTTGGCAGTGATGCCAACCGCACTGGTTTTGGTTTTTTATAATGGGACTTGTTTACAGTAAGTGAAATTATATACTACTGGCAGCTTGGACCCTTTTTGAGGATTAAAGCTCCAACTTTCTGGTGAGTTTACATCCTTTTTACTGCATTTAGTTATGCGGAGGAGGTTGAACAATGAAATTACATCACCTGCATTTGTTTAGCCCACCGTGTGACTTGTTTCAGTCATGTCTAATGGAAATGTTCCATGTTTGTCCACAGAAGTTCCTGGATAGTGGCAGCTGATGCCAGCAGCATCTATTGTAAACCCAGCGCTTCCTTACATCTTTTATAGTCGAATAAACAGCTCTGCGTCCAGCTCCGGTCCCTGCTGACAGAATTGCATGTACACTAACCAAACAATGCCCCCATCCTTTTCAAACCACAGCCCACCATTATATAACCCGGCTCCCTCAGTGAATGTGACTCCCAAATGTACAATAGTTGCAAAACACACTCCAAGTCATTTTAACTTACAATAATAATATGTTTATTTCTGTAACCATGGCAGATATATTGGCAGCAACACACAAAAACCTTCACATTCTGTAAGATAAAACAGCTTCAAAGATACAAAAACGAACAGAGAGGGAAACGTGAGGAATAGGAGGGGAAGTCAGTTCGTCCAGAAGGAAGTAGCTCCCTGCATCCAAAGAGGTGGTTGGAAAATCTCAGTCCAGCACAGATCCCTGTTTAGCTGGAAGACCCTCTGACTGCCTCCACTGTGCGTTACGTAGCGTGAACCATTTCTGTAAGAAACAAACAGGACAAACACACCCATGGGTGGGGTTAGAACAGGTGGCAGGGGGTTTTGTTCACTCATGTAAAGCCTGAACACAAGATTGATGATGTAACTCTTGGACTTCTCATATTTCCAAGAATTAAATACAGGCTTCTTTAAATGCATTTTCAGCCTGAGGCTACTGGTTACAAGCCTACATGTAGACAATAACTTAACCACTACTAATACCAACTAGAGCACATTACTCTATGGGTCTCTTAAACTGGTAATCTAATCACCCAGTTTGTGTGTATTATTATCATTGTGTGTGTTCAAGTAAGACACATGAGCTAAAGAAATATGATATGTATGTGAAACTTAAACTTGACCGTTAAAGATATAGTGGTGGATCACATAATTTAACATCTTTAGAGAATAATTGTTTTTTTCTCATGAGACACTACCACCTAAATCTACTGAGCTCCTATCTGTGGATTTAGTAAGGCATTAGAGTCTGGACGTGACTATCCTAGCTTACCATAAAGATATAGTTAGCCTGGCTTAGCATAGAAACTTAAACTGTCAATGTTTACTATCTAGCCTATTTACATTTTTAATAACACTTATTAAATTTAGCCTAATATAATGTTCAGTATTCATCATTTCAGCATGCCAACATTTTTATGTGTTGCCACATGGTGCAGAATATTACATCAGACTCTCAAGCTAGCCTAGCCAAACATAAAGCCTAAGATTAAGTGACAAAAAAAAATCTAAAGTAAAACATGCTGATATTTAACATTTGTACATGTTAATGTTAGCCTAATATATCTTTAACAATCAAAAAATTTAATAAATTGTAATAAAATCAATATTTTAATATTTATCGCTTCAGCTAAAACTGGCTAGCCCGATTCTGGTCGAAATTCTTATTTTTTATTTTTTTTTACCATCACAGCATTTGCAAAAATAAATTTAAAAATAAATAAATAAATAATAATAATAATAATATTTACCATCTAAAATGTTATCACGCTAACATTGACCTGGTAACGTTTTCCAAGTTAGCATAATAAAAAATATATCATTTCAGTGTGCTAATATTAGCTTGTGGCTCTTATTTAATTAAAATAAGGGACTTTAATTAAAATTTGTAAGCTAGGCAGCATATACATGTTGTCTTTGGTCTCACAGTCAAATTAAGACATTGCTCAGTCATGTCCAGTTTCAAAACTCACAGCTTTAAAAAGGATATAACTAACAAGTATATGATAAGGAAGCTGGTTGTTGCAGACATCTTTTATATACAGTCTATGGACAGCATCACAGGAAACAACTTAACTCAAATTATCAGAGGTAAATATTAATTGTTATTTGCGACCAAAGCATAATCATCATACAGAATCCCCACATAGAAATATGATTAACCAACACCGAACTAAACAAAAGCCCCTTTCCATCTGACTCTCATTATCTTCACAATCACACTACAGTCACATCTTTTCAGTGCATGTTAATGTGGTCGCTGACTCATCGTGGCAGAGCAGTGACCCCACAGCAAAGTTTTTTCAGGGCAACCGCAAAAAACGAATGTTTCCATCTAATTTTAACAGCATGTAGTCATGGCCCGTTTCTCTGACCCCTCTGCCAAAAACTGCTACACTAAAACTCTGACCAGAAGAGGATTGCATGGAGTGCTTTCACACACACGCACACACCCGTGACCCATTGCATTGCTGTTTTGAAATTCATGTTGTCTTGGGATTCACAAGAGTGCTGACGTAATCTGGGGAGGGATGCAGACCCTCTGACATGGGCCTTAGGGTGGATGTTTGAGCCGTGCGCCTGGCGAGAGGGATGGTTTCCTCATTTTGTACTGAAAACACACAAGATTCCCATTTGGAGTCATCTGGGATTGCACTTAAACATGATCAGACTAAATAAATTCAAGAACTATTCTCTGAACTTGGCTGTACGCGCTCTATCCCGTCTGTAAAGCCAGTCCATTACAATGCAATTTTCTTCACCCACTTTTCAATGGAAGCTGTCACTTTTTGTAATCCTGCTGAACCACACAATGGTGCTTATGTCATTTTTTCCTGTTGACTTTAAGTGGATTACATAAGACGGTCTTTCACACTTGACTCTTGACCCTGCAGCAGTGAAAACAAAGGAAGAGTTCACTGAAAGGAGCTCAAACATGCAGCACGGAGCCCATAACATTGTAAAGGTTAATGTGGAACAGGGAGTGGTAGCCGGGGTGGGTTCATTCAGTTAAACCTTCTCCAATGAGAGCTTTGTTAACAAATACAAAACGCTTAGGAGGGTCGACAGGAAGAGAAAGAAAGGCACACACAAAAAAAAGATCAGCTGGAGACTGAGTCAGTACTTTTTGATGAGAGGCCAGACCTTTACATTACCCTGCCTGGACTGGGCTTCCCTGTCAGGTTGGCCAAGCACCTTTGTGTGCACTGAATGGAAATACAGAATAGCCTGATTATTAGGCTTGGCAGCAACATGTGTTTGCTGTAGTTCAACCTTTTCTTGGTTATAATTCCTTCACTTTATTTCCATAAAGGACATCTCCTAATAGATGCACAAGGATCTACTGCCAAAGTGAAACGTAGGCCATAAATCGTCCACATCTTGCAGGATGAAGCGATGGTTCGAGTTACTCTTTAGTTTTGATGTTTGTAATAAACTTTCTCGCAGATTTCTGGATCCTTGAATTACTACTGTTAGCAATAATCCTTTAAATGTGCAAAACCTAATCCTTTAAAGTGGAAGTTGGTTACAAAGGAAGACCTGTGTTTGCCTTTTCTCTGCATACTCGGAAAAAAGATTCATATCTGGGATTTAAAAGGTAGGAGGACATTTCGACCTTTGCACTTGCATAAATTCCTGGAGTGTCTGTTTCTCCAGGCTGGGAATGTGGGTCAGTGCCATTTTTTCCAAAGCTGTTGTGGTTCATTTACATACAAGGTGGAGGTGGAGTGTGTCTCTCCCAACATGTCATTTATGATGTGAAGAGGTGGATTTTAATCCAAACCACAATGTTTTCCTAAATTTACCTGATGAGTCTAGGGTGCTCTAACCTAACTGAGTAGTTTGCAGAACCTAAATCCAACCAGCAGGTGAAAAAAAGGTAAAAAGAAAAAAACCTCCTAATCTCCTCCTGACAAACCCGCTACTCTTCCCACTATCATCACCTCCTCATGTGGCCTATGCTAAATAAAAATTACCCCCTGTATGTAACAGGAGGACGCAGGTGGGATCATTATAATCCATCCTGGGGCAAAAACACATTGGCTTTTCTGGATTACACACACAAAACCACTTACACGGCTATTGTCTTCTGCTTCTACACTGTTACCAATCATCCTGCACACCTCCAAGCTATTTGATTACTCATAACACTCTTCTCTGCTTACAGTCAAACAGAGATTGTCAAGATCTTTCATGAAGATTGCTCACCTGGTGCATCATCCAAAGATATTTACTGGCTTTTAGCATTTGATTCAAAGGACTATGAATGCTTATTAGTCTACCCTGATGGCTCCATGTTTCTGCTTGATGTCACAGCAACAACATGAGTACGGCTTTATAAACAACATTATTTAAAAAGCAGGAAAGACCAAACTGATTGTCGTGCCAACATTTTAAGTTAGTTTATTTTATAAAAAGGGCCCATGGGAATGTTTTCTTTGTGTGTGATTAAATAATTGACTAATATTATTTTTCTTGCCTCTTCATATTTGTTTTACTTTTTTTCTGCACAGCAAGTAACAGAGACATTAAATGACAGCATCTTCTGGCATCACTGATTGTTGCTTTGGCTATTTGTTTTTGTCAAATTGTGTTTAAACCTAAAACTGAGTTGTGATGAGGTGGGAGTGAGAATGATCCTTGGTTTAAAAAGCTGTTTCAAATCACTTGAGTTCAGTTTGGGGGGTTTTGTTTCATTTTTTTTGCTGCGCTTGTGTTACTGCAGTCCAGAAAAATCTTCTGGGACTGGTTTGTTGGGTTACAGCAGAAAAAATGACAGGATGCACAAATCTGTCATACATGAACTGTTAATGTACATGCCATGTCTTCAGCTTTATCACTCCTGACAAACACAAACACAAACACGGGCAGAAATTTGCCTACAAAACGAAACTGATGCTGCATCAGCTCAGATGACAGAGCCACAGGTTGGGCCTCGCCTCCTGCTGAGTACAGCTAAGCAAACAGCCAGGTCATTTGCCAGCCAAATCACGAACAGGAAACTTGTTCTAAAAGGAAACATCCCACCGTTTGCAAAGTTAAAACATCATCATGGATAGCAGCTTCAGAGTGCTGCTTGCAAAGAGGAGGTGCCTGCATTACTTTAGTGCACTTTGTGTTGTTATCAGAGCACTGAAGCTTCACATCTGGCTGCAGATGTGACAGATGCTCAGACTTTACAGTAGGCTACGGCATTCCTCAGATACAGTCAAGGCGAGAGTGCGTACATGTGGAAAGGAGCAGAGACAGACCATTTGGTACCAATGGAGGCATTACCAAAATGAAGTTTTCAAGAATTCATTCAAATATTCTCTTTATTAAGCTGCTTGAATATGAAAAACAAAAACGGTGTGTGTTTTCTATTCTTCACATAATTAAGCAAAAAGTAGATTTTAACTTTGGATTTTCTGGCTATAAATAAGAGATTTGGTACCGTTACACTGAGCTCTATAGACCGGTGAGGGGTATGTATTGACAAAATTATTAAAAATGTTGTAAGTAACAAGGTCTAGCTCAAATTTGGGGTACCTGAAGATGAAATTAAAAGATCATAAAAATATTAGACAGTAAGTTATACTGCAAAGAAATGTATAATTGAGGGGTTAGGCATTATTAAAGCCCAACTGATTTATCAATGGGCCAATACTGTGGGCCAATATTAGCTATTGTTAGTATTGATGTTTATAATGAACATTTAAAAAGTAAAGAACAGACGGGAGAAACACCCTTCAACCATGTTATCAGTGCTGATGTTGCATAGTTTGCTCACCAGAGGGCAGTGAACAGATTTATGCAGAGTGATAGTTAAATAAAAGAAAAGCTCTATAACTCTATGTCTCTATAAGAAAAAATTATCAGGCGATACATCAGAATATCAGGGGGGGTTTTTTCACCAAAAATATCAGTATAGGTCTTAAAAATTCAATATCAGTCAGGCTTTAGTAATTATCCCTTAAATAAGGCATTTGTTTTGTCAGTGAGGTGTCAAACATTCCTGTGAAACACCCATAGCCACTATGATATTCATGGGTTTTTTTCTACACAGCAGAAACAAATTAAAAGTAGCAAAACCCAGGAAATGGTTTGCATTTTTGTTTGAAAAGCTAACTGATTATGATTAAAGAAGATTTATATTATAAAAAGCATTTATTGACGTTGAAGCATTGATTTTAAATGTATTTTGTGCTGATATCTGAAATGTAAGCCAGAGAAGACGCATTTCTAACATCTGAACACACACGCTAATCTGGCACAGGTATGAGCAGCGACCACATCACCAGAAATGATATCATCTGAAACAGACGCAGCAGTCCCGCCCTCACTGTTTGATCCCAGGGCTCCTCTGAAAGTCACCCTGCGCAGATGAATCAGTGTTATCAGTGTTAACAATAGCTGACCCCCCTGACTCTGGGGTGACTTCATCAGGAAAGACAACTTGGAGTTGCTCCACTGCTGATCAGCTGTGGTCACTGTTGGTTTACACTCAGATGAGGATTATTTCACCACACTGTGATGTAAACAGAAACACTGAGCGCTCTGTTCGATCTCAGCGGAGCTGCCCCACAAATTCAAAGTCTTATTTCTTAGACACTGCATGATTATTTCCTCAAAGGTCACCTGACTGAGCCTCTGACAGGATTTACTCAAACACTAGTAAAGCTGTAAAAGAAGTCAGATTTACAGACTCAACATCTCTGAGTAAAGTTAAACTTCTGAAAACCGCACAAACGGAAAGTACATTCAATAAAGTACGACTTTAATACATCTCAGAATGAAACAAAGTACTTCCTACTATAGGAAAAAGTATTATGATAAAAGACTAATGCTTTTTATCAACAGGCGTTTTTCAGCCTTGAACAGTATTTAAATATTAAAAGTACATTTTTAGTAGAAGTTGGAATGCAGGTATTTTTTATACTTTTTCCTATTAAAATGTTTCCAGTTTATGTTATAAGATAATGACTATTATTAAATGCTTGAATAACAATAATCACCACTGTCAGTCTCCACAGGCCTGTCACGGTGATCTCCATGGAGATAATAACTTAAAGGTGTCCTATGTTTGCTCAACACTATCGTTTAAACAGCTCCTTATCGATAAGCCTCCCAGATCAGTAACATCGGGAAAACTGAACTCCACACTGTTTTAAAGCATTCCCGCTCACAACGACAGTAAAGAGAGGCTGCGGGAGTTTTTTCGGTTTTACTCACTTGTGTTTCCTCCTCTGACAGTCCGCACTCCGCCGCGATCAGCATGAGCGTCGTGCCGTCCGGATGCTTGCTGACTTTGTTGAAATTCTCCTCCAGGATAGCAATCTGATCCTGAGACAGGTTCATACTGTCCATTGCGTTAGAACCCATATTCCAGTCTCCTCCTGCTCGCCAGTGGTTCCGGCGGGTTCTTGCTTCGGTCCTGATTTGGAGCTCCGATGTGCGCGCAGAGGACGCAGAGATGAAGCAGCGCGTACTTACAGCTCGGCGGGAGTCTGTGAGCAGTGTGGGTGTGTGAGTATGTGAGCGCTGGGTTTACAACTGTCAACAGAGCAGAGCCCTTCCCTGAACAAGGGAGGCGGAGAAATACAAATGTTACACCAGGGGTGTCAAACATGAGGCCCACGGGCTAGAACCCGCCTACCGGCCCACTGAATGGGCTTTGCAACATGTCAACACCAGGAAAAACAAGAAGCTTTTTCAGAATATTGTGCAAACAACACAGTTCTGGATTATAACTCTTCCCTGGCCAAAATAACATCTCTGATAGACAGATTCTCCCACCCCATGCATGTAATTGCTGCTGAACCGCAGAGCTCCTTCAGTGACAGACTGCTGCATCCTCGATGCATGAAGGAGCGTTTCGGCAGGTCCTTCCTCCCTGCAACTGTCTGACTGTACAATCAGAACTGCTCCCAACAATCATACAGGGAGTGCAGAATTATTAGGCAAGTTGTATTTTTGAGGAATAATTTTATTATTGAACAACAACCATGTTCTCAATGAACCCAAAAAACTCATTAATATC
>NW_005187421.1:4727497-4728900 GCF_000239375.1 Pundamilia nyererei
GATGCACATCACCTAATATGCTTAATTGGTAGTAGGCTTTCGAGCCTATACAGCTTGGAGTAAGACAACATGCACGAAGAGGATGATGTGGACAAAATACTCATTTGCCTAATAATTCTGCACTCCCTGTATATGTTTACATCAGCGCTGTAACTTGCACTATTTTATCAACCGATTCACACTATAACCAGGGTTGCCTCTTATCTGTATTTAATTTTATTTAATTTGATAACAGTATGGTACTCAGTTTTTGGTAACCATTGTCCTTCATGTAAATATGTAAAAATTGTGTATGTTTCTGTTGTGTCTTGTGTACTGTTTGTTTGTATATGTGTCTTTCTTGCTGCTGTTACACCCAAATTTCCCCTTGTGGGACAATTAAAGGATTATTCTATTCTATTCTATTCTATTCTATTCTATTCTATTCTATTCTATTCTCAACCAATAAGCAGTATCTGCCAAGACTGTGTGAGATCTGTGATGTTTGGCTCCAGCTGTTGTAAGGCTAAAACTGAGAAACTGACAGCCCTTCATGCATGTTCACATTCAAATCTAATTTAGCATCATCAGTTAAGTCAACATGAGTGTCTCTGGTCTGCAGGAGGACGTCAAAGTTGTCGGGTAGAACCCAGGCACGCAGAGGGAGAACATGGAGACTCCACACAGAAAGACTCCACTGCACTGCTGAGCTGCATGAGTGGGATCATCCAGAACCAGAACCAACCAGATCTTGTCAGAGGATGAGAAGCAACACCAGTATGTGCTGGAAGGCGTTGAGTACATCATCACTTCCTGTATATGATAACGACAGAGACTCACTGACTCAATATCAATCCTCAATGAACAAACTGCATCTGTGTTGCTAGTGGAAGACATCAGCACCACACCAAGGCCTGTGCTGCTCGAAAAGCTTATCTGCAATACATCGGGCGCTGTGCTGTTGATTGAAGCCTTCTACACCACATGGTTTGTGCAGCCTATTTAATTCAGCATCAACAATCATAGTGTATTGGATAATGGCTTTTTTAATAACTTTGCTTTGCTTATTGGCCGTGGGGGACTTTTGGACACTCAATTTTTCTAAGATGAGAACATTTAACACCATTCTGCGAGACATGGTTCCCAGATCTACATGCGTCACTGCTGCTATACATCCTGTACAATTTCCAATGTATTTGGAACAGGACATTAATCATTTTGAACTACAGAAAGATTTACCTCATCTTCAAAACCTTCTTGCTTTGTACAATTACAAAATTAGTTACAAAAAAGCAGAGACTTCTGATCGTCTTACTACTGCTCTTATCTGGTAATGTGCAACCTAACCCAGGCCCTGAGCTGCAATGTAGCCAGACACCATCTGAATTTAAATCCTCACCTGGGCTGAAGATAGTTCATCTTAA
>NW_005187421.1:4734094-4748817 GCF_000239375.1 Pundamilia nyererei
ATTTTATTTGTATTCTTTCACTTATTGTTGCATGTGTGTTGTTGCTGCCTGTGTTTGAGTAATTTCTGTAACTGTGAGACATCTGCTGCTGCCTATCTTGGCCAGGTCTCCCTTGAAAAAGAGGTTTTTAATCTCAATGGGATCTTCCTGGTTAAATAAAGGTTAATAAAATAAAATAATAACTGATAAGTGATTATTTCTGGAAACTAGAAGCAGCTGATACTTTATGGACTCTTCCTCACCAGGCAGTGTCAGTCAGTGCTACAGGACTTTGGGGAAATGCCCATTTTGTTTGTGCCATCTTCAGGCAAGAAATGAAGCAGACTGAGGTGGACAAACACATGACTTTCATTTTGGAGACTAGAGCTTGTGTCCCTTCTAAAACCAAAAGCTTTTTAAAAAAATCTTAACTTACTTTATTATTAGGTTCGGTTAGAAATAAGAAAAGCTCACGGTTTGTTCACAGCTTTACCCGTGTGAAGTCAGAAAGTCCTGAAGGAGAGCTCTCCCTGTTGGGTGAAAGCCCTCTTTTTAACCCATTCATGCACAGCCTGCACTCTTCACAAACTTTTTTCATGCTTGACTCATTTTAACATTTCACTTCAGTTGCAAAACTAATATCAAATAATAGGGCAATAGCATCGTCAGCTTTTACTGAGCTTCCTCTGGCTGCAAAAAGAAATTAGATTGTGTTGAAGTTTATGAGAACATGGCCCTACTTTTTGCTTAATTTATGACGTCCATAAAAGCTGTTCTGATGACCCATCGCTCATGAAGGCGAGCTTTAGAGCAACATTTTGGCGACAACCAAAAATGCGTACATTTTTGAAACATGGTGGACATCACAGTGGTTGTGTCACATGTATATTTATTATTGCGTATGGGTTCAACTGTGTTAATGACATTTGAGAGAATGGGATTAGCACACTATATATCTATAAAAATCCCTCTGCTTCACTTTTAACTCGCTGTAGTATCACAATAATATTCAAATATCTACACGATTACCAAAATCAGACAACTAAAAAGCTGTTTCATTCAACACTCACTTAACAGTCATGACATGCAATTGAAGCTTTGAAAAACTGGAAACAATGCACCAGGGGGCTGACTAAAACCTGCTAACACAGCACAGCAAACATGGCTCGTGTCCCAACATGAATACTTTTCGAATATAAAGATGAGCTTTCATGCCAAATCCTGAAAAATAAAGAGTGAATAATTCCCACCTCTGCATCTCTACTGCAGCTTAATCTGCATGGTTATTTTCTCAAGGCTTTCCCGCTATCATTTTTCAGAACATGGTGACTGACTGCTTTGAAAGCACCTGTCCAAGCATGACTAAAACCAAGGCACTCCTAACAGAAAAAAACTTTCCTTCTGCGTCATTATTATGTTTTTCTCTGCACTGCTGTTCTCTAATGAGCAGACACTGACTCATTTAGCAAACCAGCTATTGTGACGATCTTCCTACAAAGTAAAAACATCCTGATTTCAGATGATAGAAACTGTAAATTCAGGCCTGATAAATGCCCCCATATCCTCAACACACAGCACGCAGAGACTCTTGCGGTTCTATTTTTGGATTTTGATTAGACCCATAATTATGTGGTACTCTCACTGAAAAGCTTGCTGGGTGACTTTCCTGCACAAATCCATGCAATCATGCAAAGCAGATCCCATTAGACTCTAAGAGTTTATATATATCCTTTAATACAGACATATATCCAGTATTCATTTAAGCTTTCTGGACATCTACAGGCATGTTCAATGTGCTTGGAGATACGGAGGCTCAGATTCACTTAAAATGAGGCTACAGGGGAAAAAAAATACTGTGAAAACATAATCTAAACCAAAGAGAGGAAGTGACCCCAATGTTCAATGTTTAACTTGCGTGAAGAAACCAAAGGAGATATCTGATAACCTGCAGGCCCTTGGGCTTAAAAAGCTGAGAAAGGCGAAATAAAGAAGGTGTTTCTTTGTTGTCTTTGTATCCATAAGATACAGATTCCAAAGAAGGATATGAGGTCTAGGAGTGAGCGTCCATGCACTGACTTCAGCTGTGCTTGTCAAGGAACTTTCAGGGTTTCCTCACAGTGTTACAGGAAGCCAAGATAATGCCAGTCAGAGGAAGTATTTGGTGATGGCACTAATGCAAACCAAAACAGCCTTCAAAACAGATTGTGTACAATTAGCACTAATCTTCCATGTCTGACTTGCAATTAAAATGGATTAAATGCACTATTTATTGAAAACAGACAAGAATGTTCCATCCATGCATCTTAACAATAAAATAATTGCCTTGCTAACCCTTCAGTCAACAGCTATATATCTCTAACGTCTATTTATCTAACAAATTTTGATCTCAAACAATAACAAAACTGTATTTCGCCTTGCTTTCTGAATAGGAGTTGAATTAGGCGCTTAGTTGAGGAGCTCAATAAGATGAGGGCTGTAGAGCTGGCAGAGAAAATGGGATGGTTTTTTTCTGTTAATAGGTTCCCAACAGTACTTTAAATATGGTTAAAGATATGAAAGATATTGGACATTAACAACAGGTCCACACCAAAACACACCATTGTGCATGGAGATACTTTGATCTTCAGATGCATCATCGGGACTCAAGTTATAGATGATCAAAAGACACAAATGAGTATTTAAAGAGGAGGATACACCTTGAACTAAACAACTCAAAGACAGATATCCGGAAATGCACAAAGAATTCAAGGCTTTACTTGACACTGTTTACATTTGTCACACTGTTTATATCCTAAAATATTAATGAAGCTTATGTGCAAGTTCAATCACTTCCACTTTCCCATGCTGTCAGACTCAGTGTTGACTTCGAGTTTGTTGTTGCCCCCGTCCTCCGAGACAATCGGCCTCCACGCTGCGTACTTTGAATCTGTCATTCTGCATTTCATATTCTCATTAATGCAACCCAGCTCCTCCCCATCTTTGCTTTATCCTGGTCACTCAGAGCTCCATCCAACCTCCATCTTCATCTACACCACCACCAGTGTACAACTTTCCAAATTCCTATTACCCCTGGGAATCTGCTCTGTTATGATGGGTCACCACAGTCTAATCTCCAAAATGCTTAACTGAATTCTGTATCTCAATGAATCATGTTCAAAAAAAATATGAGGAACTAAAGCATTTTTTAACACAATTGATTAATTTCAGGGACTTAAAATTAGTTGGACAAATTAAATAACTGAAAATAAAATGTTCATTTCTAATACTTGGCTGAAAACCCTTTGCTGACAAACTGAAGTCTTGAGCCCATCGTCATCAGCAGATGCTGGGTTTCCTCTTTTTTAATGCTCTGCTTTTATCTGCCTAATTAATAATGACATAACGAAGCCCATGAAATAACCTTTGAGTCAATTGTCTAATTACTTTAAGTGGGTGGCGCATGTTAAAAAGCTGAAACTCCTAAACCCT
Source organism: Pundamilia nyererei (assembly GCF_000239375.1). NCBI lineage: Eukaryota > Metazoa > Chordata > Actinopteri > Cichliformes > Cichlidae > Pundamilia > Pundamilia nyererei. The sequence continues at coordinate 4,737,542 of NW_005187421.1, forward strand.
TTTTTCCAGTCTGAATGTGGATACCCTCAAATGAAAGCTCAGAGCCTACACCTTATATCCATGTCCATTATATATGTATAACTGGAATATATTTCACTAAACAGGTAACAAAACAAAACTTGTGTCAGTTTCCAATTGGACATATATATGGTACAATTCTACAGGCTCAAAGATCAATATTTAGCATGACTACCTTTATTCTTTAAACCAGCTTTCTTTAACTGGTTTTTGGGAATAGTTCTTCATGCATCTTGGAAGACATTCAAGGCTCATCTTTGGATGTTGGCTGTCTTTTTTTCTAATGTCTATCAGCAGGACCCCACCCTGCTAATGTAATGTATGGGCTCTGGGGAAGCCAATCCATGACTGATAGAAAAATATACAGTGAAACACTATGAAGGTTGTTGTTCCTCTCTTGATCTTCTCTATCTACTGAAGACAGTTTCAACCAAACATTTCAAATTTAGATTCATGGCTAGATGTCAGGAAAACACTGCCAACCGACGGTTACTAAATGCTGAAATGTGTGCCTGAAAATGGCTTATAATTTTAACTGCTCACAACCACATCAATATTAGAGGGTTTCATTTTAGAGTAAAAAGTATTTCCAATAAATTTACTGACTATGAAGAGGAAAATCAGAGCAGCAGTCATTGATTCCAGTGACATGTTTCATAAGTAACATACCATGAATACTTGTCTCCACCCTGTTTGCTTGCTTTACTCAGATATTACTTTACTCTTTACTTAACTGCAGATAGGGCTGAACAAAATCAAACAACACTAAAAAATAAGAAAAGCTTTTGATACTGGACAACATATAGTGAGATACAAGTGACAGCTTAATAACAGAGAACTGGATCTTTGAATTTTAAAAAAATGTATGAAAGATCTTAACAAAAGCATTACAGAATAAACACAAAGCAGCACTGAAGTATCTCCTGCACGAGACAGGCACATGTGGAAACTGTCAGATTCCTTTTAAGAAGCAGATGCATGATCCTTGATTGTTATCCTTGCCTGACAGTAAAGCATATGATAAACCTGCGAGCAAGGTTTATGATGGACAAACAGTATACAGTTGTGTTGAAATGTCACTGTACATTATATAGTCAGAGCTGATTGGCTGCTATTGATAGTGAAGGTTGTATTCAGTGATAAGAGAAGAAAATGGCAGCAGAGAGGTCCAAAGTTCGCTCTGAGTGCCTGTAAACATGACCACCTGCCTCGGTTGTGTTTGAAAGTGATATAACCTGCAGCAGTACAAATAGTTATAAATAACAACCTTTGTCCAGTGTGATCAATTCAAGCAATTATACATGGCAACGTGTGTATAGTATCTATGACTTGTTTGAAACCACATCTTGTCGTGTGTCGGCTGTGTGCAGGCAGGATAGGAGGAATGATGGACCTGAAAGTGCAGACTCAAAAACAAAGATTTATTACTAAATGACAAAAACAGAATACTGGGAATACAGAAACTAAACTGGCAGGCAGCTGGACAGATGACAAAGCATGAGATGACGGTAGAGCACAACACAGACAATGGAACACACAGGGCTTAAATACACAGAGGGAGCAATCAGTGAATGAGAGACAGAAGGGAAGCACAGCTGGGGCAAATCAGGGCTAACGAGACAGGGGAAGCAAAACCTGATACAAAAACCCGAGACACGGACTTCAAAGTAAAACAGGAAACATAACACAGAGACGCGGACTTGACAAGGGGATACAGCAGACAGGAGAGACAGAGCAACTAAGGAACACTAACAAAGAAACCAAAAGACTAGAAATGATAAATAATATCAAAATCAAAGTTCAATAATAATGCAAAAATGAAAACTCTGGGGAAAATGTCTGTAATTCCAAAACATTACATATAACATTTTTGTTTAACTCCTTGAATTAAAGCTGCAAATCTCTACTTCACACACCTTGACTGTTTGATTTAAAATCCACAGCGATGGTGTACAAAAAATATCATTGTCCAAATACACTTGAACCAGGCTGTATCTATTTAAAACATACTTGATTAAAAGGGCAGATTTAAAAGATCTGGAAATATTTAGCACAATTTTTTTTTAATGGTGAATTCATGGTTTATTTATCGTTAATTTATGATCAGGCGGTAATATGCTGAGAATTTGTGGATGTTTATTTTGAAAGGCTTGAAAGTTATTTTATTAATGATGTTATCTGCATTACAGTTTTGTTTGGAAATCCAGCATTAAATTACTTAAAGACTCAAATATTTCTTTTGTAGAGCTGCATCTAATAATATCAAGCTTATATTATCTTGAAAGAGTTCATTGGACAAACAAATGTTAATAACTGTAATATGCCAATTAATAATAATTGAGCCACTCTAACTGCACCAAAGTGAACTTACTCATCATCATGAATCGTGACTTATATTTCTATGTTAATAAAAGCTATAAATGTGAAAGAACGTATTATTTTTGTTATGTTGTTACTGTTTGATCACACAGGAGTTCATTCCCCTACAAACAAATGTCCAAAAAGTTACTGAGGGCAAACAATACGGTGTAGGACAACAGGACTTACGAAGAGCTTAAAATAGAGCAACACTGTGATAAAGTGAGTGGCTGTGAGTCTGTAACAGATATCAGACCAGCCAAAGCAAAAATATCACAGGTTGTCATGCTTTAATTTGGAGGCAGTGCAGATGACAGACAGTAGCTGTTAATGAGGGATGAACTGGTGCTGTAAAACCAAGAGCAGAAACATCGAGAGTATTTCATAAAATATTACATGCATTCACTTGGCAAGCCAAAGGTTGCTGGTTCAATTCCAGACACACAAATCCACTTTGGGGCTGCGTCAGGAAGGTTATATCCAAACCAAAACTCAGATTTTACTCAGTCTTTTTGCATAGTAAAAAGGATAACACCTGTGGTCAGCTGTTTTACAGATTTACTATCATGTAACCCTGAATTTGTTTGAGCTTAGATATTGGAAACAGTCAAAAAGTGAAGACTTGTCATTGACAACATGATAAGATCAAGACGCCAAGAGAAACTACAGCTTTAATGGATCATTGAGTTCATAGACAGCCCTAAAGAGGACTAATAGGAACATGATCCCGTGAAATATACTCACAAAGAAACACTCACAGAAAGACAGAATTTTAAGGAAGTGTTTCGGGGGTTTATTTTTAAAAATTGGGTGGAAACATTTCGGGGATTTGGCAGCACGGTGGTTAGCACTGTTGCCGCACAGCAAGAAGGTCCTGAGTTCAATTCCACCATCAGGCCGGGGTCTTTCTGTGTGGAGTTTGCATGTTCTCCCCGTGTTTGCGTGGGTTCCCTCCGGGTACTCCGGCTTCTTCCCACAGTCCAAAGACATGCAGCTTGTGGGGATAGGTTAATTGGATAATCCAAATTGCCACTAGGTGTGAGTGTGAATGGTTGTCTGTCCCTGTGTGTTGGCCCTGCAACAGACTGGTGACCTGTCCAGGGTGTACCCCGCCTCTCGCCCTATGACAGCTGGGATAGGCTCCAGCACCCCCCGCGTCCCTGAAAAGGATAAGCGGAAGCGAATGGATGGACATTTCGGGGACTGTTTGCTGGTGTAGCGGTAGGAATTAAATTAATCATAGCTAATTAAACAACATTCAAATGCTGGTTTACTTTGCACTGAGAAAGCTGTGGCAGGCTGGAGCAAAGAAGTCTTCTTGACTAACTGTCCAGATAAGGCTCTGTACAGTCCAGGCTTCACTCATCACCTGCAGATAAGAAATGTTCTGAGTTATTTAGTATCTGGAACTTTCTCCGCTTCAGAGTAGCATAACAAAGCTCAATATAAGAACATCGGAGTTGGTTTTGTGTGGGTTTAAAGGTTCCTGTTGCTTCACAGTGGGATTAGCACTAGAAAAATAAAACAAACATGATGTAATGGTGCTCGTGACAAAAGTTGAATCATGACGCTCCGGTGAGGCATTCCCGCACCGAGACGTGGGACGACCTCCTCCCACTCTGTCAGTGAGACGGCTCATCGGAATCAGACAGACATGCAGTAAAGTGTTGTTTTTACAACTTCGACACTTGTAATTAGAGTCAAACGTGTCAAGGTCCCAAAACAAATGCTTATCAAAGAGCTCCCTGATATGAGACACTGATATTCACAGCTGCTTGCTGCTGAGTCACAGGATGATGTCATCATAGAAGACAGACGACTGATTAAAGTATGATGGAGGGCATTGGAAAAAATTAATAAAGCAAAACAAAACAAAGACTTTCAAAGCTGAGAAATGGAGTATATCAGTGGTGTCAAACATAAGGCCTGGGGACCATAATTGGCCTGCCAAAAACTCCAACTGAACTGCATTGGAAAATGTGAAGGAGGGCAAAAGTTTTACGGCTTTTCCTACTGAAAAACTGATTTATCATTTTATATTTTTCTAATTAATTGCTCATCGTACAACACTAAGGTGAATATAGATGAACAACTGTGATTATCTGTATTATTTACACATTTATTTCTTAACCATTTAAGCCCTGAGTCATGCTGACAGATGTCTTTCATTTACCACAGAAACATCTCTTTATCATATGGAAAAAACTGAGCTGTGTTGTTGAAATTGCACTTCTTTTTCTTATATTAAAATATTTCACGGATTCAATGTGTAGCTACGGTTCTTTAAAGCGTAGTTTCACTGGTCAAAGTTGGCTCTACGTGGCCCACCGTGTAAACTGAGTTTGTCGTACCTGCTCTAGATGGAAGTGACAGCTCCAATGTTGAATAATCATCATTTATGGAAATAAACTTGCTACGTCTAAATGATTTCTATCCAACACTCACACACCAACATTGATGAACACATCGGGAGCAACCCAGCAAAGCCAGAAGCTTCCTGTTGTGATGTAACCGAGGTTAGTGATGATGAAGGCTTATTGTGTCAGTCTATGAGTTGTTACAGAAGGCCGTGTGCCAAATAAGGCAGCAAAAATATATTGTGCTGACTATACTGATGAATTCTGAAAATGAAACCTTTAAAAAAATAGAACCTTTTATAAATGCTGTGCAATAAAGAAAGGATTACCTTTGTGTTAATTGAATTACGACTGGAGGAAATTAAGATCATATAAGTGCACATAGTGTCAAACTTATGAATGTGTTGGAATCATGATATGGTTAACACTGGTGGATACCACTGGTTAATTAGATGCAACAAATGTAACATGTTTTTATTGTGGAACCACATTTGAATGAAGATCTAAACTATGGATTCTTTCATCGAATACTGAAACAGGGTACATATAGTAGCACTGTTTACACTTTAAATTCGCTTCCCTGTCAATTTTAAGCAACTTATATACAAGGAGGATGTTTAGTTCACTGTGAAGAAAGGGGAAAGGGACAAACACTTAGAAACGGAACCTCATCTTAAGACAGTTAATCCACAGAGAATCAGATATGTGCCGTGGATCAATCTTCGGACCCTGTGAGAAACAGGGAAACCGATTCTCCTGTATTCTAAGCAGTCATGTCGTGTCCCAGCCTCACCTTTTGGCCCTCGTAATTCACGCTGCGTTGTTTTCATTAAAGGAAGGCTGCGAGTTATTACGGATGCTTGGAAGACAGCGTTCGTATGTAAGGGCACGTGGCCCTTACATAAGTCTGAGCTCCCACCCATTCGCTCCCTCATCAAACAGAAACATCTGGGAATAAAGAATCTAATTCACGCTGACCTGCAAGGGGCGGAAACATAGCACGTGTGCTGACGATGGATCATTAGATACACGGGGCTTGACTGATGATTTTCAGGAAATTGCACAGTTTGGGATACAAACATTTATCTGAGGAGCAAATATTTATGAAGACCATTAACCCCAACTGACAAAACACTGACATACATGCAGTGTGATGGTTCAGGACACAACAGAGCAAATATCAATAACATAACATGATTGTTAAAATAGTCATTAAAGACAAAATGCGATTACTTGCAAGTCATCTAAAGCCTAAATTCAATTAAAAGTAGCACATTTAAAAAAAAACCTTTTTGAATGTAAATTGCTGGTTTTGAATCTCATGCCATTGGACATGTTTAAAAATAAAAAGTTGCAACACGGGCACGTTTGCCACTGTGTTGCATCACTTATTCTTTCAACAGCTCTCTGCTAACTTCAGGGAACTGAGAAGACCAGTTTCTGTGTTGAAAGAGATATGGTTTACCATTGTTGCTTAACATAATATTTCAGCAGTTTAACAGTTCAGGGCCTCCTTTTTCATTTTTCAAAAGTAACACTCCAAATGTTTTAGCGGCTGGTTTCAGGCCTGGGTAGGAGGAAAGCTGTGATTCGGCATCAACCTGCTAAGATTAACAAGGCCTTCCCTGAAAGAGATCATCATGCTAAAAAAAAATCTGGACATGTTTTTTTTAGAATTAGTGCCTGATAACAAGCAGGATGGTCCCTCTTCTTTAAAGCTCAGAGGATATAGTACCCAGCTTATCTTTAAAAAGCTTAGGCCCAGAGAAAGTAGTAATCCCATCGAATTTTGCAATCTATGGAGAATTTTAACTTGCAATTGTGTTTTGTAGCAACAAGCTGTGCTGTAAGTTTTGTTGAGCACATACAGTGATTTCCACGACTGAAACAATCATTTCTTTTGCAGTTTTACTTTCTTCTTCTTCAGGGTGTCAAAAGCCTAGTGCCAGTCCCCAGTAGGGACAACAGGAAGGGCATCCATAAACATATTTGCAAAAATTAACTCATATTTTTCCAGACAAAGCAGAATTTTCCAGTTTCAACATTATATTAAATTGAATCTTAAATTAAATACAGGTTTGTAACCAAAACAAGCACCTAAAAGAAGGGTGAAACTCTTCTGATACAAAAGTTGGAATCTATATAAACTACACTGATAAGAGAAATTGTGACCCGTGCATATGAAAGCTATCAGCAAGCTCGTGTCTGTGCATTAACCCTCATTAGCTGCTTTGCATTGACCACTTATGGCTGAATGGGAGCATGTCAAAAGCAAGATAAAGGATAAAAGTCTGATTCACATTTCCATGTGAGCTGTGATTTATTAAGGGAACATTGCTTGCAGATGTGAGCATGGCTTTATAAAATGGATTATTTTTTCAGCGCATAGCTTTTAGTTTTTGTGTGGATCCTGCTTCCTTATCTGAGCTGGTTTCCAACAGAAGTTGTGGATACATTTTTAGCACTTGATTGCTGAAGCATGTCCCAAGTTGAGCATCAAATTGAAGTCATACAGGCACATGGACGCAACAGAGAGATTTCTATCAGGATATTTTTGGTTTGGTGCAGGGCCATTGTAGAGGAAGTGCTAAAGACATTTCAAACTGCCAGAAAGGGAAGCCAAGACATGACAGCAGGAAACAACTTCCTGAGGCAGAATGGAGATCCAACCATTACAGAGGAAGCAAAAGGCTTTGAGGAGCTGGACTTCAGGCAGAATAAGAGGAGCGCTTCTTACATAACTGGGTGGATTTTTTATGTTCTACATCAAACACTGGGGGCCCTCAGTAAGTAAATACTCTAGGGAAGGGGTTGAGTTTGAAACCCAACCGGTTTCCTTGGCCAAATACAACAGTCCAAAGGAGCAGACTGAAGAACTGCCACTTTCTATGGTTGAGTATTGAAGAGCTCAACTGTACTCAAAGCTTTTAAACTGGCTTTTTGTTCATTTTGGCTGTTTTGGAAGTGCAAATCCTCTGGGAACAGAAGATTTGCTCAGTGCTGAAAGGAACAGAGACAGACAGTTATTCACACCTACGGCCAGTTTAGACTCATCCAGCCTAATCTCACAGAGTTTCCAGTGAAAATGCACGCAAGCATTGGGAGAACATATGAAGTCCCCTGCTGGCTGGTGGATAACAACATTGGTAACCACTGCCCCACTGAGCTGCCTTAAAAAACAGTGAGAGAGAGAGAAAGAACATCTGTGTGCTCATAAATTAATGACTGTTAATTATGCTGATTGTGAGTCAGCGGCTGCAGCAGGATATCATCACTTTCACTTTACAACACTGGACCTTTAATAAAAGTGCCAGCAATACCTCCTTTCAACATTATGATCTGTTACGACAGCTGTTTTCTGGGGGAGTTTTTTGTATTAAGTTTAGGTTTGAGCCAGCCGTTAGACGATTAGCACCACCGCCTGCCTTCCTTCACATCTTCCTTTCCCCCCTCTGAAATCAAAACGAGATAGTCAGACACATGCGCAGCTCCGGTCTGGTGTTCTCTGAGGTTATCTGCCCGTGATATGCGGCTCAGCAGTCTCTGGGACTTTTCTGTGGGGGTGCAGTCTTGGCTTCACTCAAAAGCAGTTTCTGTGGTTGTCCTGTAAGCAAACAATGGGGTATTGTGGTACCGGATATAGTGCAGATAGACTCATTCAGGAGTCAAAATAGAGAGAAAAGTTCTTTTTGTAGTCTGTGAGGGAAAACATTGGAGTGTAAGGCCTGATAAGGACCTCAAATGCCTTGTTTTTAGTCTCCTGCTAAGAACAGAGGTTTGCTCAAATATGCCTGCACTTTGAGTCTTTTTGAGGCAGATCTGTTTGATTTTCCAACGATTTATTTAGAAGAGTTCGTTTTTCACAGTTGAAGGCCAGAGGATATTACCAATAACCACCAACAAAAGCCTGCTATCATTACACCTGTCTGTAAAAGCATCATCAATATTTTCGGCTTTCAACGCGTCTTTTTATGGCCACGCCGCTTTGGGACTCACAAACACTCACTGTTTGCTCAGCTTTCCGGGAGCTTGACACACCACCGTGCCAGCCCTCTGCAGGCTATCTGTCAGGCTTCTTAGCTGTCAGGAGGAAGAAAAAGGAGTTCAGCTGAGTTTATTATGATGAGCATTCCTCCTTAGACGGATCCTCAACTTGAACCACATGCACAACGACTGAAGAGAAAATGAATACAGTCTGTTAAAGCGGGTTAGACTTTCTCTCTGACAGTGAGCCTTAAACAGGTCATCTTTGGGCCTTGAAAAATCTTTAACACAGATTTGAGATCCTAAAATCTTTAATAAGTGTTTCAAGCCAACCATGGGATATATCAGAATTGGCATAAAAAACATGAAAGGGTGTATTTATCCCACCTTGTATTAACAGTTCAGGGTGGCAGTGGTGTAATGCTGTGGCAGCACACTTTGGGCTACTTAGTACCGCCGAGGATCGTTTAAACGTGCATTACCTGAGTAATGTTGCCGACCATCTCCATCCCTTTATGATCAGAGTGTACCCATCTGTTGATCGCTGCTTCCAGCAGAATAATCCATGTCACAAAGCTCAAATCACCTCATGTTTCCTTAACGTGACAGTGAGTTCACTGTACTCAAACAACCTCAACAATCAACAGATCTCAGTTCAACACCTTCGAGATCTGGTGAAATGGGGAGATTCCCATCATTGATGTGCAGCAAGTCTGAGACGCTGTCGTGTCAATATGGTCCAAAAATCAGAGAAATGTTTCCAGCAAGTTGTTAAATCTCTGCAATGAAGAACTGAGGCAGCGCTGAAGGCAAAAGGGGGGGTGGGGGAGGGGGACCAAACCAGTAGCAGAAAGATGTTGCTAATGAAGTGACCATTGAAGATATCAGAGTGGCTGTAGCTCAGGAGGTAGAGCAGGTCATCTACTAATCGAAAGGTTAGTGGCTCAATTCCTGTCTGCTCCAGTCTGCAAGTCGAACATCCTTGAGCAAGATACTAGACCCAAGTTGCTCTCCGAGGCATCGATCAGAGTATGAATGTCTGTTAAGGTTACACAGAAAGCACTTATGTAGAGAAAGCATAGATAAAAGTGAATGAGGGGAGTAGTTTAATGTGCTTTGTGTGCTCAGGTAGAATAGAGAAGCCATATATAAGAAACAGTCCATTTACCCTGTTTTTTTTAAAGAACGTATTATTGTTAGGGATTATTCTGTCATTGCTTTTTAACCTCCCTACGTGTCATTTCTGATAATAACTACTGTAGCAAAAGTAAAGGTACAGCTGTGAGGGGAAACTGTGACTTCATGGTTTTGAATATATCAAAGAGGGTCTGTTGTAAAAAAGGTGGGATGGAGCTGAAGCGGGGTTTAGAGGGGAGTGGGGTTGGACAGTTGGAGGTGGGCGTGTGAAAGGGTGGACTAGTCAAAGCTGGAGTTTAAATATAGGCATCAGAACAGCAGTCACTTGTTGTTTGGCTCTTTTTTCCCCCCCAGCCACCAAACGGACCAGTTTGTGTTGTTGACTGGTTTAAAAACCTCTAGTTCTGAATGTTCATGGCGCAAAACAGCAAACATCTGGCATCACAAATCAAACTGCTTTTAGACTGACTAAAAAACCTATATAAAATACGGCTGCTTTGAAGTGCTCTACATGACTTTCCAACGCCCCTTTCCAGCCGGGTGTGGCCTTTTTTTCTTCTTCCCAACAAGCTTTCTCATATCTTAGACTGAACTATGTTTTTAAAAGTCAAAAACAAAAATGTGAGGCCACTTAAGACAACTTTTTCAACTTCTTCTGGTCTTAAAATATTTGAGATTTCCCGGGTCCAGTTTTCCATGAGAACAGCAGCAGTCAGACCATATGGGAGCCAGATCTGTTTGAGAACAGTTCACGGGCTGTTTGTGTGTTTGCTGCCAGCATTTCACAGCTCCGTCTAAAAGCACCTCACTTACGGAAAACAAATTCTCACACAGGGGCTGTGTTTAATGGACTGACGAGGCTAAAAAAAACAAGTGAAAACTGATTTGATATTTTCCAGCTCGGGAGAATAACAGCACAAGGAAAGCAGTGTTTGCCCATTCAGGCGTAGTCTTGATTTAAATGCAGGTTTTTAACATCTCATGGGATTTACTCCAATTTCAACCCTGGTGCTGAAAATACAAAAAGACGGAAAATGGTCAAATTTAGAAATACTGAGTGCCAGCTGTTTGCATGACGTCCTTCATGTATAATAACTTTGTACATTTAATGAAGCAATGCAATATTTCACATTTCTATAATTAAAATTATGTTTCAAGAGCACAGAGGTGTGAAATTAATGCTCTTCTTCAGCATTAGTTTATTAGTCCAAGACCTATTCACATGAAATTTTCAGGGTTCAAAAACACGTTAAATCTCTGTTCAAAACTGCAGAAAAATGAATTTTACTCCCACTCTGAAGCTAAAATCTGTTTTTTGTTTACTTAAAGTGCACATAGATGAGGATCGACACCCTGGATGTGTGATCGGAATTCTGATTTATTAGAGTATGGAAGCCCGTTTCCGCCACTAAAAAAAAAAAA
>NW_005187421.1:4749127-4761051 GCF_000239375.1 Pundamilia nyererei
ATCTAGAACTAAACTGATCTGTCTTCATTCCAGACTCGTCACCTACCAGAAAAACCTGGAGCATAATCAAAGAGGAAACCCAAGAGAGGACGCCCGGAACGGCGAAGCAGGTGAAATCATCAAGTAAGAATGGGGAAACACTCTGTTTTTCATGTTGCAACAGAGTGTTACACTTTGATAAATTTGCACCCATCTTCTTGTTCTTTCTTAAATAAACACGTTGTTGAGCAGATATTTAAAAGGCAATCACATTTTTCACCTCTCTGATTTTATTTGTTGTTTTACACCCAGCGTTTCAGGAAACAGAGTCCACGGCATGATGCAGAGAAGAGATAAAAACTAAAGTTACACTGTGTTAGGCACTCTGGGCATTTTGATGAAGGATGCTGCAAATAAAGCTTATAGGAAATCAAAATTAAAATGATTAAAATGTCCATCACACAGACTTGGAAGCAAACACAGTCGAGCGTAAGCGGATTTGTAGCACAGGCTGTTTCTATATCAGAGCACAAAACGGAAATTTGTATCCTGTTGGGAATGGTAAGAAAGGAAAGACAACGCCAAAGTCAACCCCAAACTTCCACAAATAGCCTCTAAACGTATTAAGAGCTTGCTGTTTTTTGCTTTCTTTTTTAGAGATGATTTAATTTTATGTTTGCACGAGAGGAAATGCCCTGCTGCTCGGTGTTTGTAGCAAAAGAGTAAAATCAGTAAATACAAAAACCTGCCTCCAAACAACATTGTTTTAAAATACAAGCTTGGACACATACAGTAAACATTGACTGTAAACCACAAGTTCAAATGTCCTGAAGGAAATCCTTTCATAACTTTTCCTACAAAAACATTGCTGCTTAAATCTAACACACTCAAAAGTTGAAGATGCAGTAAGAGCAAAAAGATAGAAACAAAGCTTTTATCTGGTTACCTGCTGAAGTTTTTCCTCAGAAATATCACATCAGCCTAAACCAAGCGTGCCTCAAGAACACACTGATCCTGAAACCAATCATCTGTTTCATGACGAGCACAAAGCGATTAACTAAAAAGAACAGTCTGTGGCCATTAAGGCCATTTTGTTCACATAAGAAAATAACTATCACTCTCATTTTTTTTTTTTTTTTAGATACCTACGACAAAATATTACTTCCTTTGTTTCCGAATCACTTCAGCTTCACCCCAGAAATAAAAGGTGCATCTTATTTCACCCCAGTTTGGTTAAATATGTGTATTTACTGTGTTGCTTCAAAGAGCCACTGGTGAAAAACATAACAGCCTGCTTTGAGCATAAGATATTCCACTTCCTGTCAGTGTGAAGAAGTTTAACCGAGACACCTTAATGTGAGAAAAGCACATCGCAGTATTTATAAATGATTAAGACATGCTGCTAGAGTAAATGAAAGAAATCCTTCAGTGTGAGTAAATTAATGTGTAAAATTAGGTCTGGTAACTAATTTCACAGACTTTGCAACAATTGTAAAATCTCTGTAAAATCTCAGAAAGCTTTTATTTTATTCCACTTTTAGGCTAGTTTAGTATTTAAAAGAAAAAAGTAAAAAAGAATTACCTGTTTTGAAAAGCCCGGGAAGTCTTTATCATTACCAAAAGTTGTAAAACTTATGAAAACATAAAGTCCAACATTTATGGGGTCCAGATTGGAGTCTTCACCTGGCTAATTCTGTGGCTAACCCTGCTGTAATATTTCCATTTGACCACAAGGTCTGGGTTACTTCACCCAACTTCTTGAGAAAATTAGATGAAAGCTGTGGCAACACCAGCACAACCAGTCTGGAATGATATGAGATGCTGTCCAAAAAGGCTTTGCAACTCTGCCAAGAAAATAAATCTAAATTTTAAAACAGTGACCAATTTGAATTAGGCCACTTCCTTATTCAAGGTCGTCTCCTTGTGTCATTTCAAGATCACGTCACTGGGTGACTTCTTCCTTTTCCCTTAAATGAAATTCATGTTGAAGGATCCCCCCTTTTTGAAGAAACCGAGTGCTTAGTCATTGGGCTGATGGGGTAATATCAATAATCACGTCACACGAAACAAGCAGAGTTCTGTTTTTGTCTTTATTTAATAAGCTGGTTCATAAATAATCACACATAAAAGATTCTTTCAGTAGTTACAAAGTGGGTAGCAACTTAGTTAGCGCCTGGAGAAAAAAAGATAAAACAAATGAAGAGAAGACTGCCGGCGGGTGGGGGAAAGTTTACGGAGAGCGATCTCAACAACTCGGGAGTTCATAAAGCGGAGCAGAGAAGACGGAGCCGACGGGAGGGTTAAACATCCGACTGGTGTCCCATCACGTTCCCGGCAGCCGTCGCTCATCAGCAGACTAGCAGCAGACAAAAAGGCGGCATGCGTGTCGCCGTTCAAAGCACATGCCCGATTTTTGTTTCTGTTCTCCAGTGTTTTCAAAACAGTCTTGAAATGAAACAAAGGGAAGGGAATGTATCGGGAAATTTAAAAAAAAAAAAAAGGAAAGAAAAAGAAAGAAAAAGCACAAGCTACATTTTAGGCTCACAAAACAAACTGAAATAAAAGATGTTGAAGTGGCATCTTCTTGGCTCGACTTTCTCCTCCTCCTCTCGGGAGCGATGGACTTACGAGAAGGTTAAAATGTTTGACAGTGGTTAAAGAGGCGGCAAGAGCCGCTGCAGGATGTTTGTTTTTTAGCAATTTCATTCGTTCATTCATTCTTTTCGGTAACTCGTTATTCTTTTCTAAAACTACCTCTTCCCTCCCCTTCTGCTGGTCTAATCGCAGGTGACCAACAAGCTTTGATTTGAATGAGACCGTTTAAAAGAAGGGGAGGAAACTCGCCTCGCTAAAACTGGTCTGACGCAGCGATGGGTGTCCATTGCTGGCTAACACTAGCTTTCACTCTATCAGGTTACAAGTCCTTTCACGCTCTTGTTTAAGGAATCTAGTGGTCAAAGTTTTTCTCAGCGTGATGGGAGTCTACTTGGACACTTGCTGCTGAATGTGCTGCAGGAATTCATGATAGGAAGAAGCCCACTCTGACCGGTCCTCCACCAGGTGCTGGAACAAAGTGGCTTTAGCCGAGGCATCATCTCTGCGGGAAAGAAGGAAAAAATGCATTAAAGGGAAAGAAGAAACTGGTTTGTACATTTTAATGCTCTGTAAGTCTAAGAAGTGTTGGAATCTATTCCACATAACTTGAAGCATTGCTGACATGTCAGCTCTTAAACACAACACTCTCCTGCATCTTCTACCTCACTGACTCTGAACTGACAGCTGTTCGTACAAATCCCCAGCATGAGAGTTTTTCTCTAAGAGTTTGCGGAGCCACCTCCTCAGGACCACCTATTCAGCAGTCAGAGCCAAAGCCCTCCCTGCCTGTTTTTTCTTCTTCTTTTTTTTTTTTAAATGTCTGTCTTTAATTTCAAAAAGACATCCATGAAGGACGAGTTCCCAGGCTGGGCGAGACGTTGCTGGCTTCTCTAACCCGACTTACAAGAGCAGAAACTGAACGTCTGATCTGACGTCTGGTTTCTCTCTCAGAGCTCGCAACTGCTTGTAGTCAGACCATGGCTTTACTTTGAGAAATATATTCCCAATGCAAAAAAAACCCCAAAACTGAGATTTGCCAGAATGAAATGTTATAAAAGTGACAAAACAAGAGCTATTAAGGAGCCGCCTTGAGCTCTGGAGATAATGTGGTGTGATATTTTTATTTATTTGACATTTAACAGGCTTTAGAAAGTCCCGCATAAACAATAAAGATGTAGCTCTCTGCTGCTTAGCCGTCTGCCTCTTTCGCCCCTTTGTTGCTATGCTTATAAACAGCTCATTGCGCACCTCTTCATTGTTTAACTGATACCTACAGTGTGTCTAAAAAAAACAGAGATGACGGTCTTACGTGTAAATGTCATTCTGCCACGTAAGCGCTCTGGCAGTAACAGGCACACAGCTTTGATGTCTGGACCAAAAAAGGGGGAAACACCATCAACAAGGCTCAGACGGAGCAGAACATGAGCTCAGTCAAACCAGGACATACTTGTACATATACGCAGAAATACAGGGGTCGATGCTTTAAATGTACTTTTTATGCTGTAGTAATCTCTCTGAGCCAAAAGTTCAGGTTGCAAACGACCCTAAAAGCTGTTTTCTTCTACTCTTTGCTCTGTATGATCTCACAGAGAGCAGGATTGGCTGACACAGTCACCTCAGGCAAAGCTCTGGCCAGTCAGAAAAAAACTGGCTTAAAGGGAGAAAACCTTAAACAGCTTGTGTCCCCCTGGGAATAAACTGGGTGCATGTCCATGAGATGAAGGCTTTAAATGCTTTGTCCCTTCCTTCACGGAGCATCAAATAACACCAGGAGTCTTTCAGAAACATGGTGTTAATTCTTAAGGCTTTTAATCTGAAAAGTGACGTATTTTTTATGCCATTCTAGTGTCCGACTTCCTGTCCACATCATTCTGAATGATGTCAAGTTGAGAGCTGCTTCTGGGACACTTCTGAAATGTTGAAGTACAATCTGATAGAACTGCAAGCCATCATTTCATGAAGAAGGGTGGATTATTGTGAACTATGACTCATGCAGAGCTACTCTAGCAGAGATCAAGTCCAAACACGGAGGTGGAAATGAGGAGAATAGATCCCTTTAACTACACATCCATTGGCTTCTCTGTCAGGTGCCCATCCGCTTTTTCAAATATTCGAACATTGCTTCCTTGAATATTTTAGCCACTCTTTAAAGTTCTTGCACTTTTAATATCATTAAAAAAACAAAAACATATCAACAACTGAGAAGTCACAGAGAACTTGAAACCACTTTAAGAGCCGTTTTTAATTCTTTTGTCAAATCTCTCTCGTAGTTCCTGTCATTTCAGATCATTAAGTCCTGTCATCACGCAAACATCTGTTCAAATACCACTCAGTGCATTTTTACTAACATGTCATGTAAACATGTGGCTAAGCAACAATGCCGTACCACCAAGAGGAGGAGAGAGAGGAAACTGAAACAATGCGTTCCCTGCGGATGACTTTACCGCCGCTGTCAATCTGTGACCTCAATGCTCACTTTGTCTTTGTGTTTACACTTCGGAAATACTTTTCCGTCAACCTCGTGCCGATCTCTTCTATATGAAACTGTCCACACCTAGTTTCTGTTCAATGCCAATCAGAGCAGCTCACTATCTGGATTTACGAGATTCCAGGGAGGTGACGAAGCAGAAGGGCGAACTCGGAGAGGATGTGCAGTATCAGACAATCGTAATGTTCTTTATTTGCTTTATTTCCTCATGAACCTCAACAGAATGTCAGATTTAATTTGGCCAAGTAGCCGATAGATATAAAAAGGCACCTATCACATGACTGGAACATTAAACTTAACGCTGAACCCGGAGGTTCACAGGAATGAGAGATGATTCTTTTTAATTTGAAGTTTATTACTTCCAAAAATTATTGCCTACTTTTTTCTGTCAGTAATAAGCCAGCTCAGTGTCCAGTAGTAACGGCTCACTGTGCAGCTGTCCTGACACAGCATCCACAGAGCCTGTGCTCCAGTTTAAGTGAAGTTTTAGGATTTCGTCAGTCTCTTAGTTCGCACTCATTAGCAGGTGTCTTTGTGTACAGTTAAAAAACACAGGTTCAGGCTAACATGGCAGTGGCCAAAACACTAATGCTGAACCTTCAAAATGAGTCCAAAACCAGTGGTTGATGCCACGATAGGCTGTGTGCCTGCAATCTTTTATGACATGTGAGGCCCTGAGGCGACTTTAAACAAGTAAAACACAAATGACTGCTCGCTTGGGGTCAGCAACTCTGTGTTCCCAACAGAGCACAATCCCTGCTTTACACTTCAAACCTCAGTTTTCTGCAGTTCCGTCTTTGGCGACAGAGCAACTCAACACTTTTTCCTTCAGTGACCTCAGATTTTGTATTAAAGCAATATGTGAGATCCATTTCACGCAATTAAAAAAAAAGAACAAAACAAGCTGTCTATGTATATCTGTGACTGCCCTGAAGAAGAAGCACAGTTTCCAGTGTGTTTGCAAACAGTCAGATATGAGTCCAGATGTGCGGCAGTGCTTACTTGACGACATGTATCGTGGAGCTGAACGCTCGGTTGTCGTGGAGCCAGTCGAGGAAAGCTCGCACCCTCTCAGAGAGAGGAGTCTCCAGCTCCGGAATGTGACTCTAGGAACCAAAGAGGACAAGAGGGGAAACAAAACAACAACGCTGTTGTTAGTGGCGCGTTTCAGATAGCGCAGATTCACACAGTCAACCCCAGCCATACAATGTGGTTAACGGGAACATGCCTGTGGTGGGGAGTGTGGGCTTGTAGGTGGATCTATGAGGCACTGACCCCTTGCTAGAAAGATAAAATAAGCATAAACAAGTGCTGACTCGCCGTTTGCTCTGGGTGTTGCCATCACGCCCTCGGCGTGGAAATGACAGAACTTTCTAGGTGGCTGCACAGTTTGTTAAAAAAGCAGAAAAGCTACATCAGCAAGTCTGTTCTGCTGGACAAGTTGTTTTTTTCTAACTAAGTGAACAGAAACACAGCTCCTTCACTGTGGAGCTCAACTGTGAGTCATTTTCAGGGGAAACAAAATGTCGCATTGCATCATTCAGCCAGCGACTGGGCGGCGCACACACGCGTACAGACATTTTCCTAATCACACTTCTCTGTAACGTCCTAATGTGCTGGATGTAGAGGGAAAATAAAAGCTTCATTGTACTTCAAAAGCTTAATTGTCTCTTTGAACTGTTTGCATGTGTACTTCTACTCAAATGAGTCTTACTGACCATGTTGGGGGGAATTGAAGCGTAGTTCGGGCAGCCCAAAACATCTCGGATGAACATTTCGTTGCAGCACTTGCCAATCCACAGATAAAACACCTGGACAGGCAGAAGAGAAGAGGAGCATTACCGCACAGTATACTTTCTACACACTCTGACATGTGTGCGTCTTAATCTGCCATAACTAAAGAGCCAGCAGGGCCAATGTTATTAATATCACCACTCTAAACTATGACAGTGAGGAAGAAAAAATAATAACAAAACAATTATAACAATAATTTTCTCTTTTAGTTTTTTCTAGGGTTTTTCCCATAAATTTCTATTTCTTATCAATTCCCCCCTTCGTATGCATCCTCCCATAAATTTGACTGTTTTTCTCATAAATGTTTTTTCCTCATAGATTAGAAATTTATAATTCTTTCTCTTAACTTTGAGTTTTTTCTTGTAAGTTTTTTTATTTTCAATAAATGTGTGGCTTTATGTTTTGCCTTGTTTGTTTGTTTTTTGTAATATTAAAACCCTCCCACCTTTTTAAAAAAATCTTTATTGCCACCAAATACGCCATTGCACTAGTGAGAAGTTCACTCAGAAATTAGATTTGGTACCAAGTTTAAACTTCAAACATCTAACTACCCTCCATTTATTACTGATACTTTCCAGTGATAGTCTGAAGGTTGGAGTGTTTCGGTTTCTTTCTGTATTTAATTTGCTACAGTGGAAAATCCCTTTAAATTAAATTATGTGACATTAAACTTAATGAAAACTGGGCTCCAGTGCTGCTGCTGATGTTACTCCGAGGCAAATAATGAGACGATAAATCCCAACTCCAGTCCTCAAGCCATCACATATTATTTCAGGCAAAGACAACTTCTCTTTGATTTGCTCTAAATTATGACCTAAGGTTTATTGCATTTTATTAAAGGACTAGATGGTAAGAAGACAGAGACGTGAAAAATATAAACGAGGTGAAATAAAGACTTCTCGGAGCTTACGTTGCCACAGTCCATGAGGAAAGCTCCATCTCTGCTCAGCCTCTCAGCAGACAGGTGGAGCAGATGAGGCTGAGGGACTACAGTATCGTTCAGATGAAGCGCCCCCTGCAGGTCAGACAACTTGTGAGCAGAGTATAAAAACAGCTCTACTATATACATGTGCAGACAACATATACATAATAATTACATAGTGTCACAGGTAAAGCTCCCAAAGCTTCAAACAGAGAGCATACAAACATTAAAGTCTGATATTACCTCATTTAAAATATGTCTCCACTATAATATAATCTTCATAATTCTTGTTATTACAAGTGTTTAAAAGTAAATGTTACACGTGAGACTATTTTCACATTTTTAAATACAACTTTAAAAGAAACGCTCAGTGAAAAAAAAGCTGATGCATATAATGCAAACTAAAAAATAAACACTAAAATAAAAGTTTTAATCACGTTTATTGTGACATTTCTGTCATTGAGTTAAATCCTTGTTGTTCTAAAAGATACCACAAGCTTAAAAACACAGTTTCCTCATAAACAATTCAAGTCATCTGTTTTAACTAGCAAAAGCAATCCCAATGATCCCAAACCAATTTTCACCAAACTTTCTGTGAATTTCCAGAGAAAACAAGCAGACTGGCTTTGCTCTTAGTCATCATAATGTTCAGGATTAAGGCTTTGATGTGACACCTAACCAGATGCTGGGATTCCAGTGTTTTTAGACAAGACACCCAAGTTATCTAATGTATCTTATCAGCTCACTGTTACATTTAACCACTTCGCCAGGTATAAAAAACAACCTAAAAGAATGAGTCAAGCCATTAAGCACAGGTTTAATAATAAAGTTGCACTGCATACAGAGATATATATGTTAACGATGTTATGTTAATGGGTTAAATAGTAGTCATTTTGTTTTTCCCTCTCTCTACTATTCTTTAGTGCACTGAGTTATGAGAAAAGCCATCTGCATCCCACCTGGTCAGAGATGTTGTCCAGTCGGTAGAGGTCAGGATGAACCATTCGCATCAGCTGCTGCAGCGGCTGAGTCTTGAATTCGCACATGGCAAAGACCCGCTCGTCCAGCCTCGTGCTGGTGCCCGTCCGCAGGGCTTTCTGAAAGCAAACACACATCACATCAGCAGTGTTGGATTTGATTTCTCTGATTTATTACGTCAAGAATAAGAATAAAGTTCAAAGATCTATAAAAATTTAAAATGCAGAGTAAAGCTTTAGCCCCATTTGCAGAGTAAAACAAATCCTTTTGCTAAAAATGGAGAATTAAACTGCAACAAGTTCAGACAAAAACATTGTGGTAACAGTTTAACCTTTAATCACCAGGAATAATAGGCCATAATGTGCTTCTTTCAATTAAACAGTGATGTTTCCGAAGTTTATTCTCTGATTCATCAAAGGAACACACTGTTAGAGTCCCACAAACACCTACAGGGAGGATTTGTCTCAGAAACAGGGTGTGTATGTGCTTCTGAACATGGACACACCCTGGATGTATGAATGCACACATGCCGGGTGGATTAATAGTCTTTAACCCAGGCATTGTGACTGTGAGCTCACACTTTTCTACTGTGTAACATTTGGTCAGAGGGTGTTTTGTTTTTAGGGTTTGTACTCAACTACATCTTAAAATGCGTAATAACGTTTTGCAGGTTTAGTCAGTAAAACAAAACTCTCTCCTTTTACCTCAAAGTGAATTTAAAAAATAAAAACTTTCCAGAAGAAGTCTGCTAACAGGGAAAAGTGGAGGGCTGCATGCTTAAACACACATTCACAGCCTTTTCTTCTCCTTCTTTTTAGTGTATGTCATGCTGTGTGACGCGTGTGTGTTCATGTGCCGATGACAGTCAGGCAGCCGCACCTGTTTAAGTAGAGCAAGGATGTAGAGGGGGAAGAGACGCATGGCTGCAGGGAGGACAAGTCCAGACTGCTGAAGGTTGGAGACGTTGCTCTTGTAGGCGCTCCCCAAGTCCACCACCGCATTCACCAGCGCGTCCCGGGCGTCCGACAGGCTGGATGATATCGATCGATCGATGGCTGGATTGAAAAGACCAAATGAAGACTAGTTTACCTCCAAGACAGCATTTTAATCAGTTCTGAACACAAAGTTAAGTTAACAAAAGCCCAGAGTACGTCCTGATGAGACATGTTTACAAACTAGGGCTGTGCGATATGATGAAATATATCACATGACAAAATGAAAACATCGTTTCAAATTATTCGCTATCGTTTGTTTCGTGGTGGCGCAAACTACGCTGTTTTTCATTGTGGCACAGAGAATACCAGCATTGCCAGTGAAGATGAGGCAGAACCAGGTAGCTCCAAACAGAAGGACCAGTCAAAACAAATCCAGGACCTTATTCCTAAACGAGGTTCTACCTCTGTAGCATGGACATGGTTTGGTTAAGGAAAGTCTGACACGGACTAGAAAATTGTACCATGCAAATTATGGCGCAAACCAGTCCCCACCACAGACTCAAACACAACAAACCTCTTCTACCACCTACACAATAACCACGTGAAAGAGTGTGGAGAGAGTTTGCAGATGAGAAGCAAAACGGAGCCGACAGGTGCACAAAATAAACCTTAGACTCAAACGTTAGAACAGGCTTTTCCCCGCAGCACGCCGTGTAATAAATACTCAAAGAAAATGGCGGCTGTTGCAACTTCTATCTAAAAATACATAGTTTTATGCATGGGTCAAAACACTCAACTCCAGGTACACGACGCCAAGCTGAAAACATTTCACACAAGTCGAGCTGCCCGAGTTCGAAAACGTAAAATTTTTGCGAGATATCTCGTTATCGGGATGCGAAATGTCTCATATTGGGATATGAGAGTTTGGTTATACCGCACAGCCCTATTGCAAACATTTTCATATTTATGTGGACATTGTGTGTCTGTGGGACAGGCAAACTTTGCACTCTTCAGCTCCAATGCACAACCTCTAGGGAAACAGCGGTGGTCAACATGACCCATAAAGCCACTCTGCACAGACTGAAATAAACCTTTTAATCATTAATATAAAATGCAAATGTATACGAATGTGACTCTTGAAACAGGAAAGACCTGGCTTACAAAAAGCTCTCTGTGGGTTATATACCACCACACAGGTATCGCTACATTTCCACCCAGGGTTGGTATTTAATTCCAACTGACTGCGTGTTTTATGAAACCCGATGGAAACTTATTCGATACATTTTGATGCATTTTTTTCTGCCAACTTTTCTGGAAAAAAAACACTGACAATATCACTTTACCACTCTAATACTTTTAACATGTTATTGGATTTGTGTCAACCACGGGGAGGCTAGAGGCCAACTGTCATAAATGTGTAAAAAGTCTTAGGTTAAAAGTACTGCACATGAAAAGGCGTGAAAGCCAAGGATTTAAGCTACACACTTACCCATGTTGGCTAACAGACAAGTGATGGCTTGGACATCAGCACCGGCATACACATCACTCAGCTGACTGACCACCGGCAGACACAGAGTGTGGACCCTGATACGTCTCTTTCCTACAGATGAATTAATAACAGTCCCGTTTTCAAGATCTTTAAAGAATTTCAACCTAAATGTGTTACCATGAAAATGAGTCATTCTTGTGTATACCTTTACTCGACGTGTACAGCAGAGCAGCCTGGAAGCAGGCCAGAGACGAGTCTGCCAGAGAGTCTTCGACTGACATCTGGACAGCGAAGGCAGAGTCTGGGTTCACATTGGCCAGGGACAGCAGGTCAGTGGAGCGCACAAAGAAGTTACCGTGAAACGTGTGGATGGATAAACCTGAAGAGGAAAAAGGCAGGGACAAAACTTGTGTTTGACACAGAAACATTAAAACGTGCATGAAGCTGCATCTAATCCGATTACCTTTAGTGCATCTTATTCTCATGACCGCCTCAAAGCCGATCTTCCTGGTGAGGTAGCGCTCGAGGTCTCTCTGGAACTTTTCCAGCTGGGCCGGGTTGTGGATGTAATGAAAGGAGGGATAGTAAAAGACGCTGCCTGCTGAATACCTGGAGATACATGCTGAGAAATAAGAAAAACATGAGAGGATCGACATTAAGAGAATTACATGTGATTATCTTCAGTCTGTGAAGACTGGGAAGAAGAGTTCAAATACATCATTATGATGTGTGTGATTTGTAAAT
>NW_005187421.1:4761475-4769690 GCF_000239375.1 Pundamilia nyererei
GCGAGGTCGGCGTACTGGGAGCTGAGGAGGAAGAGATCCACTCCTATCTGTTGTCCTGAGCAATCCAGTGCAAGTTTCTTGTAGAAGTCAGTGGCAGGACCGAGGTGGTGGGCTCCCTGAAAGATATGAGAGTTATTACCAGCAACTCCTCATTTTGATCACAGGACTGAGGGAATGGGGACCTTCCTGACAGCAAAAAAAGACAATATAATATCTTTTTCCCCCGAGCAAACAAGCACATCTGTTATTTGTCATTTTCTTTTTGGAAACTCTTATCATGACTTGTTGGCAGTTTATTCAGAATAAAAAAAGAAGATGCTAAACTTGAATAAATCACAATCCTGGGATGACAATAACAGTGGTGTTTAATCTGAGATGAAACGTGAGACAACGTTGTGACAGGTAAGAAAAGTGAGCTGTTGCAGGAAAGTATAAATACAACTCAGCTGTGAAAATGCCAGGACACAAAGTACTAATCTTTGGCTGTACTTCATCTGTCATATGGTTCAATTTAAGCTTCACAAGTCACAATGCAGCCATGATTTAAAACTCCCATTTGATGTGAAAAATATAAAAATTAAAACAGGGCACCCGCAGGCACTCCAACTTCATGATCATGAGACAAAGTCAAAAAATACGCATGAAAAACAAACACCATGAACATACCGCACAGAGGTAGGAAATAAGGATGTTTCTATTTATGTCTCACTTATCAATAAATATCTAAATAAATAAAATAAATATATAATTAAATAAGGATCTGGCAGTTCAGGGTGGTGATTATTAGCCGTTACAGATGATATTCATATCTTCCTCCAAATAAGGAAGATATGATAAAATCCTGCATCTGCTCTTGCTCCCACTTTCTCTGGATAGTTGTTTTTCTCATTATAATCACAAATAAAAGAAAATATAATTACCTTTGAGCTCGAACGCTGATTGGGGTCTTCTCTCGACTGCAGCTTC
Organism: Pundamilia nyererei; assembly: GCF_000239375.1. Classification (NCBI taxonomy): domain Eukaryota; kingdom Metazoa; phylum Chordata; class Actinopteri; order Cichliformes; family Cichlidae; genus Pundamilia; species Pundamilia nyererei. The sequence goes on from NW_005187421.1 coordinate 4,762,442, forward strand.
CCGGCTCCCAGCGTCGGCAGCTGAGTCTGGAACACCGTGATGCGGCCTCCGGTGGGTGACATGAGCTTGAAAGCGGCCTGTAAGGCAGGACCGAGGGCGCTGTGGGTCTCTCTGCTCTGGCTGAACAGCGCCGGCAGTGACTTCAGCAAGTCCTTCACCAGCTGGAGGATGGAGAAACAATACATGAGAAAACTAAAAAAAGAAAACCGTTTCAGAAACATCAAGAAGCAGGCACGAACATGACAGAAGAGATACAAGGGAACAAAGCAGCACGCTCTACCTCGTTGCTCTCCTTTAGATTCACTATCAAGCTGTCATGAGATGGTATGAAGACATCTGCAAAGAAAGCAGGAAAGACTATTAATGCGGCTATAGATGATACATTTCTATCAAATACACTAGAAAGGGTCATTAGTCACTCTAATAGACCACCACCTCTGGTCTTAACTGTGTGGCAACAACTTTTGATCGTGGGTCACTGCCACAGCTCTCATGTGTCATTTTGAAGTAACTTATATTTACCATCGATGTCTGACACCACCAGCATCTGTGGCTGGGACAGCCCCTCCTGGAGATTGTAAAAGTGGATGGTGCTATCAAAGGTGAGGAAGCCCACTCTGGTACGCGAGTCCCCAGGCAACCTGCAGCAGGAAACATTGTGTCAGCCTGGTTTCTGCCTGTGACAGACGTTAATAATCAGCTTGATTAAATAGCTAACTGACAAACTCATGAAGCAGCAACATCAGGACTCACTTATCCAAGTTCCCAAGAAGTGATTCACAGAAGTACTTCAGGTATCCTGCTTCCACAGCATTGTGAGACACGTCGAGTACAAACAGGTAGGCCGCCGGCTGAGGAGGTCGCAACTGAAAAGGAACAAAAACATCAAAGATCCCTGAAGGTTTGAAAATAATAATAATAATAATAATAAGTTTTTATATGACCTTTGCAGGTGTCCCTTCTTATGCATGAGCCTTCTTTTTTTCCCCCTCTATTTACTAAACACAACACTGCCCTCTAGTGGACAGAGAAGCAAAGTACGTGTAATATGAATAAGAGGCGTGTTTACCATGTAGTCTGAGGAGGCGATGAACTCCACAGTGGAATTCTGGACCTCTGGCCTCTTGTGTGGTTCACCGTATGACCTTGTGACTGGATTGTACATGAACTCATCTGGTACTGAACAAGAATTAAAATGGCATAAAACATTAAGGCTGCAAAACATGATTCAGCAGTAAAGAAATTGCAGGGACAATATATAAATAGCTTGACTGGACTTGTACCATCATTGACCCGGTAACACAGGTTGCACTTCCACCTGCGCTGGTCCAGAAAGGTGACGAACGGATTGATGTAGGTGCGGCAGGAGCGACAGCGCACGATCGTGTTTGATGTGATCACCGGTAACTGCTGCAGAGAGGCAAACGGGGAAAAAAGGCTTAGAGAAAGATGGACTAACTTCCAATAAAAAAAAAATACAAAAGACGTGTTTATGAACTTTTCATCTGTCATGCCTCAGTTTTTTGGCCTCCACTTTCTTTCTCCATCCCATGACCCTTTCAAAACATTCTTCTATTTATATCTCAGCAGATGGCTGAATAGCACTTTGTTTCCTTTTCTGTGAGTGTGGTTGAAAAAAACCCCAAAACAAAACTGCAGTTCTTTTCTCCTCTTTTTTTTGGTGTCAATCCATTCTTATGACTTCCGCTGAAGCACCAGAGTCACCCAAAATTTCTCCACCTTTTCCTTAGAACAAAGTCTGTTTATCCTCGGGTACACCTGAAGGCCACAACGGAGGTTTTGGGACTACTTTCTTTCTCTGCAATTTACTAAAAACAGCTAAAAATTATTATCAGATCAAATGCTAACATAACTATAAAATAATTGACATCTATGTTGATAAACAGTTGAGTTGAGCTGCAGTAATTAAATAAAACATGACACTGATAGAAAAGATTTTGAAAACTTGTAATTTCACACTTGGGTTGGATCGCAACAGTAATGTGTTACTTTCACAGGCGAAGTAAACACAGATGTCGAGAAAAACGTCTCAGTAGTGAAACCAAAATATCTTAATCACCTCTGTTTGCTGGTTCAGCTGTAAGGTTAAGCAAAAACTAAGAATTTCCACCTCTCTGGGTATTCGAGTAAATGGGTGCCAATGCTGCTGCTGTAGTGCAAAAAATTTAAATGTAGCTTCATTTTTCTTGTGCCATTTTCCATCATGATCAAACACATCCTCCCTTTCTTTCTTCTCATATCTGGATCCATGCAAAGAGACATCAGTCTAAGAAGAGATGCCCAAACCATCCCCGCTTCTCCCACTTCGTCTAGGTGGTGCTTTTCAAAACAGGCAATGAATGTTAATGTCAGAGCGCAGACAGCCTTTGGGGAAAGAACAATTTCTACTAGTTGGTTAGACTATTAAACTAGACGATACCACAGTATCCTTGGGAGATCAGAGAAGACGAGGGACATGAAGTTCCTCATGATGGGGCATACACCCATATTTGGGCTGCATAAGAAGGGAGGACCTTGATGTAATACAGAGTCTCCTCAGAGACCACAAACAATGTCACAAGCTGAAGATTTAAATGCATCATAAAGCCTCACTAAACCACCTCCAAGAAGAAAAATTCTTTAAAACTATCCGTTGACAGTCAGGATGCTCTGACGTATCTGACACCAAACTGCAGGCTCACTCCAGACTACACCAAACAGCTCACAGCTGTTTACTGAGACACTGTAGACTTGACTGACTCAGAGGAAACACCAAATTACATTCAAAATCAGGAAATACTGTGTAGGTGTAGCATATGATTCCAAAAATACATTTTCATAACATATCCTTAAACTATCAGAGTTGCCAAAATTAAAGCTGTAGGCAGAAACTGCAGAGGAGCATGAATGTCTGTTTCACACGTCCACAGGATCCACACCTCTGCAGTCATCTACTGTAAAAGCAACACAGCCTGGGCAATTCTGAGATATCCTTTTGAAATACACACTCACAAAAACGACGAGCCAACAACTGACGCTCTGTCAAACATTCAGTTATTTAACCGTTAGTCCAGGAAGTCAGTGCCAGCCTGTCTTTCAAGCACTTTCCTATTGTTTGTCACTTCACATCTACTAACACGTCTTCACCTCACAGCTCTATAAATACCCTCCCTTATCTTTCCTGCACCTCTTCATCGTTGTCATTCTGCTCCTCCTGCTGACTGGTCACGAGTGGAAAAAGACAGCTACAAAGGACCCAGATAGTATTTAAACACTATGTTCCACCTTTCTTTAATGTAAAACTGTGTCGACTAATGTGAAATACCTCTGTCAGGAAAAAAACACCCTGCTCTGCACAACATATTTTGCATTTCACAGAATGAATCGATCACATCTGTTTGCTTTAACAAAAAAGTATCAGAATAAAATGACTCTTGATGAAGAAACTCAAACTATTGTCTGCTAAAAGGTACAGCAGCGTTTGTGCCCTAAACAAAGCTTTTCTATGTTCAATAAATAAATAGCAGAACAGCTTCATGCAGTGCTTGAGAAGGCAATGGAAAAAAAAAAAAGACCACACACTGCTTAAAAACAGAACTAAACATTTGCCGACATCTTAACTCCATAATACCAAAATCTGAGAAAAATGTTCTTTGAGGGGAATTTTGATGTACCTGTAGATCTCTGAAGGGGTGGAGGAGGAGGCCCAGAGGGAGTCTGGCTTTGTTGAGTAAAGCCTGGGTCTGGGGAATGCTGGTCAGAGTACACCTGAATGTCCTGATTTTTAAAAAAAGAAGAAAACAAAAGACAAACGAATGACAAAATATACTCACAGATAAAAATATACGAAATGAAAAAAGGTTGAAATAATGCAGTAAGAAAACAAAAACCATGAGCTTAGAAGTTGAAAAAAAACAAAAAAACAACAACCCGTAATTGTATACTACTGTTGTACTATTTTAAGAATTTATTTATTTTACTACTCTAAAGTTTCTGTGATACACTGAAAGTAAATGGCTAAGTTTAAGGACTCAGCTGCCACTCAAAATTTCCCTACACCAGACTTACTGTGGACTGCAGTTGACTTTCTTAAGGTCAGGGCTGAGGTTGGGTTCTGGAGCTTCCAAAGGTCTGGGGGGCAGCAAGTTTCTCTCCTGCAGCAGGTTGATTGGCCTCAGGGCCTCGACCTCCAGCTCTGGCACACCACTCAGCCCGCCGAGGGCTGCGGACAGCTCAGAGAGACTAGGGAAGGGCTGCAGAGAGGGACAGATGGTTTCCACACCGCGAACAAACAAACAGCTCAGCTTACAGCCAAAATTCATCAGGTGGGCTATTTTATAAAATAATGTCTGTGTAGTGACACCTTAAACATTTATTTATTAAGTCTGACCAGTCAGTCAGTTGTGGATTATGATCAAGTCTAGAAGTCTGGCAAAGTCCAGGGTCAGAATCCTGAACAGGTCTCTGACTCTGTTATAAGCCAGCTCATAAAACTAGAGCCTATCACCAGAATTGGTCAAAGCATAGGTGAAATTTAAAAGCCTACATATGCTTACTTAAAATCTAATGGGGACAACAGACAGTCGCTCTAAGTGATGGGTATCAAACGCAGGTTGGGTTTGCCTTTATCCAAACTTTTTACACACGAAAAATTAGACAATTTAATATAAAATCGGAGAAAATAGCCTGAAAAAAACTTTCAAACAATCCATAGATGTGCAAAATATTAATCAACATTTCTGTTGCAGGCTCACCTGTGAGTACTGCTGGTAGTTTGACTGGCCATACAGGTCGTCGGAGGGGGAGGCGTCAGTGTGGGACGCCGGTCCCTGCCGATAACCTGACTGCATGCCAGGGTAACCGTAACTACCGTAGGGCTGAGCCTGGTTGGTCACATTGCTAGATGGTGGCATGGATTCTGGAAAGAGAGACAGTGCAGGAGTACAGTAGGGTGATGTTAAGAAGACAGAACATATTTAAGGTGTTTTAACATGACCAGAAAAATAAGATCACTGTGTTAATGTTGATTTTAGAATAAGTTAGAATAAGTGCCAAATTATCCCTAAACAACAAAAAAAAGCCTTTTCAAGTAGCATTTGCTGTCCCCTTTCCTGTCTCCATTAGCTTTGGTCAAACTACACAATATTGTTATCAGATTAGATGAATAAAGAGCCATAAGAGATGAGACGGTAGTATAAACATCAGGAACACTGTACCAGTAACAAACTAACAACAATCACATTTAAAGCGTTGTGAATGACACTGCTGTCTTCTGCTTAGAAAAGCTGGGTCGCATCAAAGGGAATATGTGGATTGTCTTAAAGCCCGTTTTTCCTCTCTCTGCTGTGAAAAGTTGTCACTAGATAACAGAAGACCCAAGTCTTTTTTGCCACATCAGCCGTCAGCAAATATAGCTGTGTTAACACTGCAGGAACCTTCCTCAGGGATAAGGAAAAGGATCTAAATTCAGTTCACGGAGAATTATTTTATCCTCCAAGAGTCCCTGCTTAGGAGGCAGCACTTTCTTTATATTCAAGAATATTTTCATCCGGTCATTCTCACATCTGTTTTCCAGCACTGACCTAAGACCCTACAATTCAGCTTTAACAATTGATTAAGGTTTTATAACAGATTTCATTTTATGCAAATGCCAAGTTATAAAAATATTGTGCACTGTACATATTGTCAAAGAAAAGTTGATTTACAGTTTAGACAAAGCTGTGATTTTACTGAGAGTTGCTCAGGTGCATGAGGTGCAGTCTGTCTGTGATGAACACGTACCTGGATAGCTGCCACCTTCGAGGGAATCGTAGCTGTTGGGCACCGGAGAGGCACTGCCAGTAGAAGAAGAGGATGTGTCACCGCCTGCGAGAGGCAGAGAGGGGAAAAAATGAAACTCAAAAGGCATTAAAAAACTGTTATTATGAAGGAAAAGACAGCTTGCAAATATTACTCTGTTCAAATAAATAATGGCACAATAAAAAAAATCTAAAGACAAATGAAGTGAAACGGGGAGGAAGGACAGAGTGTTAAGATAAAAATGAAAGACAACATTAAAGTGAATAAAAATCAGATTTTCTGGTTTGGTCGTGCATGGACTCCCTTTGGCCTCACAGAAAGAAAATGAAAGAGAAGAGGCAGACTGAAAGATGGAAAGAAAACATAAAAAGGAAGCACTTAAGTTTTGAGTATATGCAAGTTGCTGTGTGGGGGAGAGGACGTCTGAGGACAGGACATGTGTAGAGAACTGAGGGGGGGGGGAGAAGATTCATATCTTCTCCCCCCCTGTGTGCGATGGGCACAGAACGAAAGACATTTTCAGCATGTTCAATAAAACCAGTTAGCTACAGGCCATTAGTGAGGACAAACCACTGGAAGCTACAGGGTGGTGCCCTGATCAGAGAAAGGTGGTTTACCAGATGTGGATTAGTCAAGCCTTATCTTTTTTGTAATCTAAAAACCAAAATTAAATAAATTCTTTTTTGGAGAACTTTTATATTAACATCTACCATCTGAATTCAGCTTTCTGACAAAAAGGCTCCCAGTGTCCTCACAAACAGGCGGGTTAGACAACACATGCCTCAGATTCCTCTGTTCAGCCAGCAAAACTAAAGAAATGCATTAAATTAATAGCCGAGTCATTTATATTTAACACCTGGAACAAGTTTATCACCATCATCAAAACTCTGAACTTGCTTTTTTCCCCCCCTACTAAACAAGTTTTTATTCCTTTTTACAATTTCTATATCTTTTCTAAACTTTTCATTTTATTACTGCCCATTTTATTTATTTTGTAGTACAGTACTCATTTAGTTTTATGCCCTTTTTAAAATGTTATCTTGTGACTGACTACTTTTTGTCATAAACTAATCTGTGTTCTCTTAAAGCACTTTGTGACTGTCAAAGTATCTGAAAAAAAATCACTACTACTACTACTACTACTACTACTACCACCATCATCATTTTCAGTTTAACTGTTTCAGTGATCAAACACTAGGCATGCCCAAATCACCCCACCTAGGAAGTGTCCAGGACACATTTTTCCTCAGAGGTCCGAGCCACCTCGGCTGGCTCGTGTCACGGCTCAACTCTGAGCTCCACCCAAATGACCGAGCTTCTCACCCAATCTAGGGAAACTAATTTCTTGTGTTTATGATGTCATTCTTTTCGTCTCTATCCACCGCTCATGGACATAGAGGAGGGTAAGGCTGGCAGCTAACTCGAAAGCTTCACGTTACGTTATTTTATA
>NW_005187421.1:4769995-4798562 GCF_000239375.1 Pundamilia nyererei
GTTTTTGTCTGTTTATTCCTTGCATGTCATGTAATGAATAGGTTTTCCCAAAGGATTACATGGGCAGTAATATTTGAATGGATCCACTAATCCATGTGTGCCAAAAGGAGGGATCAACAGCAGCAAACCAAGATGTGACAGGCCTCAGGGACAGAGCTCATTGGACAGGGCAAGATCCAATTATCTCAGACTAAATCAGACCAGCAGACTACTGGATTAAGCACCAGGGATGACGAGGACACCAGGAGAGCCAAGCCTTCTCCTCCTCCTTCAAGAAAATGGATACTACCAAGACTATATAGAGCTCATTGTAGCCAGTGTTGATTTGCAGTTGATCTTAAAAGTTTTAATACGAGTCCAGTTTGGACTCCACATACATTTATATTCTATTACTGCACCAGTACATGTGTAACTTAATGGTTACTGAGCCAACTAAGGCCTATTTCAAACCAGGACAAACCTTGCATGTATTTGAATACTTGATCCACACTCAGCAGTAAGACCATGACAACAACAGAGATGACACAGCAACACAAACCAAAGAAACCAAAACGCCGTCCCTGACTCCAGACAGACTTAATTAGTGATCAAACAAACAGCCAACTGAGTAACGCCTTAAACTCTAGTCGTGGATAACTTTTGTTATGTGAACAGTTACAAAATAAAGATAAATTGATCAAACATTTTGGCATATAATCAATAAGAAAAACTTGTCGTGTGTATACAGATAACAAAAATGAATGGCCATACACAACTCTGAAATAAAATAGCTGTAACTAAATAAATATGAGGCAATCCAAGATTAAAATTCAGAACTACTACTGCTATTAGAAATATTAGTGTTGCTGTTGGCTGTGGTTGCCATTAGCTGCGAGGCTGGTTGTTGCTGCTGGTGTTATAGTCGGTCATTTTGGTTGGCGACTGCTGTTGTTGATAGTAGGTGATGGCAGTATTATCAAAATGTGACAGGTGATGAATTGATTCATCCTGATAACATACGTCTGCTGTTAGATTTGTGTTATAAATTAGTTTAATCAGGTTTGCTTAGAATGTTCATTTTTAAATGTATTTAAACTATTTTTCAACTAATAACTTGCAAGCTTTGTCCTACAAAAGTCTAAAATGCACTGGTTGTTTTCTGCTTTACTTGTGACTCTGAACCCATTTTGTTATTTTCAATATCATGATTCTGGTAAGCGTGGCTTCCTTGAATCAACAAGTGCTATTTTGCTGCAACAGACAACCTGTAAGACAGCAACACTGCGGGGAATTGATGAGAGCACGAGGGATAAACAGAAAGCTAAACCAAGCTCCTCATTTTATTAGGCAGTGCGCTAATGAGTTGTAGCAGTGCTAACAATGCTCTCTTGTGAGAAGCAGGAGAGTCAGCAAACGCATGCATAGACAGCGGGACCTATCGGCAGGGGAGTGGTTATATTTAAACATCTGTTAACCTCTGGCTGATGACACACATCTCAAAGGATCTTTAAAGCAGAACATCTGAGAGAGACATCACACAGGTGCATGACAACAATCAGTATCATGCTGACCTGACATTTAAATTATTAAATGTAAAATAATTTATTTCAAAAAAAGTTACACCAAGCATTTTAGCCTTTTTAATACAATGCAAGGTTTTTTAGGACAGTGAGATTTAAGATTCAAGCGTGAGGGTCAATCAGTAGCCCCATGGACCAATAAACTTGTCAAAAAAATCAAACAGTGTATAAACAGCTAACTTCTCCGTAATAAACCAATCTTTTTTCTCCATGTAAAAACTTCCCCCTGCAAAACAAAACAAAATTACCAGGCATGTGATAAATAAAAAATTATTTTTTTAAATAAACCTATACTGACGTTTAATCTACTCACGCATGAAACACATTTCTGTTCATCAGCAATACTAAAAAGTTACTTCGTAACAGACCCCTTGCATGAACAAAGTACACTGGAGTCATTTTTTTACTTATTTGCTTCTAAATGATTTCAAAGTCCCAAAACTCACCTGAATTAAATACAAAAACAAATCTAAAACATGCAGTACATAAACCAATCCCCCCTACATCTTAATGCTTTCCCTTTACTAGAGAATGAAAGAAAACTCTTGACATTTATGTTAGAAAATATATTTAAATTCACTTAGATTATTTAAAACCTTCATACCTTTTTCCAATTTTTAAACCCAAAGATATTCGATTATATTAATATTTCCTCTCAATACATTTTTATGTCATAAGTGCTCATCTTACATCTAGGACACATGACCACATCTAATTCAAACTCATTCCCGAGGCTATCCAGTTTACCATCAAGAGCCGTGAACAGAGTGGAAAGAAAAACACAAAATATTGATTTTTTTTTTCCATCAGCATGGATAACTGCTGATAAGTGGAGGGTCCACTACAGCTGGACGATCACACCCTGAACATTACTGAGAGACAGCAAGAGCGCTGCTCAGAGCTAGACAGCAGGCAAAGAGGACATCGTCCTGTATATGACAACGAGAACTACTTACCTGCCACCTTTCTGAGGGAAAAAAATTTCATGTTAGCTTTCAGTGATGGAAGAACAGAACAGTGCGCGCACACACTGAGGAGATGAAATCAATATTTTGAAAGAGGACTGATGAATGCGAGGGGGGGGAATGTTGCGCGCAGCGGGTGAACTCTGCAAGGCTGGTGACAAGGACCAACAGGGAGAAATATGATTAGCCTATTAGAAAGGAGATGGTGCTGATGATGAGCAGTGAACTGATTACAAGCGTTGGCAGGTAGAGTAGACGTGACAGATGGTAGCCAGACAGGGAAGAGGAAAATGGCGGTTATCAGAAGTGACACCGGATAGGCGGGACAGATGGAGGTGTCTAAAGAGACGTGAACACTTTAGGTTTTAGATTACTAAAAAAATAAGGAGTGGATAAGGTAGTAGCAAAAAGGTTATGGGGGAGGTAAAAGCTAGAGCAGACCTGCTTCCTCATCCTCCTCCTCCTCCTCATCGTCATCATCAGAGCTGGATGATGAGGGGGCTGCTGCTGCTGGGCCTGAGGTGTTGGCAGAGGAAGAGCTAGCGCCACTATTAGCAACATATCCATACTGCATGCCTGTTGGAAGGGGGTGGAGTGGGAAAGGTACATAAGAGAACTGTCAGGATGAGATGCATGTCATCAGACAGGGCTGTGGTAATCAGGCGGCTGGCTTCCAGTCATGTGATACGTGTTTAAGCAAAGAACAGAGTGGCTGATGGCTGGCCGCATATTTTGTCAGGAAAAACAATTAATAGTACACACAGGAAAATAGGTCAGGATGATAAAAATTTAAAGCCAATGATTACAAAGGTGAAAGTCAAAGAAGGAATTTTGTTTAGATGGAATTTAACATATACATTTAGCCTTTCTCCACCGGAGGAACCAGCATCCAATATTATGGCCTCATCGAACTGTTTTCAGGGGAGTTTTTTTAGGGTTTTGGTTAGATAATGTAAACAGTTTTGATGCATTAGAGACAGACATAAGTGAAACTACTACGCAGTTGGACATATTTGACTGACCATCCAGGAATAGAGCAGGAAACTGTCTGGTGAATTCACAGTTCCCAATAGTGAGAAATGCATCTGTTGCTGCATGCAGCAGCAGGAGAGAAAGGTCAACCTTGGACAATGTCCAAATTACAGAAGTCTGAATAGTCTAAAAGGCAGAAAATAGTCAAAACTGAGTGCAGTTTTTGACTATTTTCTGAAACGAAACACTAAGCCATCAAAACACTCTGTGTGTGTGTGTGTGTGTGTATTTAAAAGCAATATGAAACTGTTAAATTCATTCGCTGATGATCAAACTTAATGTTGTTAAAATGTGTGACTGCTTGTGAGGTGTATAATACCGCACAAATGCAATGTTTGATTAGTTAGCAGAAACGCTCATTTTTCCATTAAGTACCATCTGTTTTAGACCAAGTGTTTACCTTTCACCTCGTTCATTTACTCGTATTAATCTTTTGAACTATCAGGTTACCGTCTGATGCTGTACTTTAATAAAATAGGAATAATTTGTTTAACAGAATAATATTTCTGATATGATCAAGGAAAGGTCTTTTAAACGTCTAGTCGACTGGTCACCCCCATCCTTCATCTTCAATTGTTTCACCTGACACTGTCCTTGGTTCATGTGTGACAACAGCTCAAGTCTCTCTGTGGATCTTGAGTTCACCTACACTGCACTGGAAGCAGAGAGAAAGGGCTGATGATTAGGGGAAACTTCCAGTAAAGGTTCACACCACATTGTGCTTGCCCAAAGTTCCTTCAGTGGAAGAATGTCTACTTTGAAATTAACGAGTCCCTAGAAATTTAAAACTTAAAAAAAAAAACGCAACTAGGCGTCACAGTTCAGGGCAGAAAGTAAACTTGCAGGGGTAAAGGCACATTCAAGCCAATTAAAAACAACTGAACCTTCGTCAAAAGTTAGCTTGATGCTTGCTGTATTGCTAAAGCCTTTCCGCTACAATGTTCTCATAGAATCCATCGACAACTGGAGAGCATTTCCTTTGCCTTAATGTATTCCATGGTCTAACTGTGTGCTTTCATTTTAAAATCTCAAGCAGGTAAGATGATGCCGTAATCTTGCCAGAGGTTGTAACTGACCACAAAAGCGTGCAATCAAAAATATGTACTTGTTTTAATACCAGTTAACTGATTGAAAACCAAAAATAAAACATGTCTCCATTGACTATATTCACTCTAGAAAGCAACTCTTTGAAATGCTGTGTATTTGGTCTAAATGCATTGTAAATCTTTAAACATGGCTCAGTTGAAAAAGTGTTTGGATCAAAATTATATCAATTTATTCTGTCGAAGTAAGAGTCAAATTTTTGCAACCCAAATCAACATTACAGGAAAGAGTCTAATTATCCTGACCAGCCACTAAAGTTAAGAGTGAAAAACATTCACAGGAAAAATAAACCAGCAGCACGTTGCTAAAAGCAAACCTGAAACCCCCAAATTTGTATACAGACCCACACCTGCACATCGGAAAGCGTGTGTGTGTTTGCAGCTAATTATGTGTGCTATATTCCCAAAGTGCAGCTGTAACCCATTCACGTGCAGTGTGCGTCTAAACAAGCTGCATCAGAAGACACAAAAACAGTCACTATAGTACAGAAAAAACCAAGATAAGAATGTTGTTCAAACATCGAATGCAGCAGGTGGAGAAAATAGGTCTCCAATCATAAAAAAAAAACCCAAAACATTTTAAAGAACACAGTTTTAATGTAAGGTACACAGTGTGGTACTTCTTCTCCGAGCAGCGAAAAAATAAACAGGAAACTGATTTCATGCAGACTTTCAAACTACAAAACGCTTTCATCTTATTTTTTGGCAGGTTATCTGCACAGGCACAGATTTTCAGTTTTCAGCTTCCACACATAACATATTTTTCGGAACATAAGGCGCACTGTCGATGAGCTGGTCTGTTTTCATACATAAGGCACACTGTCGATTTTTGAGAAAATTAAAGGATTTTAAGTGCGCCTTATAGTGCGAAAAATATGGTACACAAACATAAAAATCTTCATGTTTACAATACATAATGAAGATTTACTCTCATTCTTACCTTGACGGTGGCCCGGTGAGGAATGGACTGAAGCGGAAGGGGTTCCTGAGGGTGGTCTGTCTGCCTCAGCACCACCACTGCTTTGAGTGACCCCACCATAGGAGTTGTAGCTCAGAGAAGCCTGATTGGTTTGGCTGTAGTGGGAATGGACTGCGTTTTGGGCTGCAGTGGAAAAAAAAAAAACACAAACAGCCACTGAAACAGCACAAGGACAGTGCTTTCTAAGGATACTGAGGGATAGCTTTGGGTTCAAAAATGCAAACATGTTAATTTATTCCCTTCTTTAAACATAAAAATGCATACAATGCAGAAACAGTCAAAATATGCTTTATTTTGGAAACTTACAGCAACAAAAAAAACTAAGCAGAAAACATTTTGCAGAAAATTTTTAATTTGCCCACCAAACACTGACAAAAAAAACAAAGCATTTTCCGCCAACATCCACCAGATTTTCTTAGCCTATAAAACTCCACCTGCATTTTCAGAGAATTCACAATTGCAGAGTCTAGCAGCATTAAAATGTGACTTCACTGGGTACCTGTGCTTCCTTGACCATTCACTGTTGGTGCCACTTGGCTGGGAGGAGCCATGCCATACCCAGAATGCCCTGATGCTGAGGAGGCTGGAGGCTCAGCACCGTACTGATGTAAAGGTGCGCCCATCTGGGTGGTGCTCTGGGAGGAACTCAGAGTGCCATACTGGCTGCTTCCTGGAGCAGACGGGTATGAAACAATGGGGTAGAGAGGACCTCCAGGCCCACTCGCCGCCATTGGGACCAAACTGGGTTGTTGTTGCTGCTGCTGAGACTGCTGTGCTGGAGAAGCATGGTATGACTGTGGTCCATAGTAGGATGCCGGAGTGGTGTAGGGTGGATGCTGCTGGAATGGCTGTAGGTTGTACTGGGCGTTTGACGGTGGAGGTGCTGAGGAAGGATGTGTGGCATATGGCTGAGAAGGAGGGGCAGAGCTCAGTGGAGCACTGTAAGGTGCTACATGATGCTGAGGGAGGTGGTGCTGTTGCAGCTGCTGTGGATGGTTGTTCTGGTAGTAGTTAGCACTGTGGGCACTGTTCGTGATGGGTGCTTTGCTGGAAACTGGGGTAGCTTGGGACGGGATGGTGGAGTAGCTCTGTTGCTGTTGAGCTGGAGCTCCATAGTAGCCTGTAATTGGATACATGGAAGGGTAGCTCTGTACCGGACCTGGAAGGAGGCGGGGCAGGATAGCAAAGCACATGGTTAATAAGCATAAATGTCAACTCTCACTATTATACTCCAATTACAGAGTAAAAATAAACAGAAACAAGAACAACTCTATTTAAGTTTTTAAGTTTTAGAGTTCTTCTTGCCGAGTGAAACATTTCCAATTTGCTCACCAGGCAGCGCTTTTTAAAATATTGACATCTGGCTCAGGATCATACTTTTATTTTGAAGGGCCAACTAGAACAGGATTGTGTGGTTTTAATGTCACAAAACACCATTTTAGATCTAAGCCTCCCAGAAAGTTGGCATTTCAAAGACAAGGCAGAAGAGTCAACTACAAGACCACGAGGATTCTAACTTCTCTCTGACATTTGTTTTCAATGGCTAAAAAGGTTTGGGGCACCAAACCCCTGAACTTCCACAATCACAGTTTGAACGAATATAGGGAATATCTCAGAAACACAAAACTACTGAATTATCTCCCTCTGTAGTAATTTAACAAATTAAAGTGTGGGCTCTAGAAAGAAAGACAGCTTCCAGAACTGCACCTCACATTCATATTTAGCTACAGAATGAATGCATTATCACACATTTTTGAACATTCAACTTTAAAGACGACTAAAATGTAAAAAAAAAAATAAATTAAAAAAAAAATAGAAATGATCTCTAAGAACACGCCCATTGTCCCCACCATCTTTAATACATAAATACACATGCAAAAATAGAATTAAGCTCTATTATCTCTATTTAAAAATGCAGTATAAAGCCTACGACATACCTCCACACACACTTTTCCAATATGCAAAATGAATATTGGCTAATGTCTACTTCATAGCTACGACAAATTAGAAATAATGGACCACAAAGTACAAAACACGCTTTATTTTGAGCCAAACTGCAGCCTGATTTTAAGATTTTATCCCCTCTTATTTGTTTACTTAAGAAGGAAATTAGTTGGTTGTATTCCTTCTCTTTTGAGATAAATATTTTTGCGAAGCTCTGTCCTGAAAACTGAACCATTTATTAGAGACGATTGTCTTTCCTACTTTACCCTCCACAAATTAGTTTGTTCACATGTGTTTGGTTATTCTTGTGAAGCTTAATACACGTGCACGAATATATGTTAAATATGAAAATCTGATCACAGGTTATCATTTACTGTAAACACGCTTGAGCAGCCTTCCTTGAAAGGCTAGCTCTCAGTTGAAATAAGCAGCCTTCTATTAATAGAAAGTAAATTGTTTTAACGCAACTTCTATTAAGTCGTTAGCTATTGGAGATTTAATAAAAACAAGAGGCTATGGAGAGGTGGTGCGCAATCTGTCAAACAGCTATTTTCATGCTAACAGTTAGCTACCGTTACCATCCGTTTTCAATACCCACGTTAGCTTTTAAGTTAGCTACCTTTAGCAAGTGCTTAGCTTCAGCTAAAATCATCAGTCTTTTAATAATTCATGCCCATAATTTACAGCTAATGCCAGCATCGCGACTGACAGTAAATGACAGTTCCAGTGTATAAAATGCAAAAAGCAAAGCGAAGGACCGACAAATAGCCCGCCAATGGGGTGTTAGCATGCTAACGAACCATTCTGATAGGGTGGCGCTGCTCCGCCGTTCGCCGCAGAGTTCTGGCTGTAGCTGACGGAGCTGTTCAGGTTAGTGAAACCGGGCGCAGACATCGCTGGGTCTTCCCGTCCTTATGCCCGCGAACACACAGCTGACCGAATATACATGAGCGTCACTTTCTCGGACCCAGCCTTCCCCGAGAGAAGCGATTCAGAGGCTGCTACTGCTCAGAAGAGACCCGGGCAGCCTGGCCAGGTCCGTTCGGCTGAAAGCTGAAGCCTCCAGTCGGGATGTTGAGGAGCTTAGCAGCCTCCAGGATGTTGTCCTCTCGCTCCCTCTGGTGGAGTTTCATTTTACATGTTTCGTTTTCTATAATGTGCACTTTTGTTCTACAAGTATCTTGGCAAATAAAGTACACATGCTTTAATTTCTGTATAAACAGCTATTTTCCGACTGCTGTTCCTTCTCTTTTTGATGGATACCTCCACACATGTTAGTAATCTCACATACACCTTCAACAGTTATTTACAAATAAATACCTGAAACATGTTAACACCTGCAACCAGACTGGTCTCATCTCTATATTCTGTGTTTTTCTCTTCCTTAACGTCTGTCAACACTACCCCTGTATATCTGTAAAAAAATGTCTTGCTGCTGCAGTATCTCCCTATTCTCTGCTAGTGTACTTTCTCCTCCCCTTTGTTTTTTGTTTTTGTTGGGGGGGTTGCGCCTGTCCCACTTGGTTCTTTAGCCATCATAACTGTTGTCTGATGCCATTGTGGCAGGATGAATGTTATTCCTCAGTTCAA
Organism: Pundamilia nyererei; assembly: GCF_000239375.1. Taxonomy (NCBI): domain Eukaryota; kingdom Metazoa; phylum Chordata; class Actinopteri; order Cichliformes; family Cichlidae; genus Pundamilia; species Pundamilia nyererei. The sequence continues at coordinate 4,779,168 of NW_005187421.1, forward strand.
CCCACTTTCGGCCTGGCGCATTAGGGGGCGCTAGTATAAATAGTGGCCATTTGAGCAGTCCTGGATCGCTTACCTGTGATCTCCTTTTTGGTCACCTGGCTGACTTCCCTTGGGGTTTATTAACCCCGATTCTTTTGTCCCCGTGATAGAACAGAGAAAACCGACTCATAGTGTGTTAAAACATGTATATTTCTTTTTATTCAATCATCTTCCGGAAGAGAGAGACCCCTGCACAGCCCAAACGCCAGTTGCAAGAGCTCTAACATTTTTAGCTCCATATATGTCTTATATGGTGTTATTTCTCAAACATTGCTTATATGGCAAAGTTCCTCTTTTCTGTGTCTTATCTATTAATATGCCTGTGCACTAAAACTCCCTGTTTTTCAGTCTGGCTGAGCACTTTGTGAGTCAAAAGTGGCCTTGCTCTACAAGCCTTCATTATTAAAGTACATAAAACAATATAATAGGAAAATAAGGATACTAAGGATATTGATTTCATGACAGGTTGCAGAGAGCATTTGCGGGTTACCCTTCTGAAGCCTCCATTGCGGCTGGTAGGTGTATACTCATTGTAGTGTGTAATTTACCTTACTTGGTGGTAAACAGATGTTGTTTTTAGGTCGTAGCTGTAGAAGCCTCCTATGAGCCACTCTGCTCATGTTTCATGACGCGGTTTACTCGGTAATTCAATTTTGTTAAGATCTCTGCCTTTTATTGTTCTTTTATACATATTATGCTTTGCAGGAAGTGTGGGCCTTAGTTTTACGCAAAGCTACGCTAAGTGAAGTGCTGCTGCTTTGCTTTTACTGTCTGTTCCTGTTGCGAGGTTTCTTTTCCTACTGCTGCCAGCCTTTAAAGTGGACTTCGGCGTGGACAACGGCCATATGCTACGCGAGTCGGCTGGCGTGCATATTGATTAGAAGATTAACTTATAGTCGGGCAGACGGCAAGTTGGAGCAATACCAATTCCGTCTGCCCCATATTTTAAAGTTTTATTTAGGCTGTATGTTTGTTCTTTTTTCCGTTGTTTGATTTGTAGTTTGGGTTTTTGTTACGCCACTGGTGGGAGGCCCTTTTTCTAGATGCGGATCACCAGTGTGTTCCTGCAGTTGGGCTATCCCCAGCGTGTGAATATTAGTTTTGTTGTAATATATTAAAATTTTCTTTATTTCTTTTATTCAGATGCGGAGTGCCGACGTGGAGGAGACTATGGGTGCCTTGGTGGTGGGATCCTTTGAGTGTACACACCTGCCTTTCTTAATTTATTAGTGTGAGTGTGTGTTTTATCATTAAACCTCGTCCCTATACTGAGTATAACAAACCTAACTGCCTTCTTGGTGATTAGTGTTACTTCCAGTATTATCTGGGTGAAATTCCCAGGGTGGCGTTGTCTTTTAAACTGTGAAGAGTATTTACTTTATTCTCACCTCGTGCTGCTACACCAACAAAGACACCTAACGGATTTACTTTGCCAAGTGGATCATCACGGCTTTGCCGTATTGGTCCGTTCGATCGACCTTTGTTGTTATTATTAATTAATTAATTTATTTTTTCAGCTGTTACAGACAAGAGAGACATGGCTGGGGGATAGAAAAGGGAGGGGGAAAAGATGAAAGAACAGAAAAATAAAGGGGAAGGGGGACAGTGAGAAAGGGCACTTAAACAGAAAGAAAATCTCCCGGATCACCTGTTGAGAAAAAAAAAGAGAGAGAACAAGCAAAAAAAAAAAAGAGAGAGAGAGAGCCGCATAATAAACACAACACCATTGCATTAATCTAGCTAAGTGTAAATAAAAGTAAATACTGAATGTTGTTGTGCAGCACGCAGGACCGACAGCGCACAATGTGATTTGAGGTAGCAGCCAAGAAAGGTGTGGTTTGTGTCTAATAGTGAACACCCGTGTGTACACCGACCGAGCCACGGGCGCCAGGCCCCGCCAAGCAGCCACTGGGAGTGGTGAGCCGATACATACCTGAGCGCCCAGCCCCTTACATTTACATAAAAAAAACTACCAACGCACCGACGCCTGAGGGCATCAACCACCGGCAGCGAGTATGGTGAGGAGAGATAGGCCTCCACACTTTGGAGGGCCTGAAATGTTCCCAGAGAGGTGGAGTCTAAGACCTGACCTGACAATATAGACACAAACGTGCATTCCCACCCTCATGCACGCATATACAAATACTCAGCACTTACCCAACGTAAAGATAGACACAAATGGACACTGTACACACACAATCACCCACCCACCCACCCCCAAACATACTCTATACCCCAGGTCCAGGTACCCTCGCCCCCAGAGGGAAACCGCACCTAGACTCAGGAGATGTTACCCTTTCCCCGGGGGTTGAGGCAAGCAGACCGCCCCCGGCTCCGCAGCAGCAGGGAGGCTCCGCATCCCAGACCCCAAACGGACAGCCAGCACCTCCTTCCAGCCCCTCCGCCCCGATGGCTAACAGAGAACGGGGGTGTGTGAAGACCCCATACCTCCCGCTCATGCACAGTGTTGCTGCGTGTTGTTCTAAAGTGCATTTAAAACACGGGAGGGCATGGTGCTTGCTGCCAGAGAGCAGCAGGTGTCAGCACGGCCCCTCCCGAGAACCCTCAATGTCTACATGCATTTAAAATTGAGAGATGGGCACCGGCACCAGAGGTGAGGTTGAATACACAGACCGTCCTTCCTCTTCCCCTTTGAGAAACACGTCAACACCTGCAACCAAACTGTTCTCATCTCTTTATACTGTCTTATCTTCTTCCTTAATGTCTGTCAACACTACCCCTGTATATCTTTTAAAAAATGTCTTCACACTTTGACCTTGAAAGTTAGACTCTTAATTAAAGACACTTTTTTTCATTTCCCACTGTAGAATTGAACACGTTCACCACCAGGGGATGTGTTGAGATGTTTTGGATGTCAACTTGTTTGAAATTTCTCTTTGTTTCTCAGCATTTCTTCAACAGACTTTCTTTTGCAGAATAGCATTATAAGAACATGCTCTTACATGCCTGACCACCTTCTGGTAGATATTAGTATTACACAGCACAAAAGCATAGTCTCAGATCATCTCCAGCTTGGGGTTTTGGAGAGAAATTTATACTGTAGTGGATGTTTCTGCATATCCTGCTGATGGTTTTAGTTTATTTTTGGAAAGGAATGATAGTGAAACCACACATGCTATGTCTCCTTGCACAGTCTTGAGAGTGTAGATACATCCTGTTCCAGTCTTGAGATACTGTGCATGGATCCTAGTAATGCATGCATATCTTGGCTATACATGGAGCACTAAATAATGATGCATCTGTTTGTTAAACAGCTTGAAAACACAAGAGACAAAATATATGTCACAGTTTAAAAGTACGAAACAGAAACATTTATACATACAATAAGTTGAAGTTGAGCTTTCATTAGTGACAAAATGTTCACAATATTCACATGATAAAAACAGATTCAGCAGATATTTTCTTCAATTTCTTCAATAGATTTTCATTAGTTAAAATGTATCTGACTTAATTTCCCACATGCATTAGTATAAAAATTCCTATTTTGAAAATCTGTCACACACATTTTACACTATGTTTATGTTATTTTTAAGCACTGAAATCTAATCATTTTACACATCCTGAGGGATTCTGGGGCGTACGTCAGTGCACTCGCACTCCTCTTTGTGATGTGAGGTCTCCTCGGACTGAGCCTGACCTTTGGTCTGGCACGTGGGGCAGCAAGCGGTGTGGCCGTCCTGTCTGCAGCTTGGACAGGACAGAACCAGCTGGCAGCAGTACTGGGTGGAGCAGAGCTTGTACTGGTCCCACGGATGGCCGCAGTACCTGCAATCTAAACAGAGTCTGTTATCTTATTTAAAAAAAATACATGTATATTAAGAGAATATTAGATCTTATGGATGCTTTCTGGTACTTCTAACATGCAGAGAATGGGCTCTGTTTACACACTAACCTGAGATGATGTCACTGTTTGAGGAGATGGCGTAGCGTTCATCAAACACAAAAAGCTTTCCACGATAGAACCCCTCGGGGAAACGCTCCAGGTACTTATGAATTCCACCTTTCAGCTGGTAAACCTCCTTACACACATCCTGGTACCAGATTTAAGAGATAAATATGAACAAGAACTTAAAATATTTGATGCAAACATTTCAGAAATATGCATTTCTCAATACCTAAACTACTAGTAAAAGGCCCCCCCTTGTGGAGAATCAGCAACCTGCAACAAGTGAGCGAGTGAACCCAGCTCCACTAAAAGCTTTCCAGACTGATGACTGAACAGCTTACTTTGGAGCGGAGGTAGGCGGAGCCACGCTCACAGCGGATCCCTCCTGTGCAGTACATCAGAACCTTCTTGTCTCTGAACAGCTCAAGGTTCTGGTCCACGTAGTCTGGGAAGTAGCTGAACTTACGGATATTTGGCGCCAGGCACTGAGTGAACTGCCCCTGAAGGCAAAAAAAACAGCAATTATTAACTGTTACAGCCTTTGCACATTACTCTCTAATAGCACAACCTCAATACCGCTGCTTCTGGCTAAAATACTGAGGCTTATGAAATTGATCCCAGTCATGCTTTTCTGTTTGGATACAGACTCATTATTTCCAGCTACAAATATCAGTGTTCTGCCCATCCTTACTATTTGCTCATGGTAGCTTGTGTAGATGGTGCACAAAAAACTTAAATTACAACATAAATCTCTGGGCATGTCACAAGTATGCCAAGATCATACATTACCCTGAAACCACCAAAATGATCAGATTACAGTTGAATGAAGTCAACAATCTCCTAAAGAAAACAAATTTACTACTCACAATTTTACTCTCATAATAGTTGCGGCAGTCCAGGAGGACGGTGTCATTGCATAAATCTCCTTTAGTCAGAAGAGCCTCCACTTCTTTATGAAACTCGTCGGGCTCCAGATGAACTCCTGAGAGGCAAAACAGACACATACCTGACATTATATACAAGCACAGCATAGAGTTTGTCATCAGCTGGTACAAGAGCACAGCTATGGCTGCAGAGCAGCAATCAAAGCAGACATTTTGCACCTTATTATGATAATAAAGGCAATGATATTAGTAAATCAGCTACAGGTGTCACTTACATTATTAATAATTTCTGTAGGCTTACAGTGTCAGTACAAATAGTACCTGCCAGCTGGTAAGATATAAGATCTGGGTCCACTCCCATTGGGACAATCTCCTTGTAGACCCCAACCTTCAACTCTGTAAAACACTCTGCGCCACCGTCACTGGTCTGAACAAACCCACAAAAACAGCACCATTAATATTCAAAGATTAACAAAAATAAATTAATACCTGCTTAAAGTCTGATTATGGACAAACCACACCCTGATGGAGCCTATAACAGAGTCCTACGATCCTATGAAGCAATATTAAGAGGGGGAGGTGACACTAGTATATAAAATTTCCCTTCATCTGATTCTGACCTTAAAATCCTCCTCATCCATCTCGAACAGCGGATGTGAACGCATTGCTTCTATGTAAATGTCAGTGGCCAAGTTTGTGCCACCAACTGTTCCGTTGATGCCTTCAGTCGCCACCCTCAACTGAAGAAAAAGATCAACACTTATTTTAATGGCACGGTTTCACTGAAATTAAGAGAAAAGCCTTTTTTCTTTGCTCTTTCATAGAAGTGTTCCTCAACCCAAGACTGGATGGGACAATTCATTCACCTTGCCCGTTAAGTGGAGCTTCTCACACAGAGCTTTCTGCCAAGCACAGATGACATGTGGCTCCTCGACGCGACAGTAGTGATAGTAAAGCAGAACCCTGCCTGGACCGCTGATGGAGAACGAGAGAACAAAGAACAAAAATAAAACATCAAATTCAAAAATTAAAACGGGACACATTAATAATCTACATATATAGATTAGAAATATAGAATATAGTGAAATAACTGTATTGAGATTGTCTTTACTTTTTAAGTTGCTCCTCACAGATGTGGCTGATATCGGGAATCCACACAGAGACGTCCACCGTTTCTCCACTGTGCTCATTCACCTGCGCTGCTTCGGGCTCTTCTTCCAGTTGGTTAAACAAATGCTCATACTCGTCTTGTGCGAGCTGCTGTATTTCAGCATTGTGCACTCTGGCCACGTGTTTGTGAATGGCGGCGTGCTCGATGAACGTCTGGCCGCAGCAGCACCACAAAGGGCTTCCTTCCTCGTGACTACTGTCCTTCTTGGATGCCACAAAGGCAGCAAATGACTGAGGGGATAACATAAAAAACAATTAAAGAGTTAAATCTTTAACATGGTCAAACAGATGTTTAAGATTATAAGACAGTGGCTGTGTGATCGTATGCCACAGTTTGGTGCATATGTTGCCCAATATGCGATAATATTGAAATGTGTCCACAGTAGTTTAGAAACTGTATCCGTTTCTAAAATAAATGACTCAAAAGTTGGTAAATAATGACCCTTCCTTCTTAACAATATATTACTATTGTATTATTATTATATTATCCAACTTAGGGTGGTTGGGCGAGATGGAGCCTATCCCAGCTGACATTGGAAGGTAGGTAGGTGGGGCACACCCCATCTGTCAGTCCATCACAGACTGTAAAACAGGACATGGGAGCATATCAAAGTACAAGGAGGAAGCCTATAGGGGGAAGGGGGGGGGGGGGGGTGAAAACTCTACTCAAAAAGACCAACAGGTTTAAACCCCAGGACCTTCTGTAAAGACTGTGACCACTGCACAACTGTTTGTAATACAAACTTAAGAATAAGAGTTGACATATTGACATCTGAATTTTTAAATCTGTCAGCATCAGCCTTCCTTAGCCTCTAAGTTATACAACAACAACAACGATGATGATGATAATAATAGGAAAATAAAGTTTTTTAAGTAGAAGAACTACTTTTTTCTGCTACACTCCCAGCACACAGCTGAGAAACCACTGATTAAAAATACAAAATTACAGAATGCAAAACAGATCATAACGGTTTTTTAAAATATTGTTGTTCATAAATTTGTAAACTGTCACCAATTGTCTTTTGCAATTTGAAGTTTTTTTCATGAGTGTGCTCAAATGTGTATGTATTTTCAGATTTTAACTAGAAAATACAGATTACAGATCAGATTCATTTAGATGCTTAGAGAGGCCAGTGACAATTTAAGGCTTTTATCTTTCTTAGATTTTGAGATATTAATGTTCAAACATTGCCTCAGACTTCAATGTGCGATAAAACAAAATTAAATATCTTGAAATTTCACAATAATCGTTATATATGTCCAACAATTGAACCATAAAACAGGGATTCCAGTCAGTGTGTCCTGATGCTCACCTTTCTCCTGCAGAAGCTGTAGTATCTCCTTTGTGGGGCAGAAAGTTGCTTCTCCTGTTTGAATCCATTACAAATTGAAGAGTCAACCTCCCAGTTTATAAACTCTGAGCAGGGTGTATCATCTGCCGCCATTGTGTTTTTAAAAGAGCTTTTAAAACAGTTAGCGACTAACCCGTCTCACCAGAATTAAAGATAAATTCTAACATATTATTTTAAGGAAACAAACAAACACATCCTCCAAACGTGCACCGGAAAACTCAGCACAAGACTCCGGACACCAAAGACGGGTGCACTTTCCGGGTTAGCCGGATGTGCTTCACTTGAATCAGACCGCTTTTATTTTTCTCTGAGCGGCTGGCTGCTGAATGATCCATAGATAAACTCGTTTAACGGACTCATTGTTTTGTTTCTCGTTCAACACATATTTTGGCTTTGTTACATTCACATCGAAACGGGGTGAAACATGTCCAGGAGGCGGCACAGCGATGAGAACGACGGTGAGTCGGTGCACGTTAACGGCGTGTTATTCACACTGTTAGGCTAACCAGCGGTGGCTAGCTGGCGTTAGCGAGCTTTTCATGCGTCCCCTACGCACTGTTGGGAGGGTTATTTTACTAGTTTAATGTTTGGGTTTTATCAGCGAGATCCAAAAAGTTCAAAACCAGTGATGACCGCAGTTTTCAGTTACATTGTGGCGCACTGAAAGCGAGAAAAGTGCTCAAACAGTCGCATGCAGCCGCAAAATGAACCGGTGCAGCTAGCTGCAGGATTAGCTGGCGTTAATCAGCGTAGTCAGCGACTATGGGGGCGGTAACCAAACACTTCAAAACATGCACGAGATTTAGTGTTAACATCTGATTGAAAGTTTAACTATGGATCTGGATTTATGGGCGGGGAAAATCACCTAAAAATATCAAATATTTTCCCGCAGAGTGCAAGATCCTGAAATTAAATGTGACCTGGTCTGTTTAAAGATTAAATCAGATCTCTTCTCTTAATCTGGGACTATGGTAACTTTGCATATGTACATGGGCAAAGCAAGTTTCTTAATATAGCACTTTTCAAATACTACAGTCATTCAAGATGTTTTACAAGATTAAGATTAAAACAGAAAAGAAGGGAAATGCAGAAATAGTAGTAATATTCATAGCAACCACAATAATAGCAATGATGGTAATAAAAAGCAGAGATGCCAAAAGTTATTTTGTGTCATGGCTGACACACAGCCGCACATACAGTTTGAATTATAAAACAGTTTTTGTTAATTCACAGAAAATACCCTGTCTTTTTTTTTTTTGTCACGTCTTTCTTTTAAAAATTATACATTTGTACAGTAAACGGAAACATATCTGTCATTTAATTGTTCGCCTGTTGCTTAATTACTTTGGCATAGGATCAGTGGCCATGGAGTTCTTTACCTGTATAAAAGCCTATAAAAGTTATGAAAATACAATCAAGAAGCCAGAATTAATGCCCTCCTTCACACTTTTGAAAGCTGCCCATGGAGGCCAGACTGGAGTATTTCCTGGGCCGATTGTGGCCCCTGGCCCTTATGTTTGACACCCCTGGTTAACAGCATAGCAGCTAAGTGCTTTATTAGCCTGTTTTGTTTAAGATTCAAGCAGCATTAGGTGACCAGATCTTGCAAACCTTAGGGTTTGTATCTATAAAACAACTCGGACATATATTTAGGGCTGAAGCCCTTTAATGAGTTGTGTAGTGTGATGTGTAGTTTCTTTTCCAGGAAGGTGCACATCAGGTTAAGTCATCAGATTTTGAAGGAGTTTGCTAGTATGAAGTACCTACGCCGTGCACTTAAGACAAGTATAGAACTGCTGTTAGGTGTGGCAGTCTGCATGCGACACCAGGAAAATAACTTATTAATCCCAGAAAGAGAACGCTGTTGATACAGTGCTGTTTGGTTTGGTTTGATGAGACATAACAAACAACCACTCGAGACTACATCCTTACTTTTAATATATTAACAGTGTTAATAAACCTTTATATAAATAACAGAAAATAAAGAAAAAATAATGTAAAAATAATTTGGTCCCCTTTAAATGTTCAATTCAATTGCTGGATTCATGTTTTGTTAATGCTCTTATTCTTTAAATGACAGTGTAAGTGTGCTTTTCTGAACTTCACATAGCTTTATTTTATCAGACCATTGTTTAATTCATAGTCCTGTGCTGTCTGAAACCCACTGAACGTGAAATGACGGTGTAACTGATGAACACAGCGGAGAATTTATCATCCTTACTTTGAAAAGACTCATTGAGATTAGAGTGCACTAGCTAAGAGAAACTGACAGATAATTCCTACAGGAGCTGGTTGAGCCTCTTCTGGCTCTGATTATTGTGTTACTCTTTCACCTTTCCAGGAGGTCAAGCCCATAAGAGGAGGAGAACATCGGAGCCGATTGAGATCGAAGACCGCCTGGAGTCACTGATATGTCGTGTTGGGGAAAAGGTAAGGAGACTCTACAGGAAGGACACATTTTTATTTTCAGGATGAGTAGCTTCATTTTCCACTCTAGAGAGATGAGCCACACAAGTTCAGTGCAAAACTTTGCTTCTAAAGTAAATGCCAGAATGTTCTTTTTAAGTCTTCTTTGCTTTGTGTTAAATTGCTTTCTAGTGACAAATTGCTCTTGTGCGAAAATATTTCCTTACAGAGCACATCATCCCTCGAGAGCAACCTGGAGGGCCTCGCTGGCGTCTTAGAGGCAGACCTCCCAAACTACAAAAGCAAAATTCTGCGCATTTTATGTGCTGTGTACGTTCACACCTCTCACCCTTTGATTTCTAATAAATTTTGCAAGTGTGTTTTGTGTGGCGGCAGTCATTATATGTTGTCATTTGTTGACAGTGCCCGCCTCCTGCCCGAGAAGCTGACCGTTTATACGACCTTAGTCGGCCTCCTTAACGCCAGGAACTACAACTTTGGGGGCGAGTTCGTTGAGGCCATGATCAGGCAGTTGAAGGAGACGTTAAAAAACAACTTGTACAGTGAAGCTGTTTACTTGGTATGCTGGCTTTTATAATAATCCTACAGATTGCTTTTAAACTTATTAACATGGCCACTTTGTATTTATTTTTCATAATGACATCTCTTTCTTTAGGTGCGTTTTCTGTCTGATTTGGTCAACTGCCACGTGATTGCTGCTCCCTCTATGGTGGCCATGTTTGAAAACTTTGTCAGTGTTACTCAGGAGGAAGATGTGCCACAGGTAGGCAGATGGTTTATGGTGTGAAACAAGCTGCATGGTACCCAAAAGCAATTTAAATAATTTGTAATGTTCACATTTGAGCCAGACCTTACATTAAAATAGTAATTATTTGATTTATCTGTTTCTTTCTTTCTTTTAATTTTGGTGAGTCTTTATCATTATGGAGCACATTTTGATCTTTTTTCACTAGCCCATGGCTGTGTCACAGTCCACACTGTGGTGGATTATGATCCATTCCTTTAACTGGTCTCTTTTTTGTCAGGTTCGGTCGGACTGGTTTGTGTACGTCGTTCTGTCCTGTCTGCCCTGGGTCGGGAAGGAGCTCTATGAGAAGAAGGACGTGGAGATGGACCGGCTCCTCAGCCAGATCGAAGGCTACCTCAAGTACGTTCCCCGGTTTGGTTAGATTTTAATTAAGCAATCATCGTTTGCTGCTGTTGTTTCGTTTTTATTCTTGGCTACATCCACATTTTTCAGGAGGAGAGTAAAGACCCATGTCCCCATGCTGCAGGTGTGGACTGCAGATAAACCCCATCCACAAGAGGAGGTGAGTCTTGCAGTCGGTTAAACAACAGCAAATATGTGCAATGGTCAAAACAGTAAAAGTGTCTCCTTATGGCCTCATGTTTACTAGAGCTTGCTGTTTGGATACAGCAATGTTTGTTTTCGTCTGAGTAAACGGATCGTATCTTCCTTCCTCCAGTACCTGGACTGCCTTTGGGCTCAGATTCAGAAGCTGAAGAAAGACCGCTGGCAGGAGCGTCACATTCTTCGTCCCTACATCGCCTTTGACAGCGTGCTCTGCGAGGCCCTGCAACACAACCTGCCCCCCTTCACCCCACCGGGCCACATGCCCGACGCCCAGTACCCCATGCCCCGGGTCATCTTCCGCGTGTTTGACTACACCGACGCCCCAGAGGTTCATTACAAATAAAACGCTGTCTGTCAAACTCTTCTTCTGCAACTTTTTACATATTCATCTCTTTCTGTTCAGGGACCTGTTATGCCCGGCAGCCATTCTGTGGAGAGATTTGTTATAGAGGAAAACCTGCACTGCATTATCAAAACTCACTGGAAAGAGAGGAAAACATGGTGAGCAATGAGGGCTTTTTGTTTTTTGTTTACACCTGAATGTGTGAATAAATAGTGACTAGTATTAATTTTTTACTAAAATGCTTAAACTAATTTTTTGTTGTTCTATTCCTAACGCTCAGCGCTGCCCAGCTCCTCAGCTACCCAGGGAAAAATAAGATCCCACTCAACTATCATATCGTCGAGGTATATTTATTTATTTATATTTGTTTCTGGCATCAAAAAGTAGAAACAGTGCAGAGCTGTTTTAGTCTAATCTGCTGGTTTATTGGCTTTTTTCTCTCTTTTAGGTGATCTTTGGGGAACTTTTCCAGCTGCCCTCGCCGCCTCACATCGATGTCATGTACACCACACTGCTGATCGAGCTCTGCAAACTGCAGCCCGGATCGTTGCCCCAAGTCGTATCCTTGATTATTTTATCTTAGAAAAATAACCTTTAGCTGCTCCTTTGAAAAATTTGAACACTTGTTTGAATTAAATACACCAAACTGTTGCAAAAGGCAACCGTGGCCATCTTTAATTTAGATTAGTTTTAGAGATTAACGGGGCCTAAGTATTTTAGCAGTCTGTCTTATGTAATCCATGTTCAAACCCCAGGATTCAATACTGAGACGCTGAGAGTTTGGTGAAATAGTTTATCGTGGGTAACCTTGGCTGTGGGGCTAAAAGGTTAGCATTTGAGTCAAATGTGTGACTGGATTCTCCTCTCTGTTGTTCCTGTGACATTTTCTTCATAATAATTTAATACAGGCAGCAAAAATATGCACCAGATAATGCAAAAACACATATTTGCCATGTCGCGATCAAATTGAATAATTCTTCTAGGGCATCCATTCTCATCTGCTTATCCTTGTCAGGGTCACAGGGGGGCTGGAGCCTATCCCAGCTACCATACAGCAAGAGGTGGGGTACGCCCCGGGGCAGGTTGCCAGCCTGATTAAGGGCTGGCAACAGAGAGACAGACAACCATTCACTCACACACATTCACTCCTATGGGCAGTTCAGTTAACTTGAACTCACTAACTGTAACACAACAAGGAGCTTAATGAGTAGAAGTGTCTGTGAAAGGACACAAATGGAGATCAGATTTGACTTGTCTTAATGAGCACATATGTAGAAAACGCACTATAGTTGGAAAATTGTTAAAGGTTTAACAATTAGAAGTTGTTATTGGAGCCTTAACACCTGCCCGTTAGTTGGCCCAAGCCACAGAGATGCTTTACATGAGACTGGACACCATGAACACCACCTGCATAGACCGGTAATGTTTCTGTGTCTTAACTTTAACAGTACAAAGAGGTTTCCTGACTCTCATTTAACTCTAATGTGATCACACTGCTAATTTTTACAGACTAATCAACTGGTTTTCTCATCATTTGAGCAACTTCCAGTTCCGATGGAGCTGGGATGACTGGTGAGTGACTGACTGGGAGCATTTAAAGTGGCTGTATTTATGTTTTGCCTTTTTAATATTATAACCTAAATCATGCTCTGTCTTAAAGGTCTGACTGCTTGACCGTGGATCTAGAGAAACCCAAGCCCAAGTTTGTCAAAGAGGTTCTGGAGAAGTGCATGAGGTATTGGGGCACTATTTATGCTTTCTTTGTTTTCCAGTCCTGTAGAGGAGATCAGGACACAAGTCAGGTGTAGTAATATAGTTAGAGAGGGTTTATCTTCTTTATCTTGAGTGTTTGTGACGGTGTATCAGGGCCACTATAGGGAAGAAGTAAGGCTGGGAAGAGAGTACAATAACAAGAAAACATTTAAAAAGCCCTTTGGATTAGAAAATTGTAGCGGAAAGAACGTCTGTGTTTTTGCTCATTTCTCTGCTGTTCTCTGTTGTGCTGCTTTAATCGCAGACTTTCATACCACCAGAGGATAGTGGACATCGTGCCTCCAACCTTTTCGGCCCTCATTCCTGCTGACCCCATCTTTACATATAAATATCCAGACGAGAGCGCCTGTAAGACTGCCAGACATTTTATTTTCTTGTTACTTAAAAACAAAAAGGAGCAGACTGATAACTAAATACTGGACTCTGCTGCTTCATAGCCTCGTTACCGGGTTACCCCATGTCCATCACCGTCAGTAACGCCATCAAGAACAGAGCATCTAACGAAGAGATCCTCACCGTCCTCAAAGAGGTCCCCAACCCCAACCAGGAAGATGATGATGGTTTGTTTCCTGTTTCGTTTTACTTGCTCCTGCATGAAAAGTTCATTTGTGCAGTGCTGTCTTTCTCCTACACTTCTCCCTTCTTTGATTACATTTCTTTCTCGGTCCCTCCAGACGAGGGCGAGAGCTTCAATCCGCTGAAGATCGACGTGTTCCTGCAGACTCTGCTCAACCTAGCAGCCAAATCCTTCAGCCACTCGTTCAGTGCACTTGGCAAGTAAGGAACATCTGTTGCCACCAAAATGTTGTATTGTATTCATCTATGATACAGAGAGATGTATCAGATGCTTTTCTGCTGTTATACAAAGTGCCAGAAACTATTATTTGTTAAGAGCTGAAATAAAAGGAAAATTATTTAATTTAGTTGCTTTTTATGCTCTGAATGCACATGCAGTGACTGGAGAGCTGCTGGCCTCACCTGCGTCTGATTGCTTTCAGGTTTCACGAGATCCTGAAGACTCTGGCCAACAGTGACGAGGGAAAGCTGCACCTCCTCAAAGTGTTGTATGAAGTGTGGAGGAACCACCCGCAGGTACAACAAACAGACCCACGAGCATGTAAATGAAGCCAGTTTTTTTTTCTTTTTTTTTTTGTGGTTCATGTAAACTCTGCTGATTGGCAGATGATCGCCGTGTTGGTGGACAAATTGATTCGGACGCAGGTTGTGGACTGTGCTGCAGTTGCCAACTGGCTCTTCTCTCAGGACATGGCCCACGAGTTCACCAGGTGGGACACGCAGATGTTTAGGTTTTAGCTCTCATGACGCAAGCGCAGCGTCTTCTCTGTAAACTGAAAGACTTTGTGCCTCATCTAGACTTTTCATCTGGGAGATCCTGCACTCGACCATCCGAAAGATGAACAAACACGTGCAGAAGATCCAGAAGGAGCTGGAGGAGGCCAAAGACAAACTGGAGAAACAGCAGCACAAGAGGGTAACCCTCCCCCCAATATGCAATCATCATTATTTTAACGTTAAACTTAAAGTAATGAACAAATTGTGTAAAATGAATTCAAATTTTTGTTCACTACTAGCGCGACAGCGGGGACGACGAGGATATGGACAAGAACAGTGAAGATGAGGAGGGTCAGCTGGAGGAGCAGATCGAGAGGCTCCAGGAGAAGGTGGAGTCTGCTCAGAGCGAGCAGAAAAACCTCTTCCTTGTCATCTTCCAGGTACGGAAGACTACAGTTTATCTTCTTAACTACTTAACCGGTTTCAAGGTTGCAGCGCTGCTGGTGCCAGCTCTCCAACTTATGCAACTTCTGCAGGTGGAAGTAAACAAGGGATTTAATCTTCTGTAGTGCCCTCTAGTGGCCCTGTGTCAAGTGGCATGTGTCTGTGTTAAATCTGAGCAGATCCCCACATCACTGCAGCTGATTGCTCCTTAGAAGGTAAACATTGTGTGCTAACAGCACTGTAGAAAGGGTTAGATCTATAATCATCACAAGTGAAGACACATGAAACAACTGCTGGGTTTGAATCTGACCCGCCTCCTCCGGCTCAGTCAAATGTCGGTGAAGGAAGAATGAGGGGACGGATTAAATTCTGGGATTAGACCAAAAAAAAAAAATCTCCGAACAGAATTGATTTTCTACCAGGGTTGTGTTCAAGAAAGTGGAATCAGTAAAAACTGAGGTTTTCAGTTCCCCAACAACGGAAGTTAAATTCTGGTTTAGTTTCTGGTTTTGGCCTCCTCTCGTCACCAAAGCAGCTGACTGCCACTTTATTTCATTTCCTCATTAGAGAGACAAGGTCAAAGCTCAAAGCCCACAGTAACAGACGATGTTTTAAAAGATAAATGCGATCACTTAGAGTGAACACACTCAGAGCTGACTGATCAGTTTTTCTGGAACTGAATACTCCAAGGTTGTTAAACTTCCTGGATTCGGTTAGGCTAAAATGGTTGCCAGCGTCATGACAGTCACCACTGCCGACTCTTTCTTCTTTCTCGAGCTGAAGAGATTAAAATGCAAAGATAAAAGCTTGCTCCATAAAAGCATTTTTAAATGAGGCTTTTCCCCATCCTTAGCGTTTCATCATGCTGTTGACGGAGCACCTGGTTCGCTGTGAAACGGGCAGCGTTGACATCAGCACGCCCTGGTACAAAAACGGCATCGAGCGGCTGCAGCAAATCTTCCTCATGGTAAAAGCACAAAACACTCTCACACACATCATTAGATTTCTTTTATTAATGCCCACTTAGTCTGATTTTAGTTTTCTTTGGGTGAGTAAAAATTTTGACTTTCTTTACTCCTCCGGAAAAGGACAAGCAATTACTTTCTTTGTAGTTTTAAGACTTTTGAGACAAACACAAATTTCACACACATTATTAGGTTCAATGGGACTTACGGCATCCATAAAGCTACTTGGAAAATCAGAAAAATATAAATGACGAAGTTGTCTGCCACATTTTCATAAAAAAAAAAAAATAAAAAAAATTATGTAATTTCAAGCATGCATAGCACACTGCATGCAGGCCAGTAGTGCTTACATGCAAAGTGAGCCACTCTGACTCTAAAAATCTAAAATATCTGATAGAGCAGAGAGGCTGGAATCTCATTTATAAAGGCTACTTTGTCTTCTATTATCCAATTTATTTTTCTTATTTAATTAACAACATAGGGGTTCCTTATATTATAAACCAGGGGTGGGCAACTCCAGGCCTCGAGGGCCGGTGTCCTGCAGGTTTTAGATCTCACCCTGGGTCTACACACCTGAATCAAATGATTAGTTCATTACCAGGCCTCTAGACATGCTGAGGAGGTAATTTAGCCATTTAAATGAGCTGTGTTGGATCAAGGACACATCTAAAACCTGCAGGACACCGGCCCTTGAGGCCTGGAGTTGCCCACCCCTGCTATAAACTAAAGGCCCTTCATTTTGAGGGACCTAGCAGCACTTGGCAAGTGGGGGAAGGAACAACTCTTAACAGGAAGAGATGTCCAGCAGAACCTCAGGCTTTAAGATGCTAAGAGTAGCACTGTAAACATGAGGCAAATACTGCTGTGCTGGACATGAGCCAATATAAACATGCCAGCTTTATGTAATTCACTCAGTTCCAGTTGGCTTTTGGTTCAACAGGAGAACGGGCTGGAACCCTTTACTACCAAAAGAGACATTTTGGGGGGGAAGAAAAATCTTTCCACACACTAAGTTCTGTACCTTTAATGTATCTGAATATGGAAACCAAGGCTAGCTTTACCCTAAACTCACTCTGTGAACTCTATTGTGACGTCTCCCCCTCGTTCTGCAGCACCACGCGACCATCCAGCAGTACATGGGAACCCTGGAGAACCTGCTGTTCACCGCCGAGCTCGACCACCACATCCTGGCCGTGTACCAGCAGTTCTGCGCCCTGCAGCTTTGAGACACACGATCCCGATGAAATGTGTACTTGTGTTCACCCGATGTGATGAAGCGACACATTAGAAAAACCAGCTCTTGCATCAAGAATCTCCTCTTCAGTTTTATTTTTATTTTCCTGTCTGGTGCCATTCATTTCACTCATGTGCAGCCACATCAGAGGATGTCTGTTGAGAAAATCTTTAATTTGTGGTAGCGCTCCTTTTTTTTTTCTTTTGGATGTATTTCTTTGTTTTCTCTTGTTTATTTTTACCTCCTGGCCGTATTGTTATGAATGGATCTTTTTAAAAACTGTATGAAGACGGAGCTACAGAAATAATCTTCATAGGAAGGGAGGTTCCAGGTCGGTTCTGACTGATCCTGAATCTAGAGAGTGCTCTACTTTTTTATATTTGTTTTATGTGGAATTGGGAAGTAATTAAAGCTCTACAGAGTCTTTATCCATCCACTCGTTTGTGTTATTGAGTCTTCATGAAAATACAGAATGGGGGGGGGAGCATCCAGTTTGAGGTTATCTGAACATACCAATGTAAATAAAAATTTAAATATTGTTATAAATGCCTAAAAAGAACAAGTAAACATTTACACAACATCTAGTGCTTAAGTGCATAAGTACAGCCTTAATGCTTTCATAGAACTAAGAGGTACTGCTAATCTAATCCACTTCATTTATCATCAGCAAGCTTGAGCACCTCTATAAATGCAGAAGCTTTGTCAGTTTGCTGCTCTGGAGCAATTGGGTGTGTATTCAGACATTTCCACAATCATCACAGGAGCAGAAATTCACCCCAGAGATTTGAGCAAGCAGACCGAGTCAGTAACTCAGGAAAGCTCATGACTCCTCAGACTACAGGCCTCAGTTAGCATGTTATTTGATAACAGTACAATTAGACAAAGACTGATCAAGTATTGCGTGAGAGTTTGAGGACACAGCCTCTTGTCTCTAAAAAGAACATGGCAGTGCAGTTTAGTTTTGCAAAGCTGAATCTGAATAAACAATAAGAAGCTGTTGTAGGACTTTAAGAGAACTGCATGAATTAATGCCATAAAACTTGATGAATCAAATGAATTTTATTGTAGAGATGGGATTCTGCAACGTACTCAAACATAGTGTGAACTGCACAAAATGAGGCAAAGCATCAGGTCCTGTCCTGTTGCCTCTTAGCTCAAAGAAAGCATCAAATTTGAACTCAGTAACATGAACAAACTCAAGCAGGAAAGATTAACAAATTTAATGGTAAAAAATAAAATTTACATGATTTAGGAAAGTGTTCTTATTTACTGTGTACATGTTTTTTGTCATAAAGTGCCCCACAGCTGAAACACTGTTTTCTTTTATTGCACAAAGCCCACATGTCTCACCTGTGAGGTTTCAACATTATTCAAGGGTTTTAAAACATCTGCAGTCCTTAAGAAGGCCACACATTTACAAAAAGAAAGCATTAAAGTGCTTAAAACACTTTTTAGGAGTTTTTTCTTATTTTATTTTTTACAGCGGTAGAAAGATGTTATGTTTATTTTTAACAACATTCAGGTAGTCATGTTTGAAAAACAGTTTTCAGAAACCTGCAGAAAACCCGTTTAACACGTAAAGTTAAGACATGATATCTGGAGAATATTTGTGGTTTTTACAGTGATTTTTCAAAAATGTATGCAAGTTTCCTTCCTACGATCTATAAAGTCAAGTCTCTCACTGTAATAGGATAGCATCAGGAGTTATTTCAAGCAGCACGAGTGCTGACTGACGGCACAAAGTCAGTCCCTGAGAGGCAAAATGAATCTGCACACGAACGAGTGTGCTGAGTCATGTGACTCACAGTTTATGACCTTTACATGTTTGCTGTTCAAAGGAAGACTGTAAGACTAAAGTGGAGTGCACTGAAGGACAGTGGATACATGAATGCTGACACATGTGGTCTACATGTGAAATTTAACTTAATCCATAAAAGCAGGTTTTGTAACAAAGCACCGAACTTCCATTACCATTTACTCTACTGTACCTGGTCAGGTGTGGGTGGGTGTTTTGTACCCGTGTACACAACGAACTTCATTTTGAGGTAACATTTCTTCACCTTTATATTAAATCTGAGTGAGTAAAAGTGCAGTGTCCTGTATTAAAATGGTTTCCTTCTTTTTCTTCTCATCATAATAATAATATATAATAATAACAATATTATTATTATTATTATTATTATTATTATTATTATTATTATTATTATTAT
>NW_005187421.1:4799928-4804287 GCF_000239375.1 Pundamilia nyererei
CCCCCCCATTCTTTAATAAGACTTTAAGACAATTAGATGATAAATACATTCCTCATATTGTCTCTGAAGTGGTTTTACGATCTTCAGGATAATTTACAGCAGAATTTTGCAAGAACTCCAGTATTTTTAAAAAATGAGATAAAACCATAAGTATGTGTTGCTCAGACATTAGTACCCCGATACAAAGACGAGTCCAGCTGACGTGGCCTCTCCAACGGGATACGAACACTCCACCGACAGCTCCATGGCAACCGGGTAGATGGAAAAACCAAAAAAGCCGAAGAAAGAGCAGACGGCGGCCACGGCGACTTTCTGCTGCGGCATCAGAGACACCTGAGAGGCCGGGACCAGAAAGAAAGGGGGTCTTTTAGGCTTTGATACAATATAATATAAGTTTTTTCCACATATTAAAGTACATCAACAGAGTCACCTGAGTCTTTTTGTTTTAACACTCAGGTGAAGGTTTACTATAATACTGGATGGCCACTCTTGGTCACTCTCGAGCGTTCTTAATATTCTGCCACCCTCGTGTATTTAAACAGGGGTTGTTTAACTGCGTTTACAATCAATAAACTACACACTTGTTTATTTTGGGGCTCGCTGGCACCCACAGCTTTTTAATTTCTTTCTATTAAGTCAGACACATTAGAAGTGAGAGTCAGTGGGAGACGAATTAAAACCTGTGAGGGGAAAAAGCTTTTTAAAACTTTTCATCACCTCTCACTGACGACACGCAGCCTTCATGATGACCACTGACCGTTAATGCTTCAGAATAAATACCCAAATAAAGTCCTGGAGATTCTCGAAGCTTGTTTTCAAGTGTTTATAGGAGAGCTTTGATTAAATTCAGTCATTGATTCATACCAGTCGCTCGTCTTCTAGTGCCTAAATTTTAATGCATATCCAACTCTGTACATTTAGATGTATTTACATACAGGCTGTATTTATTATTATTTTTAAATATTTATATTTAATTTATAAGCTACACATTTCGTTGTTCCCTTCCTCGCACCTGCAAATGTGTGAGAGCATATGCCAGAGTCATTTTACTGATGAACCAAAGTGGCTCCTCAGTGGATTTTTCTAATGTTAGTTCAGTTTCCTGTGATGAAAACATGCCTTTCCATAAAATTTAAAATGTGAGCTCCAAGGAGGGCAAAAAAAACAAAACAACCCAGACTACTATATTCATAATATAACATTTTCCTGACTTTCAAGTTTATTTTTTCAATTTATGTAACACACATTAGTTGGTGTGAGACGTTCACCTTCCCATCACTGTTTTTTTGTTCATTATTTTGTCCATAACACTGGAGAAGAAGGGTTTTGAGCATTTAAGAAAGTATATGGAGTAAATTATTTGTGTTTATTTGAGTTACTGTCTGCTGCATATAAATCCCGCGTCTGAAGACAGTTTTCTTTATGTAGTGGATGTCCTCTCAATAACCGGATATAGAATTTTAATTTATGCTGTATTTTACTGAAACACTGCATTAACATAACAGAGCTGTCAGCATAACCTGATAAAAAGACCAAACAAGCCTTCTCTTCAAAGTGTTTGCACATCAAACACTGACTCTTTCCATTTCCTTTAAGCGCCCTCAACTTCTGTCTGACATACACTTCACGCAAATATAAACGTCTGCCTGGAAAAAAAACTGTACGTTAGTCTGCAAGAGGCGTTTACCAGTTTTAATATAGACAAAAAATTAACTTCAAGAATCTGCAGCACATTTCTGACAGCATGGTTTGTGTGTCAGCACACAAAAAATACTTTAGATTAAGAAATAATCATTACAATCTGTCGTGAAATGAATACAATCCTGCTGAAAAGAGTTCAGCATTAATGTTCAAATTAAATATCAAAATCAGAGGAGAAAAAGAAAATATCCATAATTTCCTAGATTTCCATTGCAGCAGTCTCTAAAACTCAGAACAACAGCAGAAGACTGGCGACTGACTCACCTTTGGAGCCAGCTTCAGTGGCGAATGGCCGTTTTGAGATCTATCAATCAGTCCAATGGTTTTTATGCCATAGATTATTCCTGCTCACTATGCGCCCGTCTTTATGGTCACAGTTTACACTCCATATCATAACGAAAGGCTTAATAGTTTCATAAACTTGACAGTCGCTTGATTTGATCCAGGACCAAGACTTTTTTAGGATAAACAGTACCCAGTATTACGTCATTCTCACATTAGCCGATCTGTAGCATCCAAAGTCTAGTTTATATGCTGTGCTCGGGAACAGTTGTGTGAACTGGAAGAGGACTCTTAATCAATGACAGCTGTATCCATATACAGCATGTGAGAGGACAGCATGTCACCGCTTCACAAATAAAGCCACAAAATGCTTAAAAACAAGAACATCGTGCTCTGCAAGAGTGCTTTGTGCATGAAAGAGAAAATGAAGGAGGCTGAGGTGGAGCTGAAATGCTGAGATGGACTGAAGCATACTTAAGCCAAGATCATCAGAGGTAGTATTAGCAGTGGTCAGTGGGAAAGCAGACAGGAGGGATGATCATGAAGCACTGGCTAGTGTGAATACACTTGATAATTTATCAAAACACGTTATATAAAAATTCAAATGAAGACATCACATGCAAGCTTTAAATCTGCAGTTTATCAAACACCACTGAGCAGTCCTTGCCTTTAAATCTAACCTCTCGTCTTCCTCTCCTGTCCTCCTACATCTTTTTCCATCTCTAAGTTACCTCACTCTCGTTTCTCTCCGTGTGAAGTGCAGATACCTGAAAATTCTATTTAAGTAACTAAGTATTTGTACTTCGTTACTTTCTACCTTTGCCCCTCAGTGAACGTAACAATCAAAAGTCTTAATGCAGAGCCTTCTTCCTGGCCTGACGAACAGTCAGGGACCAGCTACGTTTCTTTGTGTAATAAATGAATGTTCTCACCACTGAGAAGGCGATGCACGCCACAGCACAGAAGCTCATGTTGATCTTTGTGGCTTCCATGAACTTCTTGGTTTTGTCGACATAAAGACCCAGAATACCGGCGCCGATGATGCCAAACACAATGAAGAGGGCGCCGCACAACCCAGCAAAGTCCTGCAGTGGTCAGATTTGATAGGTTCAGTAGGTAAATAACTGTTGTAAGTCATGTTTTCTACAGCAAATAGCATCTATGCAAGACTGGGAAAAGCTTTCTTTCACTTCGTTCAATAAGATGTTAGATTACTGTGCAAAGAAATTACACATTCATCAACCTTTTTCTTAATTTATTCAGTTTGAGAGCTGTAACATCACCACCATCTAGTCTCAAATATACCGTTGGGTTGCTTTTTTTTTTCCATTTATCCTTCGATGACATTGATTTGGAGTCTTTCTCCTGGCATATACTTACGTTGGTGTATCCTTTTACACACAGGATCTGATCCAGCAGCGTGGAGAAGCAGGTGAAAACGGCGATCCCTGAGCCGAAGCAAAGCAGCAGGACGAGGTAGGCTCTGTTCGTCAGTAACTACAGAAGAAACAGACCGGACGATTTGTAAGAGAAGCCTCAGGGGAAAACAAGCGCACTGCGGCAACATCAACAAGGGAAACATGTGCAAAGAAAATGAAATGAAGCGGTGAAACAACAGCGTGCTGGCTGCTGTTTACTCTGTCTGCGACTCCACGCTCACCTGGCACAGGTAATGCAAACACATTTGTGCAGAGCCTGCAGACATAGCGCACAAACTGTGTTGTTGGGAAATAAGATGCTAAAATCAGCACTGTGCAACTCGCATTAATAACAAAAGCTGCGTACTGTATGGAGAGATAATCACAGCAGGTGCAGGGAAAGTATGAGCGGCACGTTTGGGGGGGGGAAATGTCACGGATGCAGAGAGAACATCCTCACTTCAGAGACACTCATCGCCGCCTCTGTTAGAGACGTCACTGCTGCTGATGGAAATGTCAGTCGCTGCAGGAAGAAACGGCATCAGTGCAGCCAGACGAGCGCTCGCAAATGTCACTGTCAGCGAAATCACTGCTGCTGCTGGAAATGTCAGTGGGGTTTGAAATTGATCGTTATTTTCATTATCATTTATTATTTATGTCAATGTCAGATGCCGCAAGTGTTGGTCATTAACTTTTGTCTTCTCTCCTGCAGTTTGTATATTGTTGAGTTTGTTGTTCGTGGTCTCTCCATGCTCCTCTTAGATGCAGATGCCAACCCCCTCCCCAAGCCTGGCTTCTGCTGAAGGTCTCTTCCTGTTAAAATGGGGCTCTTCCTCTCCGCTATCGCTAAGCTCCTAGGTGTTTGCTCATGTGGAATAGTCTGATTGTTGGCTACTGTTATTAGTGCTACATAAATTAAGAAAATAAACTAAATTATGAGTTTTTCTATGAATTTATT
>NW_005187421.1:4804672-4830150 GCF_000239375.1 Pundamilia nyererei
TGTACAAAAATGACATGCAGAGAAATTAAGGGGAGTAATTACACTGTAGGAGCATGCAGGTGGATGCTGGAGTGGTGGTGGGGTTAAACCATCAGACGGAGATGCAGAACAGGCTAATGATCACTTATAATCGCTGTCTATTCTAAACACGTGTATGGAAAGAATATTATATAGTTATGTAATTAAATATTTTAGACATCTGAGTTTTTAAAATTCATAATCGCTTACAGCAAAAAAAAAGAAAAGAAAATCTCACATGAAGAGTGCTAAGCTACATTTTCACCAGAAATAAATCAGCCGAGCAGCTGAAGTTATAACATTTACCTGGATTGTGTTTTTTTAATATCTTTAATTCGACTCTTAACCTTTTCACGTTGTTTTTATCTGCTTAAATACTGACTAACTGTAACAGTAAGATAATTACAGGCAGGACTAGCTTAACAGTTGTAGGATATGTCTAAAAACATCTTAAACACCCCTCCATGGTTAGGCTCACAGGAAGCAGAGGTCTTTAGTTTGTTATTCATGATACTAGGCCAGTTTTGACCACACTAATAACAGATCCAAAAGTGTGAAACAACAGTAAAGTTGAGGGCCAGAACTGAACAGAACTGTGAACTGAAATTCACTCTAAAGCCAAATGAATCTTCAGTTTCAGAGATTAGAATAACTGAAATATCAGTTAACCAGGAAATGAGTAAATATGGCTCGATGACACACCTCAGGCTCTGTTTGCACTCAAATGTTTAGAAGTGTTTTTCTGCTTTGTGCTGCTTTTCTTACCAGCTTGATCCCTTGTACAAACGGCTCTGAGTTGGAAGTCTCTGCGCTGGCTGAGGGCGGCGTCGGGGGGGCACTGCTGCGTATCCCCACTGTTGCTAGGACACAGATGATGCATGTCGGTATTGCATAGGCTAGAAGCTGGAAGAGGAGAGAAACACACATAACGTAAAGAATAATGGGTGATTGCACCTTATCTGACACAATTTATCATCATTAGAAGGTGAGGAGATCAGAGGCAGAGTGCAGGGTGAGAAGGTGCAGTCACACAGTTCTCTGTAGCAATCACCTAAATCCAAAACAAGAGCTTTTTAAAGGTTTTAATAATTTCGCCCATACCAGACAGTTACCAGTCAAGAAGGGTTAGCGAAAGAAAAGGAAAAACAAATATTGTGATGATAAATGGGTGACTGCAGCTTAAATCAAACACCATTTATCATCGTTAGCAGCCGAGGTGACCAGAGCCATATTTCAGTTTTATGTACACTGACAAGCCACAACATTAAAAGCAGTGACAGGTGAAATGAATAACATTAATCATTTTCTATTAATACAATTTTATGCTTGGGACACAAACTGTATATAAACGATGGACATTTCGCATTTTTGATGACTCGAGCTGAGCGTTTTAGCCGTTGCCATCCAAGTTTTGATCTGAGAAACTGAAGAGTGGTTTACGCTTCTATGGTAACGATTCATGAATCACAACAATAAAGCTACCCCGTTTAATGCCTGCTTTGACTTAAATTTACAGAAGGAGCAGCCGTGTGTAACTACAAACTATAATAACCTATAAAATAACCTGGCTAGACTAGAGGACATGCCCCCTGCTGGCTATAGTGCATAATCCACGCTCTGGTTGCCTAATGTAACTGCCACCTGCTTATATATATCAGTAGTCACTTCAATTTGCTCGCCTCAAAGCTGAGAAAAATGTAAATCAGGACCCGCCCACTCGCCGGCAGTTATGTTAATCATCGTCATTTGAAGTTGCCATCATTGACTTTCTGTTGTCTGAGTGGATGTTAGGAGCTTCCATCATCTTTAATATACAGTGTAGATCTGGATAAAAAAAAAATAAAAAAATAGCACTCCCCGAGGACAGGAGTCTCTCGGTGTAATGCACTTAACACAGCATTGTCTTGTCCTGTAGGATCTGGGCCTGATGCACAAACATTATGGCAGGCGAAACATTGTGCTGTTGGTTTGAATGTTGTGGCTAATCAGTGTATTGGAGCACTTGTCCTGTAATATTCTGGGGATCTGTCACAACCACCAATGTCCTTCACACTCACAAATCTTTATGAACCAGCCAAACCCAGTTGTCCGATTACTGGTGTTCTCATTTATTATAAGCATCACAGACTACTCTGCTTTCTGAACACCAAAGGTTTCTTTGTTAAACTCACCAGCTTTGGGATCTGTGCAGATGTTTCAGCCATCACAGGAGAGATGATGTTAGCGAGGAGGATTCCCAGGGGATTAGCTGAGGACAAAAAAAGAGAAGTGGAGTTTTACTGCTGTCCTAGATCACTTTCTGTTCCCAGTTTCATTCACAACACAACATCTGAGCAACATATCTGACCTTTAATCACCCTTTAACATCAGCTTCCCATTTTAATGTCTTTAACAGGCATACATATCAATAGACCTTGTTAGCAGTCATTTTAATAATGTAACAGCTGCGTCCACACAGGAGTTTGCTGACATGCTAAAATGAAAGCGCTTTGTAAGCAAACCTTCAGGGAGCATAAGCACAACGCAAAAAATAAGAATGACCATGATGATCAAACCAGCCTTTATTTAACTACAGTAGTTTTACCCATTAAAACTCCAAAAGGATTAAGAAACATGACAACTTTTGGTTAAAGCCACAGCTCTCAAGTCTCCCTGTCCTTAATTGTGCATTTTCTATTTATCGCATGTTAAAATTTAAAAATAAATAAATAAATAAATAAAATAAAAAAATGGTGGTGGTGGTGGCTAGAATGTTACGTAGCCTTGTTCTCAAGTTCATGCATTCACAAGAGTTATGTTGAGTTATCGCAGTTACAAATTTGGGTGTCCTGCCCGCATCACAACATTACCCCATCGGCCGTTTACAGGTGAGGGGTAAAAGCCCACCATCAGCAGCCCTCACATTTCTAAAACTGCCCAGTTAGCAGGTGGCCAACAAAGAAAAAATTAGCTCTGTTGTTCCTGCTGTCAAGAAATTCCATGAAAGCTGGAAAAAATATTCCCTCAGGAATAAATCATGTGAAAAGTAAAAGTGTTAATGATGAAAAACTATCACCCAACAAGTTAGAACAGGTCCTAGAACTTTCTATGAGGAAATCTAGACTTTTTTCTGTCTATATGCTGTGCTGTAACATAAAGCAATCCATTTAAATGCTGTATGAAGGTTTCATTTATATGTATTTACCACTAGAGCAAATGCATTTATCTCATTACAGAAAACACACGAGGGTTGAGGTTGTTTAGTTTTTCTTTGTGAACATTAGAGCCCAGACTGAGATGTCCACAGCCCGGTTCTGGCCCTCGGGCCATAGTTTGCCCAAATGTTACACAAGAACACTAGAACCACCACAATCAGGAGCCACAACTCAGTGCCCACAGACTCCAGTGTTAAAGATCTGACCTTCATAGATAACTTCCAGCTTCATAACAGCTGTAGCCAGGGTTTGGTTCAAAAGGGCTCAAAGTTTGGTGTTTGGCTGCTTTAAATGATGTTTTTTTGGTAGTTATTTTAAGCATCCAAGAAGATTAGATTAGATTGTTACTCAGCATTTTTAACAGGTATTTATCAGTTCGATGCAGTCATTCAATTTATGCCGATCCATCATCAAAACTGGTCATTTTTATTCCAGAAAACCAACATGGAGAGAAACATAAAAATAAAGTGGTTTCTAATTAAACCTCCATCTTTGTACAGACTATTATCCTTTATATTTCTATACCTTATATCTCTGTCTGTTTCCTTTTCACTGGCTTTATTTACACTCTAGAATTTCAAACTAACTTTGGAAAAAAGTCTACATTTATTTATCAAATTCAAAAATATTTGAATTTTTTTTTTTTTTTTTGTGAATTTGCCTGAAAGTATAAACTTAAAAATGCTTCAAACGCCAAATTCTGTGAACTCCTTAATTAAAACTGCCATAACAGATTTTTTTTTTGGCATAAAAATAAAATAAAAAGAGTATTGCTCCTTTGTTGTTTGACATGCACATGACTAACACACAGCAGAACATCTGCACAGGTTTGTAGATGCTGTACTGAAGGTGTGAAAGGTAAAATCGCTCACCCATCGAGGCGATCATGTTAGCTGTGGCCCGCTGATGGTCGGGGAACCACAGGGCTGCCAGCTTGGTGGGAGCGAAAACGATGAGGGGCTGAGCCAAGGCGCCGAGGGTCTGTCCCAACATCACTATCGGGTACTGGATTTTAAAACTCTCACCCGGAAGCGTGCCGAGGAACCGCAGCACGGCTCCGAGCATGTTCAGCCAGGCACCCAGGATCAGCTGTGACAGTCAGAGGACAGAAGGGTGAAAGTTTAGGAGAAAATCCCTTCATATCTGGGAGTGAGACAACTGTCAGACAGTTTCAGAAGGTCTTCTCAAAGATCAGTCCAAGACAGTGGGAGGTCTTCATCTTTAAAAAGGTGCAATTAATCTCAGATTCACGAAGTAAAACTAGCTTGCATGGTGTGGTCAGAAGCAGGTGGGACAGGATGTCATGTGGGTGAAGTGACAAATATAAATGGTAGGGGTTTGCATGCCTTCTGGGCTAAAAACAGCAGTCCACAACATTTTCAATTACTCATAGTTTTATTAATCATGCCACTATAACTAACCGGTGTCAGAGTCATTGCACTCACTGGCGCTCAGTCGCAGGTCACCTACTCTGTATTATGTGTCACTAGATTCAGAGAAAAAGAATAAATTCCTTCATGAACACCTCATCTCCAAAGTTTCCTGCAGTTTCTGCATAATCTCGTTATCAGACATGCTAACAAACATTACCGCTGCCAATGGCCCGCGTGCTTATTGGAGGTAGCGATCCATTTTTCCTAACTCAGAGGTCATCCGACCCCTCTCCCTCTCCTATGGCTGGTTGAACTGGTTATTGGGAAGCTGAATCCGGTCTGACTGCTGCGTTTATCAGTTCACTTCATCTTCTGTTTACTTTAAACAAATCAAATTTGCAGGACAATTTCCTGTACAGCATTTTTCCTGGGAGATGACTCCAGGATGAAAGGAGCATATAATGGCCATATCTCAGGCTTCATTCATTTTTAACTTGTACCCATTTCCATCAAGCCTATGTTTATATGCACGCATAAAGCACTAGCTCTAAACCATTAAAATCCTCCCCTGGACGGTTTCTTCTCTCTTCTAAAATCATTCACTACTCACTTAAAACTTTGTGTTCCAGAGTTTAGAATAAACCTCACACTGTGCTCTGAGGTTTACCATCTCATACTAAAACATATAATATTAACAAAAAAAACCAAGCAGTTGGTACCGTTATCCTCAGTCCAAGAGTATCCAGCATCCAAGTGGTTGCAAAGCTGAGCGGTATGGCCACCACCATGTAGACCAGTGATAGCCAGTTGATCTCGTCCAGAGTAACTTTCAGGTACTGGGCAGACTGGTTCGCCACTGGTGCAAAGGTAAGCCATATCTGAGGAGACACCAAGATTTTTTTTTATTTTTTATTTTTTAAGTATGGAAAGCTACATATATATAAGTGAGAGTGCAGGAGGTCCAATGAATTACTTTTATGCAGATTATCACTCATTCAGATGTTGTACAAAATATTAAAAGGACAAAAAAAATGCACAATAATGGCTGACGTTTATACAAAGTGTACAAACTAAATGTGGCAGGGCAACATTTCAGGGAAATCAAATAATAATTTTATTTTTTTATATGAGGACAGCAATACAAAATCACTTAAATAAAAGAAGTGCATAAAAATACATATATACTTAAAGAAATTAAGGAGTAAATATAACTGATAATACATTAGACCTGATAGATCTGGCTGTATTCCTGATATAAATATGATCAGTGCATTTCTATATATTGATATATGATAAGTATGGCATATGAGACCAGGCTGCGTGTTTAGATCCACCGTAGAAAAACCACAGCAGACGGGGAAAAGCCTGAACGACCTTTTGTAAATCTGCATTGTGTAAAGGTTTGCAGTGACTCCAGCCAGCAATTTAAAATGTCAGCTCTGTCAAAAAAGGTAAAACCGAAGGTTTACTTCAGCAGCGTGCCAACATGGATATTTCAGAAGATGCTTTCCATTCAGTGCTGTCAGCTTAGTTTTGTGCAGGTGGACAATAATTACACTAAAGTGCTTTATCACAGTGCCAGTCAGGTACAAATCATTTAGGTGGATATTTAACAACCACTCATCGATTACATGACATATACAAAGCATCCCTCTTTCAGTACATCATCTTAGTGGTCACTCCTCCTAAAGCAGGTGCACTTTAGTGATCAGATTCCTGGAGCCTGTTTTAGTCTTGTGATCTGGACACAACTTTAGAAAAAGAAAGGAAGTGACAAGACATGCTCATCTCACATGAGAAGGAGATGATTTCTGTTGTTTATGTTCCTAGTGTCATGTGTCTGCCCTCACATGACACCACTTAGCATGCATGAGACAGGAAATAATAGGACACTTTCATCATACTCTACAAGCTGGACAAAGCTACAATGCTGTGCTGAGCTGGTGAAAAGACATGTTCAACAAAAAGACTTCAGCCTTTAGAAAATTCTCTCATATTTCACCTTGATTGTGGATGAATAAGAGTGAGTTTATCAATAGAGACCTACAACATTTATTCAAGAACAATGTTGAAGCACTTACATTTGTGGTGAGAAGGTTATATATGCACCCATCATGGGCATGCATGTCATGTTCATTTTGGGCTGTGATTTCTCTGAACTGTTCTTTTTCCAGGATGAAATGATTCTACAGCATAAATATTTGATGGCTTTAAAATATTATGAACTTGGTGCACAAGTTTGAATTTATTTTGGATTTTCTCTAATCTACACAGGCTCACATATAC
The DNA here is from genome assembly GCF_000239375.1 of Pundamilia nyererei. Lineage (NCBI taxonomy): Eukaryota > Metazoa > Chordata > Actinopteri > Cichliformes > Cichlidae > Pundamilia > Pundamilia nyererei. Next base: position 4,811,544 of record NW_005187421.1, read on the forward strand.
ACTTATACTCACTCAAATCTTTTAATAAGTGGTGCTGAAGGTTTTACAATTTCGTTTAACTTGAACTTAACAATTGACTTCAACTGGTAGTTTCTATTTTCTCTACTTTTTTGACAACACTTATGGGATTGACCAACACTCAGAACAATGGGAAAGTCCAAGGAACTGAGTGAAGACCTGAGGTTTGTAACTTCTAGTTGAATGCAAAGTAGGTAAATTATATTAGTCTTTGCAGTTTTGCTGTCGATCAAAAGTGGAGACATGAGTGGGAAAATCCTCATGGATGAAAAATACTTCAAAAAAAAGAGCTGCGGTTGTGTAAGCCGGTTATAAGCTACGACTAAAACCACATGCTGTGCTGACAAAAAGGAAACAACAGCTGCTCTCCTGCTAGATAGTAAACCAATGTAATAAATGTAATAAATAAACTCATTGTAAATGTAGGAGCTGTATGTATTCACATAATAATGACATCTTTGATTATTTAAAATTGCTGCTGCGATTGCATTTCTCTGCTAATAAACTCCTCCAGACTTTTTTTTAAAAGTAGGGCTTTACTGTGAAAAGTCTTGAATGTGAATTTATCTGCAGAAGAAGAAGAAGAAGCTGAAACTTTAATGTGCACACGTACTAAGCAGTAGGAGCTACCCACACTCCCGCTGAGATTTTGCCAGACTTGTGCGTCAGACTATACCGTGTTACATGACAAGAATTGTACCTGATAAACATCACCATGTTGTCACTGTAACTGATGATTTTCGTGCAACTAAAAAGTGCACTAAAAATAGCTGAAATATCTCGAATCTAACCTGAATTTGTAGAAAGAAGTCCTATTTTCATGACAAACATATAAAATACTTAATAATTGTAGCTTCTCAGGACAAACCAGGACATGTTTATACTTCTATTGCTTAAAAGGTTTAAATTATCCGTGTGTGTAACGGAATGAATCCAATGTCACGCTTATTTAAACATGTTTAAAAAGGAACGTATCCATGATTTTTTTTTTTTTTTTTTACTACACATATAACCTATAATTCACCTGGAAACAGGCAGCACATGTGTATGTGTGTATTTTTGGCCTGATGCACAAACAAACTGAATGAATTTGACCTGTAAACTACACCGAGACCACAAAGGCAGTACCAGTCCTGTCCTCTATTGTGTGGACGGTGAACAAATCCTAATTCATGCCGAGCTGGCGGGAGCTGGTCAGCTGATTTGAACACACAATGCTAGTCTTGTCCCCAGCAGGGAGGAATGCTTCTAGAAACGGTTTTCACACATGCCCCTGTTTTGTTATTTCACAGGTCGTATCAGATCAGAGTATCGCTTCCTCTCAATCCCACACGCGTCCATGTTTCAAACTGTGCTAAAATTAGATTTCATGCAGACTCAGACACCTAAAAAGCATCAAGGCGTGCACAATAACTGTAGGCAACATTAGGGGTGGGGGAAAAAAAATCGATACTGTGTAGTATCGTGATATTTTGTTTGCTAATAATGTATCAACACAGGGACAGCAGAAATCGATATTTTGTTACAAAAAAGTTTTTGTGCTCTGACTTCAGAGCATGTTGATCCTTTTTCTCAGCAAGAATCCTGACACTGTCCAAATGTGTTTAACTTTTTTTTTTGGCAGCAATAAACATGACAGTTTACTTATTTTAATTTAAGACATGTTTTATTTTAATTAAGTTTAAAACTTTTTTTATTTTATGTAAAATTATATTTTGTTTTAATTGACTTTCAAATTCTTCAGTTGCTGAAGGGGCTGCATAGTTTTCATAAATTGCATAGTTCAGAATAGCTATAATTGTACCAGATGGTTGCATTCAGTTAAGTTGGACTAGACTGTAATACAAACCGTTCAGTTTGTCAACAATAAAACTGACTGAAATGAGAGAAAGTCTGAGTGCAGACTTTGATATTAGATAAAATGAATATTGATAACGTTTACCTTTATGTACAGAATCTGAATATCGCAAAATATTTTTAAAAATTGCAATAATATCGTATCGTGCGTTAAGTATTGTGATAATATCGTATCGTGGGGTGTATGGTGATTCCTACCTCTAGGCAACATGCGATGCTAACACGCTAAAAATGAAAAATCCTAAATTATCTGCAGAGATTACAGTTAATGCAATCTTGTCACAAGTGAAACTTTAATTTCAATATTTAAAATGTTTTAATTTAAATATGTTAACAAATTTTTTATCTGCAATTTGTAAAAACTGTTAGATGATAAAATAAAATTGCTTAAATTTGTGATTATTCATGACTTGGGATTATGTTTTTCCATGTTTGTAGCACCTTTTAAGGTCTGTTAGAATAAACTAACAAACAGAAATAAACTGCATTAGAAGAACTGGTTTATGACCTTCTGTTTTCTAAGTATTATTATTAATATAATTTGAACTTTAACTTAAGAGGGACTTACTTTGCAGGCCCAGCACGTTGATATTTGATTGATCATTCTAGTAAGCTCTTAAGCAACAAAACTCTATTCTTTGTCATGACACCGTGGGCAGAAATGTTCACCTGTTAACTCTGTAAAGCCTCCAACAGCAGCTCCGTCAGGCTTACAGATCACTTCTCTTTCAGTACCTGCTTTAGAGAAGCCACAGCTTATGTGCACACTTTATGAATGACTGCAGGAAGACAACAACCGCTAACAGCTTTCACTTTTCTGTCACTGTGGAAACTTCGCTGACACGCTGAGTAAAAACTCACTTCCCACAATAAACCCACTAAGGTAGTCTGAGTCACAGCTGTTGTTATGTCGTGGAATAAAACACCAGACAAGGTTGTAAAATTAATTCTTAATGCAATTACAGATTTTCCATCTTCCCTACTTTAAAAACAAACTGTGATATCGCACCCTGCACCTTGACTCACAGGCTCCTTCTCTAGTTTGTTGCTGTTCTTTTCTTTATTATTTGTCTTATTAGGGACAATAATTAATTAATAAAGTTAAGAAAATGAAATAAATAATGTTAGGGAATATTAGGATTCCTAGTTTCATTTTATCAGATTTTCTATAGATACCACATCATATCATCAATTCTCATCTCCACTGTCATCATATAGGGAAAACATGATATAATGAAAATAGAAACATGGGAGCAAACATTTTTCTAACACATATAAATGCACTGGTCAGGGTCTGTAACATAAGTTTCAGGTGTACACTCTGCACAGATATGTGGATCCTTATATTAAAGGAAAAAGGGCTTTATGCAACATTTAATTACTGAAAACATGATTAACATTTTCAAACTCCCCTTTAATTACCGTGCAAGACTAAATGAAGCCGTTGAAGTGGTTTGGGCATCCGATTAGTCCTTTATCCATGGTTGCATTGACGTGTGGTTGGGGTGGGGGTACAAAAGGATGTCAGTGCCACCCCATGTGTCCCTTTTAGCTCCGCCTCTGGCACACTGTACTTGTCAACCCTGTTGCACAGATTTACATCTTGTTTGCTTATCAGCCTTATTTATCAGCCACGGAATGACTCTCTATGGCCTGAGGGCCTTAAACGGGAAGTGGGGACACCTGTTCCTCGGAACAATAGCTCCCATAGGGAAGAGGAGTCCCGTGGAAGCAGGAAGTAGGAGAACGATTGCGGGAGGAGCTCAGCACACTCTGCTTAACACTAACATCACCACCGGGGAGTTATACCAAGTCAAACAAACATATAGGGGGAACACCACATGTCCCGTGTCTACCTGTATTCATAAACACACCTGGTTTCACCTTTCACAGACTCACCGTTGCGTTGGAGCAGTTTAGGAGACACAACACCAGCAGCACAAACCACCTCCTCTTGTAAAGTTTGAAAAGCTGTCCATTCTTCAGGTCAGAGTTTGGTTCTCTGGAAACAGCAGCGTAAACAGTCCGAATGTCGTTGGAGACTTCGCCGCTATTATCCATTATTATTATTATTATTATTATTACTAGTATTATGACAAGTTAACTGGTCAAGCCAAACAGCTGCTTAGCTCCCAGAAGTTGAACAAGCACCGAAGTTTCGGTCGCTTTTGGTCAAAAAATCCCAGAAACCTGAGAAATGGTGTATGTCTACTAAAGTAAACAAGATATAAATCCATCCTGCTGTCTCCCGACAGACTGTAAGGACATTTTGTGTCTCACACAGAAGCCGGTAACTCAGTTTGAAGCCTGGAAAAAGTCAGCAATCCTCTGAACATTAATCAGGGAGCTACAAAGATCTTCGACTGAGAGGATGAGCCACTCCGCCCTGAAGAAAAGCGCTTTCAGCATGCAGAACTTAAAAAAAGGTTCTTCAAACTGAATGAGTCTTGCCCTCATAAACGATAAATAAATAATAAATCACTTCTAATAATTTCCGAAACACTGATCTGTGTGTTTTTTTCTCAATACATTTCAAGTCTAGAAAAAATCTAAAAGATTCAATTAAGCAAAACTTTGGACTGCGTCTATAATAATAAAGGATAAACACAGAGAAATTAAACGTTAATGTGTACTGGTGTAATAGACTAAACCAAGGGTGTCAAAGGCCAAGATCGGCCTGCCAAAGCGGCCAACCCAGCTCACCAAGTGGCTTTGCAAAATTTCCAAATTGCAGAGAAGTCATTAATAACTCAATGCAGTGTTACTTTTGCTGTGGGGTGTACAAGCATTCCACATCCACCCACCCTTCTTAAATACTTGTGCAGTTAGGGGTTGCAGGAGGAGCCTGTTCTAGATGACATAGGGCAAAGGGTGGGGTGCACCTTGGGCAGGTAAGCAGTTCATCACAGGGCTAATACAGAGAGACAGATAATTATACACTCTCAAAAACTCAACTAGAGACAGTTAATCTGCATGTATGTTTGGACAGTATAAGGAAACTGTAGAAAACCCGTGCAGCCACAAGGAGAGCATGCAAACTAACTCCGAAAGGCCCCAAGTGGCCAGGTGGTTTAAACCAGGAAGTTGTTTTTGCTGTGATGAAACAGTGCTAAACTGCACCCTGCATCGGTGTTAAAATATATGTAAATGTAAGATATTTCCAGATCTAAGGTTGAATCATAAGGAAGTAATGATGTTGTTCGTTACTGTTGAGGGTTTTGAAGGATTTTCTCCATCCTCTGTAATCCATACATTTTAGCATACATGTGCATGCAATGGTTTTGCTGGTCTCACCCATGGACTTGATCAGCTTGGCAGATGTGACCAGTCTACATGAACCACACTAAGTTTGTAGCCGGGGGGGGGGGACTATTAAGTGGCGACAGTTAAATTTGTGTCAACAAGATTAAAAAATTAGCTTGCACACAACGATTCCACATATTGCACCACAGCATAAACTGGCAAAGGTCACTTCTTCAGGCTTCAAGTGTCGTTCACATTGCACCTGCGGAATGTGTAACACTTGCCATCAAAAAGCAGCGCTGACATGCAGATTATGTTATTTTATTATTTTATTTATGAGTAATCAGAAATATGACTAACGTGACAGAAAAGAATGAATGCAGAACTAAAATGTAATACCCCAATTTGTTATTCAAAGTGACAAAGACTGTCTTTTTTAGCTATTTATTCTAAAAAGAAACTGATGTAAAAATCAAACAACACACAGTGAAAAGACTTCCATTCACTGAAAACATGTTTTTAAATCATAGCACTGAAATTATAATGTATTTAACTCAGTCTTGAGAAACAAGTTATTGTCTTTTGTATGTTGATGAAGCGAATTAGACTAATCAAATTAATCAAAAGTGTTGTAAAATGTATGGTTGTCTTGGAGACTTTGCCATTTACGTGTCTAAATGAAGGTGTAAAGCAGTTTTATATGAAGGTAAATTTGTAATTTCGGGGGTCTTTTTTGCATGCACAAAATAAATGTGCTGTGCTGTAACAAGTTTGTGTGCCCAGGAATGTCTTTGCGTCAGCGAATCAGTCGACGTGACTCACCATTGCACTACTGCAAACTTTTTTTCTTTTAGCAGGAGCAGAGTGAGAACTCTTCACTCTTTTGTCCTTATTGACGGCACATGACCACAGCTCCGCCCTCTCTTTAACCCTCTGTGACTCAGTGCGGCAGTTCTGCAGCTCTGATTCACAGGAAAGTCGCGTGGAAAGAAAGTGAGAAATCAGATCAGTTCTGCTTTCATTTATTTCACCTGGTGTAAATTGCAGACGTGTTATGTTATCCATTAACCTGAAGACATTTGTAAGTTCAGGGACAGTTTTGATCAGCTGTTATCATGACTAAAATGAAACGCAGTTAAAAATGTTGGTGAACCAATAATATGTGTTTTTTATAAATAATAAACAGCCATTTATGATCTTGTACAGATCATCGTTGAAGTCTGCTGTTGTAAATCTCAAGCGATTTGACAAACAGAGTTTGATCCAGATTTCTGGTAGGTGTTTAAGAGAGCACTGCAGGTGGTCTCACTTATGAATTTAAAAACAAAAGGGCTGTAAAGAAGAAGGATTTTCCACAATTTGGCATCCCCAAAACTTATTCTTATTACTGGCTTATTTCCATGGCTGGATTAGCCTCTTTTTAGAGAAATGTGCAGGGTCCCTTTTGGCTTCCAGCTTCATCATTTCTGTGCAAGAAGAAGACGACCCTACATTAATCAACAGACAGAAAAAAAATTAAAACCATAGAATATTTTAAAGAATTGTCTATTAAATAATAATATGATGGAGGTTTATTTGTTTACATAAAGAAATTAAAGCACAATTTTACAACCCCAACAGATTTTCTACTGAGAACTGATTAGACTATTTTATATAGAACCCAAAATAAAGGAAGCTTCAAAAGTAATTTGACCAAGAACAATTAAGAAAAATTGATGGTTTGCTGCCCTGGAACCAGTTTTGGATCCTGGACAACAGAAGATAAGGGCCACTGCCTGATCCACATAGCACCTATCCTTCTGTGGGAAGAGGGCACCCATAAAGATGGGCTCCTGTGCTTCACTTAAGGCCATGTGAAGTCCTGGTGGAGTTTCCCTTAGGAGAGCCTACCAGAGACAAATTGCTTTCGACAACACAGCTCATGGGAGCTGTCAAGTATCACAAACCCCTCTGATGCAATAAGGTGACAATCTACGCCCCAAAAGGAACCATTTTTCAGTTTGCTGATGATGCCTACATGGTGAGCTGATTTGGGCATATCCTAGCAGGAGGAGGCCCCCAAGCAGAACCAGGATACGCTGGAGAGAATATGTCTTTCAGCTGGTTTAGTTAATGTCCTGGTGTCCTTCCAAAAGAGCTGGAGGCAAACAAAATCTTCAAATTCCACTTAATGATTTATTGGTCAAAAACCTCTTATAACTTATAAACTATGAGTCTTAGAAGCACAATGTGCATCAACAATACATAGAAATACATATAAAAAGATTTAAAATATCACATGACTTCTGACCTCTCCTTAAAGGTCAAGAATTCACCTGATGGTCAAAGTGATAATGATGATAATAATGCTACATGGAGCTATTTATCCTTCTCACTGACCTTGTTTGTGCTGACAACAGAGAATGCTATATGAGGATGATAACGATTATGTTATTTTATTAGAATTTGTTATTTACATTACAGTAAGAGGTTATAATTGTTTAAATACATAACATTTTTAATACACTCATAATTTTCCTGAACGAGTGGAAAGTTTTAGAAAAATACCCAAAACTGTGTCCTAAAGACTTTTGTCACTTAATAGTCATTACTAAATAATTAAATGAATGCGATGTATGTGCTACATAATGATTTAAAGTATATTAAAATAGATTTCAGCACATCAGATAACAAAAGCTTGGACTTTGCACTTGTTTTTACTGCACTGCTGACTTCTTAAATAAAAATAACATTAAAAATAAAAAAATAAAAAGTGAACATATACAAAATTCTAAACTATTCCCACTTTTATCTTTTATCACTTTTATTATTTTTTAAGTGGAATGGACCACTGAAACTCTGCGTTCTGTCAATGTAAAGACATTAAACTATACATTTAATCCCCGTGATTTCTTATGATAAGAAAAAAGAAGTGTTTCAACAGCAGGTCTCAGTTTTTCTACATGATAAATGTGTCAGTTACAGAAAACGTTCTGGTAGCTCATTGACCAGACTATCTTGTATTTATAAACCATCAAGTTAGGTAATTCAAAGGAAATGTTCCTGTTTTTTAAACCGAAATTTCTAAAGCAGGTAGTGTAAAACATAATAATAAATGCCATAAAACTTATGAAAATACACTTAGAAGTCCAAAATCCATGCACTCCTTTACATTTTCAAAAGCCTTCCACTGACCTGCCTGTAGTCTTTCACGGACCGATTCTGGCCCCCGGTCCTTATGTTTGACACCTATGAAGTGCAACCTGGTGTTGCTATAAAATTTTATTGATTAATATGAAAGAATTCAAATAAATAAAGTATTTACAGCTTATAAACCCATAATAAAGAAAATGGTGCCAACTCGATAATCAATAACAGAATCAACGGATCGATTTTCAGACATTTGCCGCCCTCGTTCAACTCGCGCCCCTCTTCCCCCCTCCCCCTCCCCCGACTCTACCGCCTCCGGCTCGGTCGCTTGGCCGCTCTGCGCATGCGTTCTGCCGCTTCGAGAGAACAGTTTCGGCCTGTTCCGCGACCGCTCGGTCATTTTCGCCTCTTTGTTTTACTGATAGTGGATTTAACTCGGATTCAACCTAACATCCAACGGACCGTGCTGCTCCCAAACAGGTTAGTTCGTCTACCTGCACTTCTCCTCCTCATATGTCCGTGCTCGGCGGGTGTGTGGCCGGTTTACGGTCCCGGTTTGCACCCCCTCCTCTACATTTTTTGCTTGTCTCTTTCCGCTTGGTGCTACGGGGCACGCTATACGTGTTGTGTTATGTGCCTGTGTGTGCGTGTGTGTGTGGTAGTGGTGTATGACCGGGCCCTGCAGTTGCAGACCGGGGATGGGGGTTATTTTTGAAGAGGTAAAGTGTGCCGTAAAGGTGGCTTTAATGCTATCCGGGATGCACACGGTTAGCCGTCCCGGAGAGGAGGCTCTGGCAGCAGCCTGTCTGCCTGTCTCGTCATGTTTAAATGCTGTTGTTCTTCTAAACCAAACACCAGTTTTTGCTTCCCAGTGAACTGGAATGTTCTTGAAGGAAACGGCTCATGGTCCACCATTAGGCTCACCACCTCCAACACCTCCCTCTCCTTCTCCTCCTGCTGTTGTTGCTGTCCAAAGTTCAGAGGAGGATCTGTGTGTGAGGTTCGGATTAAATGGAGACACAAACTTGATGCCTTTTCTTTTCCCTCTGGGTGGATGTCGCCCCTCACAACCCTGCTCCTCCTGCTCCTGCTGCAGCAAACCCTGGGTGACATTGTGAGGGGGAAGGCGTGCAGCCAACAAGTCTGTGCAGCGCTTTTATTTGTACGTACATATGTGTATGTGTGTGTAGGGGGAGATGCGGATAAAGATCAGCTTTACACAAGCCTTTTAGTATGGTGGAGTCAGTTGGACTGAATCCAGGTTTAGATGCAAGGGTTTCCCTTAACTTTACACCACGAGGGGAATCTGCAGCCTGGGAAGCATGCTGTGGGTGACTGCAGGTTGTGTCTAGGTGAGAAGTGGGTCCAGTTTTGTTAGGAATTAATATGCACGGTCACAGACAAAGTTTTTGTGTCAAAACCTGTCAAATCAAGCCGTTTTTAAGTGTAACCAACCATCTTATTGTCAGAAAATGTGCTCTTAAATTGGATGCTAGCAGTGAGATTTATGTGCACATGCCTGTTGTCAGAATTTGGTTGAAAAATCAAAAAGCATGATCACATTTTCTTACATACATATGCCATATTTAGTTACAGTTAAAAGTTTGGTTAGTATTTAAAAAGAATGGTAAAAGGCCTGTATTTGTATAGCGCCTTACTAATCCCTAAGGACCCCAAAGCGCTTTACACATCCAGTCATCCACCCATTCACACACACATTCACACACTGGTGATGGCAAGCTACATTGTAGCCACAGCCACCCTGGGGCGCACTGACAGGCAAATTCATTTTGAGAAATCTGCTCATGGTTCGGATGTTTGAGCAGAAATGCACGTGCACATTCCAGTATTCAGTTTAGATAAGGGTCAAAAAAAGGTTCAAAAGTCTGTGAAATCATGCCTTCGTTTTGTCTGCATTGGAGCCACCCTACTGTCAAAAAACCCACTCCTCACTTGCTGTTCGCACTAAGAGCTTTATGTGCACAAGCCTGTTGTCGTCTTCATCTGCTGGAGGGGAAACTTTGTCCTTTCTTACTTTAAATCTGAATTGAAAAGCAGGATTTTGCCTCTTTAAGAACAGATGAAGGCTGTCTTGGTCCAATATGCATCCTATGGCTAAGTGTAATGTAGTGTATAAAGTCTAGAATGGGAGAAATTGTTTATATTAAATTCTGAGAAGGTCATTTAACTTCTTTTTAAAACAGAAGTTATGAAAGACTGAATATTTGTTCATTTCTGTAAATGGTGTAAACAATCCTGTACAGCAGTCAGACGGAGAGTTTTGTAGTTTAACGTTTAAGTGTGATGTTGCTGTCTCACAGTGGAATAAGGTCATCACAGAAACCACTGTTACACACAGCGGCACATTTTTAAAATCGCTAAACAAACAAAAGCCAAAAAAACAAATTCAGCCTCCCTCTTGCATCGACGTCTAGACATCTTTTGATCTGCAGGTTACCAAATCAATGCTCATGCTCACTGTAAACCACAGGCCGTCAGACTGAGCAGACTTTTGTTGCACGGAAACCAGGGTGCTCATCATGCCAGTGATGAATTCAAGCTGCACCTTACAGCAACAGAAAGTCGACCTCCATAACCTCACTGACTCCATTTGATTCAAAACGTTGCCTGATGTTGGATGGGTGAATAATTTCGCTGCTTTTCGGAGTCTTGATAGCTTTGATTCGCCTGAGATGTCTCTTCTAACCTGCAGCCAGCGTGCTTGTGTTTAAACAGCTGAGCTGCTTTCTGATGCTTTACATCATCACAGAGGGAAGAGATGCAGCATTTGGCAAGGCCAGGTTCTCCTTGATGGGGCTTTCACTCACTCTTTTTGTTTTTTTCTGCACTTCAGTTTAAAGTGAGTTGCTGCTATTGTCTGTCACAGCTCCAGCTTTTAATTTAGGTTGTAAAACACTTTGATTCACTTTAAATTAACTTCACTGAGCCTCTCAAACTGTGCTTGCATTTACCACATGGTATAGTTGCTTCATAGCACTCCACATATCCTCTTAGTGTCTACTTTCATATCGGGTTTCTGCTGACTTTGCAGGGGAACCCTAAATTACCTGCAGCTTTTCTTTAGCGCCGACCTCTGACCTGGATTCAATGACACCTAACGAGGTTTTCTAACGTTACAGTGAAATTTCTGCATTTTCATCAGTGGTTAATGGATACAAATGGCCAAAAGAACACGAAGCTTGACCTCTTTACCCCGAAACATGCATCTCTGCACTGTTTTAACAATGTTAATGGTCCCACTGGGCAGTCTGATAAAACTGTCCGCCCTGCAGGACAGGCGAGCAGTATACGACCTCTTAAAGCATAGCGCTTCTTGATAATGAGAAAACTCAATAGTAAGTGAAGCTCCGGTAGATATAGCATTTGTCTCTTTCCTTGGACAGGAAATGATCTCGGGCAGCTCTCTAAATGAGCTGCTGAACGACCGTGGAGAATCCCTCGCCTGCAAATCATGCTGCAGCTCAGCGAGGCTGATCTCACCCGCTTCAGCGCTACTTTCGCTTTTTCCTCCTTCACACGGTTTCTTTGAACATTCAGTAATGGGAAATGGACACAGTATCACCCCTTTGGTTCAGTCCTTGCCCATCTTTACAGGTCATATACCGGCAGCAGTCCTAATAGTGTGTGTGTGCAAGGTTCTACAGATACTGATAAGATGATGTGATACTGTTGGAATTTCAGGAAAAATTAAATTAGAGGTATCAGATGGGTGCAAAGCAGGATTGTGTGATTAGTTGGTGATTTTTGAAGTAGCAGAAGTTGAGGGAGGCTTACATTCTTTACAGGACAGCACCTCCTTTTTAGCTGCAGCTGTGTGCTTCATGGATGCCTCTGTGTCAAGGAAGAGGTGTCATTGAAATTAATGATCGCTGGGAGGGGAGCTGTCTTTTTATAATGCTGCAGTTGTCAGTCTGATGTGGCCTGAAGGCGCGGTCATGTCACCATTTAAACCTGCAAAATAACTTCCTAATTTTTAAGTTGAGAGAACGCTGATATAGTCCATGAAATCCTTATGAATTTGTCACATTCTGCTGTGGTTAAATGCACATTGGAGCCACACTGAAGTCTTCTTGATTGTAGTACCAACTGGCGATTTTGCTCTTTAGGGAAAGGTGCAGAACGAGCTGGTTGACCTGTTGGCTCAGGATGTTTCTGGCAGCTCATTAATGTGGCACTGTCATTTTCCGGTGCAGCTGTCTAACTGGTGTTGTACATTAATGAAACAAGAATCAATTATTTAACTGACTGGTATTTTTGGTGCCTACTAGCAAGGGCAGCCAAATGTAAACTTGAGGTTGTTATTGTGGCCTATAATTATTTTTTTAAAGTAGTGCTGCCTCCTTGTAGTAGAGTGGAATTTGGGACAGGTCTAACCTGAGCAGTTTTCACTCATCAGCTTTGGGCTTTTTTCCAGAAATCAGGTTGGGATGCTTTTCCCAGTATCACATGTAGTACGCAGCAGGAAATAATCCACTTCAGCCATGCTCCATGTGGTTTAGGTGAGGAGCCTGGATGGAGCATGCAGGCGACTGCTTACTTTTCACCCGCTTGCTAGTGGTGAATGTGCCGGTCTATTAGCTGTGCTTTTTGCACACTGACTCATCCCAATATGGACTATGTAGAACGATGCTGGCAGGTGAGATACCAGCTAATGTCCAACCCGACTGCACCGAACATCTGCGCTTTCACAACCACTCCAGTCATTAATTCCTAGAAAAACTCAGGGCTGCAGCGCATGTGTGCAAATGGCTCCAGAAAATTGAGTTTTCTAGTTTCTGTTTAATATTGAAAAACAGTACATTTAGCTTTAAACCAGGATTTCTTTGACCACAAGTCAAAACCAGTGTCTAGACACAAAAAATGAAACCAAATGAGATCGAAACTCAAGATGAAAGTTGAGGGTGTGTTTGTGCTTCAACTGCTTTATATTCTTCAACTAAGGGTTTTATTTTTCTCTTCTTTTATTGCTTTTTAAAAAGTCTTGCATAGGTCGTTTCACACAACAGGAGCTGTTGTTGTCACTTAATCACTAACAGCATCTTTTTCTAGTGTGATCAGATCTTAGAGTGATTACAAGCTGCTTTCACACATGAAGAGGAGGCACACACATCACACACATCAACAATCTCCAGCCAGGAATCTGCTGATATTTGTCAGTACTTATATTAATGCTATGATTTTTATTTTATTTTTTTACTCCTTATACTGAGGCGATCATTGTTATTCTTTCGCTAATAAACTAAAAAGCTGAGACAAAAATGTAACGCGAAATCAACACGAGGAATTGATGGTGCTGAACAGGCCAATCATAATTGCTGTGGGCTTCTTGGGAGGTGCACATCAGGGTACGATGCACAGTTCCTGCTGAAAATTGGACATGATGAGGAATGAGAATAGTAGTTTTGAATCCACATGTCTTGTCTCCTGGATACTCTACCCAGCAGAAGCCTCAAGTAAACCTAATGAGCTTTATAGTAGTGAGAAAGTCAGCTGTGACCAATAACCTGGCTATGTTCTCCTGACCTTGTCCAGATTTCAAGTCTGAAAGCAGCTTTATTGTAGCAACAGAATGGGACGCAGCGTCTGACATTCCCATGTTATTCTCCATAGATAACGTTAGCTAATGCAAACAGCAGCCAGATTCTTTGAAGAAAATTTAACATTTCCAACAAACCCAGGGTGGAACCAGGTGGAATTATCTATTTTGCAACACAATTTAGAAAGTAGTTTGTTTTCCTGTGTTGTTATTTACATAAGGGCACATAAAAAATCTCAGTAGACTTTCTGGCAGACTTTTTCATTTATTGCATAAACACAGTGGGTTATCTGAAGCAGCCATAAGGCCAGAGGACAGAAGGAGACACTTAAAATCAGTACAGACTTGCAGTGAATGTTTTTGAAGCAGCTCGGTCTGCGCTGGCTCTGCTGATAAGATTCATGGCTGTGCTCAGGCTTTCGCAGATCCTATCTGTTCTATGTCAACATCTCAAATAGCTGGTTGTCAACAGGTGGTGTGAATTTAAATGGTTTGCTTTGCCTTTGTGTTGACATTAAAAACATTCCCTGACATGCTAAGTGCTGCATTCAGGTGGATGAAACAGCAAACAAAAGACGGGGCGCCTGTGTTTCACGTCCTCATTCTCCTTTTTGTCTTTAGTTATCTGCTTAAATGTAGATGACACGACCGCAAGTTTGTTTGTGTTAGAATAATTGGTTAAGTCGTTTGTAGTATTTCAGGATGCATGTTGCATAGTGACAGGGTAATAAACAAGCACAGCGCGGCTTCCAGACTCACTTGTTAGTTCAGCCAGTTTAATGAAGACAGGAAGACGGTGTACGTTAACAGCTCGGATGCACAGAGCTGCTCTGGAAAGGTTTCTCTTTCTGTGCTTTCAGTTGATGTCACCTTCCCTCTGGCAGCCATACTGCAGCTCTCCAGCTGCAGCTGACTGATTTGCAGAATATTTGGTAAATCTGCTGCACTTGTTTTCACTTGTAAATGATATTTTAGCACTCTGAGAGTGCAGACTTTGTATTGAGATCGAGTTCCTTTTGGATACGGGCTTGTGGCTCAAAGTTAGGAGTAACTAGCAAGTGGTTTGCAAGGTTAGGCAGCCAAAAAAATGCTAAACATTATATCCAACCAAAATCAATATTTGAGATGCTTGCTACACACCGAACAGGACTTTTTATTGTTAAAATATAAAGATGGCGATGCAGCTTTCTGGTTCACAAACCCAACTTTTATCTAAAGGTGCAGCTGTAAATCATTATGGTCATTATCCTCTGGAGTCCAGAGGCTCATTATTTAAACTCCTCGTAGCTGTATGCCATAAAGTTATGATCAGGAAAAATGCAATCAGTGGTTTTGCCAAGTAACCTTGAACACAGATATTTCTTAATATACACCAAAATATTCAGAGCAGCGATATCTGTATAGATAAAATACAGGTTCTCAAAGTATGCCCTGGGGGCCAGTGGTGGGACTTGGTAATGTTTTGTGTGGTCGGCAAGCTTGATGAGACTTTCTAACACTAGCGTTACAGATGTTATCAAGCGATGCTAAAATAAAGGTACAAAGATGACAGTTAACTGCAAAAACCACAGCTTCTTTAACAGACACATTGGAAACACTGACTACATGCACTCAAAAGTTTCCCCATCCTCAAAGGTGAAGCTATAATTTTATTTTTATTTTTTGGCCTTTTAGCCTTTATTGGATTGAGATGGTGTAGATCAGCGGACCCCAACCCCCGGGCCTCAGACCGGTACCGGTCCGTGAGTTGTTTGGTACCGGGCCGCGAGAGTTGAGGCTCAGGTGTGAAATGTCTGGTTTTCAGGGTTTTTATCGGTTTTCAGCGTTATTTTGTTATCATTTTTATCGTTAACTCGGTTTTCCTGGGTCTTTTCACGTGTGTTATGAATAAATCTTCTTTTTTTCGGTACCGGTACTAGTTTTATTTTGTTGTATTTATCCGCAACACCTTAAAGGCCGGTCTGTGAAAATATTGTTGGGCATAAACCGGTCCGTGGCGCAAAAAAGGTTGGAGACCGCTGGTGTAGATCACAGGTGTCGAACTCCAGGCCTTGAGGGCCGCTGTCCTGCTTGTTTTCCAACTAACCTGACCTTGTAGCTTCTTATTGGCAAAGCACACCCGATTCAGGTAATCAGCAGCAGGCATGGCAGGGCTATCTCAAAAACTAGCAGGATGGTGGCCCTTGAGGACTGAGTTTTACACCCCTGGTGTAGATAGACAGGAAAGTGGGGAGAGAGAGGAGAAGACATGCAGCAAAGGGTCGTGGGTCAGACTCGAATTGGGGCCGACTGCTCTCTGGCCATTCGGCATATGGTCGCCTGCTCACCCACTGAGCTAAACCAGGACCCACAAAGCAATAATTTTGAGCAAAATGCAGCTGAAATATACAAAATCCAAGCACATTCATGAAAAGAGTCAGTGCTCTGCGTGTAGCTTATTTGGCGAGTCTCAAGCAAACACCAGTGACAGCACTGATTAAAATTTTTCCAGTTTTTCTACTCTTTATGTTCACCACCACCATCTTAGATTGCTAACTTGGTTGGGCTGCTCTGACTTTCGAAGTAGTACGGGCTGAACGGGCGTCCCACATTAGCACGCAGGCTTCTGACGTAATCTGGAATGCAGCATAAGCCCAGTTCCAGACCGAAAGATTAAGACCTTCACCGAACCACTAGTCTTAATCCCTGTTTTGGCAATTGAGCACAAGTGTTTTTTTTTAAATTTTTAATAGCTGTTTCTAGTCAAAGATATTGTCTCTTATACGCTGTCAGCCAAAATAAAAAGTCTAATGCTGCTAAACAGCTGAATCCACATTCACAACAATGTGCTGTTTTTATGTGTGTTCTGTGGGAGAGCAGATTTTATTAACCCGCAGCTCTCAGTGATGCCAAGTTTGTGATTTAACTGCAAAGGCTGTAAAATCACCAAAATTCAATTATGTAACTTCCCAAGCTGTCAGTTGTATTGCAGTCTTTTATGTAGCAACCTATCGCCATGCCCTAAGGACAAAGGCGGTTAATCCAGTGCTGAACATGTGACTTGTTAGCTCGTCATAGACCACATGAGTTTGAAAGTAACAAATGAACAAAACTTTCAGTTAGTTTTGTGTTTTGTTTTGTTTTGTTTTTTTTGTTTTTTTTTTAGACTTGCCGCCCAGCTTTCAGTCGAAGGATCCATAAAGTTATGATGCATAAAGTTACTCAAGGACGTGTTTGAAAAAGGTTGTGACCACATCGAATCACCACTGTTGTCTTGCCTGTTTTGATTTTCTCCCCTCAAACTAAGCTGCAGACAGACAATCTAACAGGTCAGCTTTTATTTAGTTGTCAGCTGTTTGATAAAATGAGGTCAAGGGTCAGCCAAGGTCTGACTTCTCCCTGAAGTCCAAAAAGAAGCGTGGCACAAGTGACATTACTGTTTAGCATCTCTGTCCTTTTAACAAGTCCAGAAAGCCTTTTCTGAGTGAACGTCGACACGCCAAATGAGGTATTAATTACTTGCTTGCCTTGTACTTTGGCCCAGCTCGTACAGAGCTCTGATAATAACTCTCATCTCAGGATCTGTGTGTGACGCGCCCTGTCTTTTTCCCGCGGCCGCTAGCCCACAGTTTGTGGTTAAAACTGAGAAAAGCAAGACGGGACTACAATTCTGCCAGCCTGTTAACCAGCAAACCCACGTAATGGCTCATTGCATTCTTCCTGTTGCAGCAAGCTTCTTCTCCACCACACACTGACTGGTGCATTTGAATATTATAATTTATGAAACTAAAACAGGAAGTTTTAAGTATATGGGTGTAAAAATTAACAGTGTGAAGCTGTGATTCTCCATCCTTCCTGTAAAGACTGCAGCGTGCCTACAAGCGGGCATATTGTTTGGGTTTAAATATGCTTTAATGGTGTCGGTGGAGGGTTTTATGTGTAAGTACGTTGTAGTTTATAGTTTGTGCCTTACATGGGTTGCTTTCATTTTGCTTCGTCTTGTTGCTTTGTATTGTTTGAACTGTTTGACAAATGTAAGGACTTTAAAGATATAAATTTGTGCTTTGTGAAGTTGTGACTTCACAGTCCGTCACCAATCACGTCAAACTACACAAACATACGTCTATTGCATTGATGCTAGTCTTTGGTTAAAGTCCTTCAGTTTTCCTTTATTATTCCCTTTATTAAAAGTAGAGCTTAAAAGTAGTAGCACTCTTTTTAGTCTTAAGTCAGCTGGACTTTTTTAGGTTAAAGTGCTAACGACAGCCATGACTGGATAGAAAACGTTCAGACACAGTTCTCCTGAATCGACTTTATTTATCTTGCTGTCAGTCAGCTGTAAAAGCTCTGGACTTCAAAAAACTTTGTTTTGCCACTTATACATTGCCTTCAACTATTTAAAGTGAAGTGGCCGATGTCTCAGTAAAGGTTGGTTGTCTCCTTCCCCTAACACCATCAGAAGAGGCACCTCTTTGACCTGGAGACCTTTTTCTCAGTAGGGTGTGGATGTGTATTTTCAGGTGTAAAGGTATAAGACAGAAATTACAGTTTTAGGTCTTGTTAATTGGTGATAAGGGTTAATAGGCTGTGAAACCATCAAGGTTTAGAGCTTTAGGAAGATATGTATTAGAGATGGACCTATTCGATATTACATATCGGTATCGATCCGATACTGACCTAAATTACTGGATCGGATATCGGAGAGAAATAAAAAATGTAATCTGATCCATTAAATATCAAAAAAGCACCTCACAAAACTTGCGACATGGCGTAACTCGGCTCATAACAGTAGCACGTCGGAGCAGTATGCATCACGTGATAGAG
>NW_005187421.1:4832592-4834236 GCF_000239375.1 Pundamilia nyererei
TCAGTTTCTGCCAGTCTCTCCTTTCACCTTCTGTACCTTCTCTTTTCTTTTGCTGGGTCAAGGTTTTACATTTATTGTGGCTGTTTCACCATCCAGTTTTTCAGCTACACAGAGCGTTTGATGGTGACCCTCGTCCTGTTGTGGTTATGAGGCTTCACTGGCAGACGGATGTGCAAAGTTACACAGAGGCTTACAGGAAATCAGCTGTAATCATGTCACTGTTGATTTAGTATTTACTACATAAATGCAGTTTTAACATACAGATGCACTCCACTTCTTTGGGCCTAACTCAACCAAAACTGGCAGTTTGTTGGAGATCATTTGGAGCAGTTGGATCTGTGACGGTTTGATTTGCAGCTCGTAACAGCAGTCGGTTTAGTTTAGACCCGAAAAGATCCATTTATTTTTTTTAGTCAATGATGAGAAAACCTGTATGAAGCTCAGTGTCTCATTATTTGGCGTATAAAATGCAAGTTTTTTTTATTTATGACAGCAAATTAAATATTGATGGTTCTAGGCTTTCTTAAGAAATAATCAAAAGGTAAATTGATAATAAAAATAACCCTTGGTTGTAGCTCTATTTCACTTTATTCCATCTCAGTAGTCTTATTGAACGGTTGCAGTTTCTCAGTATGATGGGGGCCGTTACATTCAATTTCTACTGCTGTAAAACGGCAGATTAAGAAGGCCCCCATCTTCTTTACTACCGGAAGAAATGCATTCGTAATTTGAAGAGCATAAAACTCAGCAAGCAGAGGAAATGGCTTAAAGTGCTCAGGGTTATCGATTCAAACTGTAAGATGCGTTTATAATTCCTGGTGTAAGAATGGAAGCGGAGACATGGACAAGCAGTGCTGCTGTTAATGTGGCCTTAAGCAAAGTAGGCCACTCCCAGTCACACCACTGGTGCTGTTAAGTTGCAAATTGCAGGTGACTGTGGCTTAACTGGGTGTAACTGAAAATATGAAGCAAAATTATGAAGAAAGAAAATACATGTTCAGCAAACCCTCCCTGGGTAAATAAAGGTTTAAAATGCAGTATATCACTGAGGCATTGTCAGGATAAGTGGTAGGTGGAGGACTCCTGCACTGTGTCGGCTTGTTAGAGCAGTGGCATTTCTGACGGGGGCCTGAAGACGGATGGAGTGAGTTAAGTGAATTTTGACACTTGAGTCCTTTAGAAAAGAAACTGGTGTAAGGTAATTACAACACTTAAGAGCTAATTGTTTTATTTTATCCAAAGACAAATAAGCTGGCTAACTGGGAGAATATATATCACAGGTTTAATTCTCACAGCATTAAACTTGGAGATATGTCATGTCTGTATATCAATTATCTTTTGATGGCCAGTACCAACTTTTAGCAGAGATGGGCGATTACTATTGCAAAAAAAGGGAATTAGATTACCGTTACTTTCCCGTAAGCACGCTGCGTTACTGCGTTACTAAAACCGTGATTCTTTTGTGATTGTCTCATGACAGTGACGTAAGCGAGTGCGACGTTCGTGGCAACAGCTGTGTGCAGATCAAGAATGGATAATATATCGAGTGCGGGAGAGAGTATGAGCGTGCAGCGTTTAAAGCGTGGAAGTACTGACCTTACTTTGAGTTTGATTCTGTAAAAAGTGACAAAAACATTTGCGTCC
>NW_005187421.1:4835441-4836664 GCF_000239375.1 Pundamilia nyererei
CCCGCGACCCTGAAAAGGATAAGCGGTAGCGAATGGATGGATGGACATTGTTGTGGTATTCTGTTTTTCTGTGGTTATCAGTTTTTTCCTCTTTTTTTACATAAACCCTTACTGTGTCAGGGATTGTAGATGAAACTATTGTAGGTTCTTTAACTTGTAATATAAAGCACCTTGAGGCAACTGTTGTTTGTGATTTTGCACTATACACTGTATTTTCCGCATTATAAGGTATCTTTAAAATCCTTTAATTTGATCAAAAATCGACAGTGCGCCTTATGTATGAATTCTGGTTGTGCTTACAGACCTCGAACCAAATTTTATGTGGTACATGGCGCTCAATCTGTAATCTGTAATCTGGGTCCAAAACTCCGTCTGCTTCAGGTCCAAAAGTCAAACGAACACTGCAGCATCACTAAGAGTTAAAAACTGTCTAAATTCTTTCATCTTTAACAAAATGATCAGCGTTGCTGCTTTACCAGGTGTAACAATTAAGTTTAACATCGAGACATCCATGAAAACAGAATTTATTAAATTAAACAGAGTTAGACGTTAGCAGGAAGTTAGCTCGCTAGTTTTTACCTAAACATGAAACCATGTTCTGACTGAGAGACTATTGAAAAAGTTAAAATGTACAGCTCTGTCATTAATCGTTAGTCATTACTATACTGTAACAACATGGGAATAGAGCAGCTGCAAGAGAATTCAGCATTAATGAATCAATGGTACGGAAGTGGAGGAAGCAAGAAGAATGACTTGAGTAAAGTTTGACTTATCTGACTGTTTTGTTTCGCTTAATGCGGCTTATAATCCGGTGCGCCTCATGTATGAAAACAGACCTGTTCATTAACCTGTTCATTAATAATTTTATTGTATTTTTAATTTTGTTAGTTGTTTTGATCTATGTTGTTCAGCACTTTGGTCTGCCTGGTGTGTTTTTAAAGTGCTATACAAATAAATGATGATGATTAGAGCAGGGCCATATGACCAAAAATATTTAGCACGATATACATTTGAAAATATGCGATAACGACACTAGACAAAAATACTTTACAACTCCACAACTTTATTAGTGCAAAAACCCCCAAAAATATTGATGTATTTTCACTTTAACAAGCAGTTGTTTTTTTATGTGATTTAAAGTTATATAAAAATTTTACAGTGCAAATGCAAATTCCTTGCTGACAGTTTAACCAAAAGACATTTCCAGTGGAAATTGGCCGACA
>NW_005187421.1:4838419-4840794 GCF_000239375.1 Pundamilia nyererei
TAAACATTCCAAAAGTTCAGGCTGAACAGAGTAAAAATAAGCAGCGTAAAGAATGTAAATAATGTTAATAACTTAATAACCTAAATGGGGCAAATTGTGCATAGTTCCTTGTCTGTATTTGTGTTCAAGATTTACAGTTTGAAAACTCCTTATCAAAGGTCAACATCTCTAATACAGCCGGATTATTTTAGAGTGGAAAATTACACCACACTATACAAAAGCCGTGGAATCGATGCAGACTTGTGAGCATGCAAATGTAATTTCATTGGGGTTAGAAGAGGTAGCAGCTAATTAAGGTTTTAGAGCTTAAAGAAGACCTTTTATGTTATTTATTCATATACAGTCTTACAGTGGATGCTCATTATGTGGCTGTGGTCCAAGCGGTAAAGCAGTTTCGATTCCTGGCTTCTCCAGACTCTGTGCCAAAAGTATCGTGGGCAAGATGTTGAATGCTGAGTTGCTCCCGGTGGATTCATTAGAGTGTGAATGTTGGCTAGAAAGCACTTTAATGTAGACAAAAAAGTGCTTGTATGTTTTTGTGAATGAGACACGTTAATTAAAATGGTTTGAGTGCTCAAGTAGAGTAGAAAAGTACCACATAAGAACCAGCCCATGTACCTTTTATCTACAAGTAATCCATATGAGCCAAAAGCTCAGACTTTGCCTGCCCTAAATGTTTTGTTTTGGACAGTTTTTCTTCTAGTATTGCCTCTGTACAATGTCAAAAAGAGAGGATGTAACTAATACGGGCATATCGGACACACAGCTGTGATCATGTGGACCTGGTATTTAAACCTTTTGGTTTTAGGGGAAGACAATCAGAAAAAAGTTAAAGACAGTGGATGTATTGAGCCACAGTATAAGATAAGACAAAGCAGCTCTATTTAGACCTAGAATGGAAAATGGGGAGCTTGAAATTAGGTAGTGGGTCCCTGTTAACCCATGTAAGGTCTTTAATATGATAACTGTGATGGATAGGTTGTTGTCAGGGTTTAAGACCTCCGTATTTCATAAAGGGACTTTCGCATATTTCCTAAGCAGCAAAAGGAAGCAGAAGTTAACTGACAAATGGGAAATGTGCAGTCAGAACTGACTGGTGTGTGATATCACTTCTTTCCTTCTCCCAGCTTCTTGTCATGCATTGAAAATGATCATCTCCTGCCTCAAACTTGTCTGTAAGAGGCTCCAGCTATAAGTGCTTCCTCTCTTTGTCTGCACGGCTCGAGTCGGAGCTGCTGCAATTAGCAGAACCTACTCCTTTTCGTACATTAGAGGCAGTCTAAGCCACCCAGCGTTAAGTGTGCAATTTGCATCTTAATGTGGACGTAATTTTCTTGCGTACAATAACCATACGTAACTTATAATTATATATTATTTACAGTTAAAAAGCTGTGAGAATTGGCACTTCCAATTCTGAGGTCATAGCTGTCAGCTAGAAAAGGCTGAATTGCCTGCTCTGGGTTTGGGATGAGTTTTTGGGTCAAGTAGAAAAGTTCAAGCACCGCTTCATTTTTCATGAGTCAAGGAAGATTGACAGGTGGAACAGTGCAGAAGGTGAAAAAGAAAATTGTGGATACAAGCAATGGAAACGAGCTTCCTGTGAAGGGTGGGTGTCTGTGCCCAGCCATCCAGGAATGACTCAGAGTAGAGCTGCTGTTCTCCTGCAACAGAATGACCTACTGAGGTGGTTCAGGCATTTGAATAGGATGCCTCTTTTGTGAGTTGATTAGGGCATGTTTAGCCCTTCAGGGGCCCTGGGTCACACTAGAAAGATTATCTATCTCAGCTACTTTGGAAACCTCTCTCTCTATCCCCACAAAGAATTTGCAAGGGAGGTTTGAGTGTGCCAGATGCAGAACATGGATGGATAGAAGTTATTTTTATTCAGAAAAGTCAAGCGAAGACAGGCAAACAGAATCGTTTTGTACATTTTATCGAAACATAAAATTCAGAGATGTTCATCTTAAATGCAAGAGAGCTGAATCCTTGCAGCTGTATATTTGGTCATATTTTTTTTGCCAACCCCCCACAAACCCCAAAATGTTTAGTTGGCTGCTGGCGGTCCTCAGGGTGAGTATCTGAGAGAGAGACGAGCTACTTCACAGCATGTAGCTAAGGTCACACTGTTATACCAGTGTGTATTTCTCATGCACACTCATTCTCCTAATAACCTTTCTAATTAATCCACTCCTCACAATTGGCTGTCAAGAGGACAATTATGGATTTTTGTCTTAAAGTCATTGATGTTTTCTGGCTTTTTGGAAGATATTGCTACATATCGGATTTTCATACTTTTGCTACAATTCATCACAAGACAAGTACAATGTTATCTGACATCTGAGTTCATTAAGCCTGTTATGCTCTTGTACTTGAGG
>NW_005187421.1:4842276-4843223 GCF_000239375.1 Pundamilia nyererei
AAACAGCTGCTTTAGCTGCTGTCCTTTGATTCACCTCATTAGTTGTATTTATGACTTTGTTGATCTTCAGGATTTCTTGGAGTAAAAGTTTCTCACAGCCAGAAACTTCGACCTCTGTCTTCAGTCTCAAACCACAGTGCAGAAGTTCAGCAGAGGTTATCAGTGTTTGCAGCCAAGAATGGTTTCAGCCAAAAGGTGTGGTTGATGCAGAGCTCTGCTGTTATCTAGGGCTTAACAGTGTGGTGAAGTCTAATGAGCAACAGTTTGCTATTGTGAACCACTGGAGAAAGTCTTAATTATCTTACATGTGCACATGAAAAGAAATGCATATTTTTATTGATATAGCCTTGAGGCATGCCTGACTTTTAATGAATTAGATTATTAAGCTAGAAAAAAACAGTCATTTATAGTCATGTTTCTGACCATCTGATAAATGTAACTGCAATGCTTTGGTCTGTGTCAACAGTGCACACAAACTATTTGCCAATATTGTAGCTGTGCATGTTAAGGAACCTCAGTCATGTGATATTTCTTTATTTGGTGTGTAAAGCGTGCATTGCATCTAAAATCAGTGGTCTCCAGAGATTTAGTTATATTAAAGGTACAAATAATTGTCAGCTAGTCCCTATCAGACCTTGCTGCTTTGGTTCTGTGATGTTTATACAGTGGCTTGCAAAAGTATTCGGCCCTCTTGAACTTTCCCACATTTTGTCACATTACAGCCACAAAGAGTGTGGCAGTCAGTTGCCCATAGACATTGCCTGATGAGTGCTAATGACTAAATAGAGTGCACCTGTGTGTAATCTAATGTCAGTACAAATACAGCTGCTCTGTGACGGCCTCAGAGGTTGTCTAAGAGATTATTGGGAGCAACAACACCATGAAGTCCAAAGAACACACCAGACAGGTCAGTGATAAAGTTATTGAGACATTTAAAGCAGGCTTAG
>NW_005187421.1:4844253-4857004 GCF_000239375.1 Pundamilia nyererei
TGATTTTCGTTCCACTTCTCATGTGTACACCACTTTGTGTTGGTTTTTCACGTGGAATTCCAATAAGATATTGCAAAGAAAAATCTTTGCAAGCCACTGTAACACCAGACCAGCAGCTAGCTGCTGAAAGACTATGGCTGCCCCTGACAGGAAGATTCAAACAAGGAAGGAGACAGCCGTGCAAATAAGCAACCCAGCCGTTCCACCTCTGGAGTAATGTAGCAACACATCTCGTCGACACATACCACAACAACTCGAATGACGTGGAAGGTTGCAGTGTAGGGATGAATTTCCAGTTACTATGCCAGTTAGGATCTAGATTTCCAGCAGAAGTCTACATCGAGTTTTATGGTGTTTTTATGCTCACCATGCGCAGAGTTGGATATCATATCCTACAGTGTGTACCACTGTGTTTGTGATGCATAAGCAAAATCACACCAACGCGCGATCGTGTTCACGACAATTTTCGACAATTTTAATGATATTTCATGATAATCCAGTACAGAAACTCAGAGAGATAAAGAGAGCAACAGTTTGCAAACTTAAGACTTTTTGGGGAAAAAGCATAAATACATGCGAGTGCATGATGATTCTGAGAGAGTGCACTGGCAGATCACTGCTGTGGATCTGAACCTGCTGCTAGGACTGCTAATATTAGTCGCTGTGCGCATTATGTCGGCAAATATGCGTGGCTGCACATTTTGGCGTAATTTAAAATATGATTTTAAAGAATGCGCTTAAAGGTCAGGTGCTAGGTTTGCACAGTGTTTAACGTCATCCTTATAGACTAAATTCTGTTTCATTTTGACTTTTAGATTACTTGATAATCACATCGCCCCCCCCACCTCTTTAAACGCATAGTAAATTATGTGCCAGGAACATCCATAATTAAAGTCAGCATCTTAAATAACCCAACTGAACAGGTAATTCTCTTGACATTAGCTGATGTAAGATGATGTAAACACAAGAACTATATTTTTTTTTCTAAGCAAATGGGACAGAGAGAAGCAGGGAGTGGAAAGCATGGTTTCTAAAGCCTCACTTGAAGCTTATCTGTTTTGTCTCTGTGCCGCCGGGGTGGGCTGTGTGTCCTCAGCCTCTGGATATTAAGACTGTTTACTCTTTGAAATCGTCTCCTTATGTAGGCCAGTGTCTGTGTCTCTGTCTGCACAGCGGGATCACTGCATGCTCCTCAGTAGCGCGTGTGTTTGATTACTTCAAGAAGCTAGATAATGAACCCATTTGGCAAAGTTAAATCGTTTAAACATTCTTCAGAAGCTCCCTGCAGGGGCATTAGTATACTTTGGTTTGTGCAAACCTTTAGTCATTGGTCTTTCTTCTTCCAATGGAGCTAGAGTCATAAAAAAAACCCAACCACCAGTCCAGTTAATGCTGCTACTGTAATCTACTGATTTCTCATTCTAGGATCCCAATTATAACTGTTGCATGCCATTAAAATACTGTGAGTCCACACAAGAAATAGTTGTTTATCTCCACACATGAAACTACTCCATCTAAATCTTTTCCAAAGCATGCCCTGACACAGATTTTTGGGTGGTTTGTCTCTCCCTGATATTGAATTTTGCAGAAACCATGTGAGGTCCTTCGTGTAAGTACAGAGGAGCTCTATGTTTGGCTTACCGATTGTTTCGCTTGCCCTCTCAGCTGAAAGCATCAGGTCCTACGATCAATAGCTGTATCACTCTGACCTTCTCAGACAGTTCCTCAAGCAAAGGAGGTTTTTGTTTTGTTTTGTTTTTTTAAGAAAAAAACAAGAAAAGGATGTTTTGCATCATTGCAGAAACCTAACAAGAACAAGAATAGGGGTGTACAAATTCATAGGCTGCATCCTCCTGAAGACCCGGCCTTCGCGGTCTACGTGGGCCAGGTCCTCCAAAGGTCGGGTAGGCTGGAAGTGAGCGGCTGTGAAATTGGACAGTCTAGCCTTCAGTTTTGCATCACCGCTGTCTCAGTGGAGTTTAATAAACTCAGCTGTCTGCTCCTTTCTATCTAAAATATAACAGGACATAAATTCCCGATCATCTCACACTTCTGTTTAATCAGTTCTCTGTTTGGCGTTTATTCGGCTGTGTGAAAACTATAACTTTAATCTCAGCCAAACCGATTTACTCACGAACAAGTAAAACACTGAAAAAAGCCAAACAATAACATTAAATTATCTAAGTGACTTGTATATCATGTTTAACCTGGGTAGCGAAAGACCACGGGGGTTGGGGTGGGGTGAAAACGATGTGCGGGGAGTTTGCTGCTATCGCCTCGGCTAGCTATTGTCTCGGTTAGCTATCGATTGAAGATCACAATTTTTTTAAATTTATTTATTTATTTTTTAAAAGAACATGGTTTATTCAGTAAGACTAACGACAAACTAGGACAAACTCACCAGTATTTACAGAGGCCACAGAAAACGGAGCTGATTTTCCCACATACTTCAATCCTGTCAGACCTATTTTTGCTTCCCGAGTAGTTACCCCCTGCTGGTCAATAAAGAGCATGCAAATTTAACATACTTTTAAATTGGTTTTGTTTTTCAGACCTGGAAAGTCCATCGTTTATATACAGTTCATTGGTTTCCCAGACAGACACCCCAACTTTGGTTAAAAACTGGTTTCTAAAGTCAAAGATGGCCCAGAAAAAAAGATCAGATTGAAATGTTTATTTTGAAGATGGCTTCATGTAGAACCCCACACAATTTGTAAACCATACGACAAAAGGGCTTTTTTTCAGCACAAGTTATGAATTTTGTTTCCCAAAAACAATTAATTTAGTAATTAGTCTCGTTTTAATGTTTTCATTAAATTAATCTCGGTAAAAGGTTGCCAGATTTCACAAAATGCTGACTTGTTTTCAGTTGAGCAGAACTGATCTGCATGTGAAAGGCTAACAGAACTGTTTTAGTTATGGTAGTTAATAACTCCTACAGCTGCAACTAGGAGATCTGGATCAGTAGGGCTGCGTAATAATTTGCAGCTCTTTTAAAAATGTGAATTGTTTATGTCATTTATAAAGGAGATTCTTTTGAAGTTACTCCACTATTAGCTTTTCCAGTGTTAAAAAGGAAAGTAGAAATGTGTAATGTTGCAGTAAAACCCATACTAAGTATCCTTTCTGTTAGTTTTTTGTTTTTTTACTCATGAGATAATCGCCAGTTTGATCAATATTCATTAGATATAAGTTAATTCAAGTTGGTGTGTAGGTAGTGTCCAGGAACATTTTAGAAAGCAAGGTGAGAAATATTCTCTCCATGGCAAAGTGAATGATTGTGCCAGACCTGCTTAAAAGAAGTGGGATGCTGTAACCGCGATCAGACATGTGAATATCGGTTTCTTTTCCACGTTGCCTCTGGGAAAGACTTAGTGTACTCAGCCCCCCACATCTCACTCCTCGCTCTTTCCAGTCTGAAGTAAAAAGGAAGGATCTTCTCTGTGCTTAGGAAATTCAGAACAACCGCATCTTTAAAAGCATAAACGTAAAATTTC
Source organism: Pundamilia nyererei (assembly GCF_000239375.1). Classification (NCBI taxonomy): domain Eukaryota; kingdom Metazoa; phylum Chordata; class Actinopteri; order Cichliformes; family Cichlidae; genus Pundamilia; species Pundamilia nyererei. The sequence goes on from NW_005187421.1 coordinate 4,847,751, forward strand.
TAAAACTTTCAGTAACTGTTTTGGATTACTCGAGCTCCAGCTATTTCTGTTCTTAGGATCTGTTCTGTTTTGTGTCTGACCTGTGGGGCAAATTGCATATTAGCTTCAATAACTCCACCGCTGGCCCTCACAACCTCAACTCAGAGCTCAATTATTCAAGTGTTGCTGCTTCCTGGCAGCGCATACAGCCTCCTGGCCTGCTGCAGTCTGCTTCTCTTTGGATCCCGTCTATTGTCTGACTGATTTCCCCAGGCACTGAGTACTGGCTGGAGGATTGAGGGCCATCAAACAGAATTAAGAGGAGACAATAAGTGTGTGTGTGACGGTGGATGTGTGTGCAAGTGTGTGAATACTCAGGCAAGAGTGCTTTTCCATTTTTGTGTAGTTTGTGTGGATTTTAGTCTCTGTGTATGTGTTTGTGTCTATGTGTGTGTATTGAAATGAGGCCCGAGCTTCCACAACAAGCAGAGGCCTCTCCTCCTGGCTCCGTCCACTGATGCAGGCCTTCAGTGTCCGTCGCTCCAGCTGGCGGCCAATTTATACCGAGGCCAAACACTCCAATACCCACAGGCAGGCCAACAGGGGCTCTTTGTGATGCCAGAGTGTGTGTGAGAGAGTGTGTGTGTCTCTCTGTGTACTTATCAGCTACTGAGCCAGTTGTTCGGCTCATGATTGACTGCAAACGTTGTTAATCTTAAGTCTTGGCTGCATTGCTGAGTGTGAATTGCATTATAATAGTGGCTCAAAATCAATGAGTGCGCTGGAAGCTGTAAAGCTGCTGTGGGGAGGAAGAAATGTCTCGTTGCAATTTAAAACAACGACAAAAAAAAAAAAAAAAATCCGTGTGTGTAGATAAGAAAACAATTATTTATCCCAAAGAGGGGATAAAATTACATTTTTTACTAGTGACTTTGTTAAGGAAAGCCATTAAAGTCAAATAGATTCATCAAGTTTGCAGCGATGATTATTAATTACCTTATTGAAGCAACTAGTTTATCCCATCTGTCCAGAGCAACTGGTTTTAAAACGGCATCCACTAATACTCATCAGCTGGGCTGGGTGATTAATCAGATTTTATTTTCAGTTAGGATTTTTCGCTTCCAGTAATCTTGAAAACAAAATAATCGGGATGAAATGATTATCCTTTTAACTTTTTTTTACTACTCGGATCAAGTGCACCGCTTTCCCTAGAAGACCTCCCTGAAGCTCAAACTAACTTGCTGCTTAGTTCAGTTGAATCCAGGATGACATAAAAAGAGCTTTTGTTGGACAAGAAATATCTGGAGGAAGTAAAATCATGAGATTTTTCGTAGATTTTACTGCATGCCCGCTGCATGATCTCTCTGAGCCTTTTGGGTTTTTCACTTGGGGACTGTTGGTTGTTGGGCTTTCTGTGGCTTTCTGTAACTTGTCCAATAGTTGCCATGCAGACAGCCCCACACTTCACTGGTGCCTAGATCTCTCTTTTTTCTTTCTCTCTTTCTTTCTTTTTGTTTCTCTTTTTTTTATTTAGATGAGTTTTGTTTTGTTTGTTTTGTTTCTTTACTTGCCTTAGAAAACCTAGCTTGTCTTTCCCCCCCGACCATTTGCTGTAGTGTTTGGGAATTGTCTTTGTCCCACTCAGAAAATTCATCGAAGTATTTAGAGTCATGGTTTGCATTCTGAAAGAAAATTGTTCCCCTTATTACCTGGTTCCACATGAGCAGTTGGTGTGTTGTTTCTGAAACCCTCTGCAGATATTACACTAAGCTTTTGGAAACAGCGATGCAGCAGTAGACTGCTGCATCGCTGTCATTGTCATTGTGGTCACAACCAACGCCACTCGAATTTGAAATGCTGTGTCATAACACAGCTTTTCTCTGTGGTCTAGAGGTTGTTCAAAAATAGCAGGAAAAATATTTCTCAACCTTTGACTCTTTTAATTTGATGGTCAGATCTGATTTGTTACTTTTACTGAGTAAGAATTGAAGATTTGCTGGTAGTAAACACATTTTAATGTCCAAAATAATGCTGTCAAAGGAAAAAGTTCTATTTTCTAAAAGTTCTATTTTCACTGCTAATCCCCTCTTCACATTATTTTCATGCAGCCACTGAAATCATCAAGGCCTTAATCGGCCTAGCAACCAGTTGACCGACCTGTCTGGCCTGTTGTTCTGGTGTGTTTGGAGTGATTCGCTTAATTCCTGGCTTTTGGGTAGTTTTTGGCCAGATGTTGGCTCTATCGCTATGCAGGTTTCCACAAAGATGTGGTTTAAGTGCCTTGTTACTTATTTATTAATTTTACTTATTATTTTATTGAATAGTCTCCCAGTAGGTCACACTATGAGTTTTAAAACCATTTCTTATGATCTGTATGTCGACGACATTCTGCCCTACCGTTCTGTAAACCCAAACTGGATAATGGTTAGTTAATGGTTAGATAGTAAATAGCAGTGTGCCTGATTATCATTGATGCTCACATTAAATCTGACCTGCTCTCATTTTTTACAATTAAAAAAAATAAATAAATAAAAATTGCAATTGCAAAATTGCAGACAGTTGTCTCAAAGAGTGAACTGGCGATGCCCATCATGTCTTCATCTCATCCCACTTAAGTTATTGTAATGCACTATTTTCTTGTCTGTCTAGAGCATCAAGTAATCGCCTTCAATTTGTCCAAAATGGAAGATTTTTAACTCTCAAACTTTCTCTTATCACCTTTTTTTTCCCCCCCTTTAAGCGTCTGCAGTGGTTTCTGCTCAGGTTTAGATGTAAGGTTAAAATCTTGGAACTTGCTTTTATTACCTTAGGAATTGACTAGTGGGTGTTTTTGACTGCAAAACCCATCTCACAAGGGCACAAGTCCACTGTGAGATGTCTCATGGTGCAACCCGAGCGACATGAGTGCTTCTCCACAGGGAGAAGGAATGGAGAGCTGAAGCCAAACAAAAGCCAAATCAGACAGGTGATCTAGAAACAAAAGCTCCAGGCAACCTTTAAGAGCTTGACTTAATCTACTTGCATCTTTTTGAATAGTGTGAGTGAGTCTGGGTTTTTAGGAAAGAGTTGCACATGATTTATAATGCCTGGCAACAGTAATATCACTAAAGTGAATGAATGCAAACAAGAAAATCGTTCCATATATCTGTGTATATTTTTGAAATCGTTCTAAAAACATGTTTAGTTTGGATCATTTATGATGGTCGTCTTCCTCCTGACTCTGCTCAAGTTATTCATTCACCACATGACATAAAGGTGGCACTTGGCAGACTGTAACAAGTAACCTGCTGCAGTGAAATGTCATTTGGTCGGCTCAGTTTGTTTCTCTCAAGGGTCAAGAGGGTCAAAAAAAAAACCTCTGACCTTCACCGAAAGTCGGCACACTGAAATTTCACCTGCATTGCTATTTCTGCCCCTTTAAGGCAGCTGGCTTTGCTTACAAGCTGTTACACAACAGCTCCAAAGATATGAAATGACTCCCTGAAATGTTTTGAATTGACTGTATTTTGTTTAGAGGAACAAATTTAAATTTAAGGAGCTTTAAAAAATATGTTCTGACATGAATTATAGGCGATGAAACTATATTTTGACAGTAATGTCTCTGTGGTGAGCTAAACATGCTTTTCAGACAGGCTCAAAGTCTTTCACCTCATTTTTCTCCTTTGTCTCATAACGCTCTCCTTGCCTCCACTTCAGCTTCGCTGTCCCTCAGGGTAGGTTTACCTTGCAGTGTAAAGACCTCTGGGAGTGTGGTCTTTCTTTGAATAAATCTTTGTTTGTGGCGCCTCCTCACAGGAGATTTTCTTACATGTTTGAGATTTATCATCAGAGATCATTTAAAATTGATCTCTGATAAAGACTGGAAGTGAACATACCAAGATGCCTTCATCGCAACAATACCTTTTTATTTAAGCTATAGATGAATATCGCCAGCACAAATTAAAACTGTTGCCTTGACGTCTGTTTTCAAGGGGGAGAAACAGTGCTGTGATCAGCCTCATGTGGTCGTTTCTGTGGCTAATGAAAAACCAGAGCAACTGGTTTCAGGAGAGCGCCGTTGGCGTGAATGTGAGTTTCTTGTGGCAAAAAGTTTCTGTTGGACAGGTTTGAGTGGGAGGCTGTGATGATGTTGATGGTCTCACCGTGAATCACTCCAAAAAGAAAATAAGAGTGGGAACGGAGCCACATAATTTGCTACTTTTACTTTCATCTCACGTTCTTACTCAGTATCAGAGTTTCTTTAAGTAACAGAAGTGATTTCTACATAAAGAAAGATTTAGACTAACTATCATCTGTCATTTTAGTTGTTTCAGTCATTTTTTTGTTTTTTAAAGATGAACTTTCTCAGATGTGATTGATGTTTTTTAACTGTTTTTAAAATAAATTAGACAAACAGGCCTTTTCCACGAGTACTTTTAGTTTTAGGGTTTTCCATCAGGTGGTAGCACCTGGTACCGGGTACTTTTTAATACCTACTCAGACGGGGTTCCAAGCAATCTGAGGTGATCTGAAAAAGCAGCAGATTGCATGCCACCAATTGATGAGTCATAAGGGTGACTCCTTCATGAAAAATCAATACTGTCATATTTGAATTTGGCCAGTTCCACAAAAACCAACATTATGGTCGCCGAGTCTGACAAAAAGCCGTGCACCGAGCAGCAGCTATACCACCTCCATTGTTGTGTTTTGTTTGTGTCCCATACAAATGACGTCATGGGGCGTGCATCACGTGGTACTGAATTCTAATGGATCTATTCTATTCAGTTTTAGTTATACAGCGCCAAATCACAAAAACAGTTGCCTCAAGGTTCTTTATATTGTAAAGTAGACCCTACAATAATACATAGAGAGGAAAAACCCAACAATTATATGACCCCTATGAGCAAGCACTTTAGTAATAGCGGGAAGGAAAAATTCCCTTTTGAGAGGAAGAAACCTCAGGCAGAACCAGATTGGGCGATTGGTGTAAGAGATTTCATTTTTAGTATTCTGAGATGCTGTATGAGCCAATACATTTATAAAATAGACAACTTTTTGAGCCCTGATGTGTTAAATTTAAAGTGCCAAAACATTTGAAGTCTTAAACGGTGTACCTAGTCTTGTCTGGTGAAGCACTTTTTGTTGCTGGGCTGAGACATCTGTGCACCGCAGCCTCTTGCAAATTGCATGTGGGGTCGTTTGACTGACAGCAGGAGAAAATAAAAGTGGGTAAGAGCAAAAAGTGCAATATTGGAAGTTATTTTCACATCTCTTTGTGAAAAGGCAGCAGGAACTTTGATGTGGCAAATCACAAGAACAATTACAGACTTCAGGAAATGAAGTTTGTAGATAAAATGCTGCCAAAGGAACAATTTCCCCCTGGTTAGCCTCTGTTGCTGTATTGTTTTACCTAAAAGTGGGATATCGTATGGCTCTTTGTGATTCTAGCAAATATAATGTGCACATAAGCCTTTCAATATGACGGACAGAAAAAGTTATTTACTTTTCTCCTGGCAAAAAGAAAGCTGTTATTATTTGTGTTTATATCTACTGTGAATGTGTTGAAGCAGACTTTCTACACCATGAACAGATTACCGCTCTGAATCACTACTTCATGACTTCAGAATAATGAGGGTGAAGAAAAACTAAGTGAAGTTTGTTCTTTTTCAATACAGGTTAAGGGTTGAATGTCAAGCAGTCAGGAAAAGCTTTCAGAGCATCATTTAGGGATACACCGCAGATATTTGGCTCATATCCGCCTGTTTATGCCTAAATAAAGCTAAAAGGAGTATAGTGATGAAGGAAGCCAACAGCAAAGAGTTGGCAATTAGGAGGCATTTCACACCTCTGATACCAACAGCTTTTCTTGGTATGTTTGCAGTATATTTATTTATTCATTAAATTTAAACACAAACTGTGGTCATAGTGAGTCTTTCTGTGTTGGTGTTTCTTGCTCTCACTTTAGGGTTGTTGTAAAACAGGGCCTATAGTTTGTTGTGGACTCAGACCAGTTATTCCTGCTATACTTCTTTGAGGACTGCCATGGTTGGTACGCTGTAGCGGTCAGTAAAACCTGGCAGGCATGCACAGAATCCTACTGTCACTATCTGATGACAACATTTTTTGTCACTAAGACCCCGTGGAGCCCAGCAGATTTGCTCATAACCCTTGTCGGGAAGCATTGCAAGCACAATGCTGTATTGTGCTTGCAGTAATCTTAATGTGGTAATGTCAGCTTGATTTTTTTTATTATTTCACTTCACCAGTCAGATTCACTCCACGTGAGATTTATGTGTGAGTGAAACTGAGATGCAGGAAAGCTGAAATGAAACTATATTGCAAATAATTTAGGAGAATCACATTATACCTGCTGGCTGGGTAGAACCTTTCTATTTCTTTGCATATTCTCCTTGTGCCTGTGTGGGTTCTCTCCAGGTACTCTGGCCTCCTCCCAAGTCCAAGACATTAGCCTAACTGGTGACTTTAAATTGGTCTCAGGGGTGAGCAGTTGTTGCTCTGAGTACTAAATGGACTGGCGACCTGTCCAGGGTGTAACATATGTGTATCGCCCAATGTGACCTACAGCTCACCAAATTACCCCTGGTATCAGATTGTTACTGTGTTGCCAGATGCCTGTAGTGTGGCACTAATTAATAAAGCCGATGCTTCGTTCAAACCGAACACCACTGGTGCACACACTGAAACAATGACGCGGTGAATAAATGCATAATTCAGCGGGCAATGTGAAATGATGGTATCAGATTGTAAGTCACTGTGATTCCCACCTCTGCTGCTGACAGGTGAGACGGGCAGGAAATGAGCTGAGACACAGAGGAGACTGAAATGCATCAGAGACCTTTCATGAATTTGATAATGGTAGTTGCAATTAAAAGCTGTGTGTCTTACCCACTTGTCCTCCAGGATGCTGCTTTTATCTGATAGTTGACAATGGTGGAAGTGTCTCTAATATAATGGTAGAAGCGCTGTGCCTTTTGTGCTGCTTTCTGCAGCTTTTAAATAGCTGGTATCCTTAAATGACCCTGAATGCAGCGGCCTCAAGTTGGCACTGAACTGAGCTGAGCTCAGTTGTGGTTTGTTTTGTGGTACGCTTTATATATACTGTATATTTCATCTCTATTCCATCCCACAGACAGACATAGATGGTCAAATATGATTTCAAAGCAAAGCTCTGACAGCCTGAAGGTATTTTTTCCCCTATGCTGTCCAAATAAAGACGTGATCTCAGAACAGCGTGTTCATAAAGAATACAGATGCGTGTTCTTCCAATACGATGTGGAAGACTGACTTTGCTACAGGTTTGTAATTGTTTTGTTTAGAGGTTGCAAACTAATCTCACATGCACGCTGCAGTGCCAGAAGTTTGTGGACACTTCCTCTTCTGTTTTTAATCAGTTATGTCTTGATGCTTCAGCATACTAGAGCTTCTATGGGCCAATAATTGTTAAGTTTTAAATACCTAATTAGTCACTTAAGGTAAAGCAAGAAATGACAAATTTTAGAAAGTGTCGGCAGTGCGCATTCGGCTACAAAGAAGCAGTTTTTATCGGGCTTGTGTGGAAGAAATGACCAACACTACATCCAACACCTCTGGGAACATGATGGTTCAAAACTGGCAGGAAGCCTGTAATGTTATATAACATTACATTAAAGTGAGAGTCTCTTATGTTGAAATGTAAAGTTCAGGTGTACAAATGTGTATTTCAAAGCAGCTGACATGCCTCAAGGAGAGTTTTATTCCTATGTCTTTATTATTGGACTCAAAATGGGACAAATGAGCCTCATTTATCTGATAATGTTGCGTGATGGAGACACTCAGTCAGTCTTTCTGCTGAACAATTTGTTTTAGCTCCCTACTGCATCCCTTTAAATCAGCGTTGGGCAATTAATTTTCCCAGAGGCTGCATGAGAAACCAGGACTAGGGCTCCACCAATAATCTGAACTCAGTTCTGCTTAATATATATCTCTTCATAAATTGGTGCCGGCAAGGCCAGGATTATAATTTCCGTATCCACGGAGCAGTAGGGACTGTGGGATGCAAATTTCATCGTCAGATGTGTGCATGCCTGTCTCTATAGGCATGTATAGTATCACAGGAAGGACTACTAGGCCCTCGGGTCTGCAACAAAGTATAGTTGAGTCCCAATATAACTATAACCCACACCTGCCTTTAAGCCATCATTCTCCTAATTGGCTGCCCTTGAACTTGAAGCTGCAGCAATTTTTCTGAGAAAACCATATAAAGGATATCTCCACTCTGACGTAATAGACGAACAAAGAAGAAGAACAAAATGTCATGAACATGGTGTTTACAGCAGTCTTAAGTTTAAGCTTTTGGCTCACAGAGTTTATCGGTACCTATACTGACCTAACTATTAAGTCTGAGCATCCACCACAGGAGTCGATACACAAGGCGCTGGTGGATTTTTACATTTAAAAGTCATCCACATATTGTGGCAAATGGTGAGGCTAGGGTAAAATGTTTCATGCTGGTTCCTTTTTAAGCTCATTTCTATTTAAAAAAAAAATAAAAAATTTTAAAGCTATTTTTATGTGTGTTCCCGGTGGGGGTCATCTCAGGCTTTGGAAACTCTGAACTCAACCCAACGTCTGAAGAAATATCAAAGATTACATCACAGAAAGGTTGCTGGATGTCATGTGACTGTAACATGTGTGTGAATCTCATCGACGTGCTGCCGATCTGTAACAGGCCGCCATACAGTGTGTGTGTGTGTGTGTGTGTGTGTGTGTGTGTGTGTGTGTGTGTGTGTCCTCAGCAACCGTCGCCGCATGTCATCTCTGTCGACTAACTGGGCTAATTTCATGGTCTGATGAGCAGACAGAGGAAGGCTGGCAGACTCACCGTTGAAGGCAGTTTCTTTTGAAGCTGTGAGTGTGTATGTGTGTGTTTGAAGGAGCGTTAGGGGTGGTGTGTGTTCGCCCATCGTGACTGGTGTGGTTGGACTCCTACAATTAGGTGATGAATCACACAGTGGCGGCAGAGCCAGTCACTGCAGCATGGCCGCTTTCCTTGTGTGGAGGACGACGGTGACGTTCACGAACGCCGTGCAATGTTAGACTAAAGCGGGGTTTCAGTCAATCCTGCTTTTTGTGTGTGTGTGTGTGTGTGTGTGTGTGTGTGTGTGTGTGTGTGTGTGTGTGTGTGTGTGTGTGTGTGTGTTATTAAAGAAAACTGACTGCTCTTATCAAACCACATCGGATTGTGTCTAAATATAATTTTTCAGAGTGAAGAAGAGAATTTCTGTTGCTGCAAAAAC
>NW_005187421.1:4857024-4860600 GCF_000239375.1 Pundamilia nyererei
AGCAGTCGTTGTGGCGTGTGGGTGGTACTGAGATGTGTAGTTTTCCAGAGTGTTTTGACTGTGGGTGGCTTTCTTTCTTTGGTTTTTCAGTAAAACACAACCAAATATAAAGCTGTTATTTTAATAATTAAAAATCTAAATAATTATTAGGCTAAATATCTGGTACTCTGGCTCTACGATTATGCAGAGCAGCTCAAGTTAACAGAAGGACGAATGCTTAAAATCTGACAGCAGATTTAGAGACCTGTAGGAACCACAGCCGTGCTGGTAGATGGTTGATATTTTATTCACAGTTTTTTCATATATAAGACACTGATGATCTTTTAAACCATCAAAATCAGGTGAATTGATTCACAGATATTAAAGCAAGGCCCTGTTGCTATAATTACTTATTATTTACAATATTAAATCTGCTTCTTTCTGTGTTTGTAGGCTTTGATAAGAGGCTCTTCATGATGAGCAGCTAACACTGACTGCCGCACAACCACAGGAAGAGACGTGGCTGCTGCACCACCCACAGTTGACGCATGGCGGTATTAGGGGTAAGGATCGCTCTGTGAGGTTTATCGGTGCTTGAAGAAGTTAGAATGTTTTCACAATAACAGGAAGCATCTTTTCCTTTCATCTTTTCAGTTTCTGTTTATGTATAACCTGTGATATTAACTGTCCTCTAAAAACGTTCTGTTTTGGTGTTATGATTCATAACAATGGTGAAATAATTGTTGAGCATTTGAGTGGTTTTCAAACATTTTATGTCCAAGGGAGACCGAAGAATGAGCCAAAATTTCAAGGGACGCTTATTGACATGTTTACAGAAAATAGCCTTCATTTAATTAAAACATCATAATTTCTTCTTTGAGCTAAAAAAAACAAGAAGGGTTAAAAAAAATGTACAGCTTTACTGCTAACAGGCAAGCAGCAGACAAATAAGTTTGATTAACTCATCGTCAGCGAGTGTGACCTCTAACCCCAGGTTGCTCTCCGATGCATCCATCAGAGTGTGAATGTGTGTATGAATGTTAGTTAGACAGCACTAAAAACGCAGAAAAGTGCTTGTGTGAATGGGAATGAACGAGTTGTGTAAAGCGCTTTGAGCGTTCAGATAGAGAGCTATATAAGAACCAGTCCATTTACCATTTACAATAACAAAGCACATGTTAAATTAACTCGCAAAATTCTTCCCATCAGCGGATGTCCCAGCAAATTTCCCCCCACGGTCTGACTGTGCATTGCTCAGAGAAACTAGGAAAAAAATGGAGAGCGACATCTCAGACTGTACAGGCCTTGGTATCCTCCTAAAGGTTGAAGCAGATGATGGTACGATTAGAAAAAGTCTGAACAAGTATTGAAGGTTTGAAAGGAAAGCCTCTTCTCTCTAAAAAGAAAATGACAGTACGGCTTAGGTTTGCAAAGCTGAATTTGAACAAACTACAAGACTTCTGGACCAAAGTGGAGACGTTTGTCCATGATGCACAAAACCAAAGACAGCGTATCAGCACAAAGACACACCAGTCGTCTGCACGATGAGAGGGCTGAGGATTTGGGCACCTTGCAGTTATTGAGTCAACTTTGAACTCCTGTGTGTACCAAAGTATCCTAGAGTCAAATGTGAGCTCATCTTCCATTTGCTTGAAAGCTAAGGCTTAGCCCAAAATGGGTCGTATAACAGAACAATGATCCCAAGCACAGCAGCAGATCTACAACAGAACAGACCTCAGCCTGACTGAGCTGCTGTAGTTGGACATTCAGAGAGCTGCGCATGAATGCAAACCTCACTGAAATGAAGCAACATTGGAAAAACGATTGAGCCAAAATTCCTCCACAGTGATGTGTTAAACTGATAAAATCATAAAGAAAATGATTAATTCAATGTATTGCTGCTAAAAGTGGTTCAACAAGCTCCTGAATCAGGTGTTTATTTAGTAGATTTACAGTTAGCTCTAGAAATGTGCCTTCATCTGACTATCCAGTCCTGTGAAAAACTGTAGTTCAAACTACTGCACAACATTTGGAAACCTCCGGCCTAATAAGAAACTGAAAACGTTTCACTCCGGTGGTGTTTTTTCAGTGCTTTACTTGAAAAGTTCACATTTTGGGAGGCAGCTAAAGATTTGAATAGATAAATTAGCATCATATTTATTATTTAGTAATGAACTTAAACATTTGATTCTGCATCAAACTGCTTTTCTGCCTGAAAAATTGGTTTATTACTTATTTAATTTTCCCCCCCAGAAGTAATTATAAATAACAGATGTTCAGTTTAATATTATGCTAGCTAAAATATAAAGTTTCAAATTTAGAAAAATTTTATTCAGTATTTACCTTTGATCAAAAGTATTTTATTTATTATCTTACCACAAACTTCTTCTATCATTAGTAAGTGCTGTTCATTACGAACTCTTTAAATGTCTCTAAACTTGTGTGAAAACCTGATGTTTTGAGGAACATTTTTGATTGTTTTCCATCCTGGTGTGGAGACTCTTGAATCGGTCTGACAAGCAGGAAGGATTTCTGAGCAGCTTTGAGCCTCTAAATAATGAATGTTGGCTGTCTCACTGTCTCCTTCACTGAGTGCAGCTGGCCATTATCTGAGGTATCCTTACTGGTTGTTGCACATCTGATCATTTGGCCTCAGCAGTCAGTCTGCTGTTGTCAACCTTTATGTCTCTGATTTATCTGTCAGGAAGGAAAAATTGCAGCTTTTGCATATTAATTACATTTGATCCTTGTGGTAAATTTACTAAACCATAAAAACATGTATAGAGTGTTGGGTCTCCTCGGGGTGACTCTTCAAGGCTGAAGGGCTAGATCCAGTCACATAAAAGAGAAAGATGCCACTCAGACATCCTCTTCTAAAAATGATCTGTGACAGTGGAGATCAGAGCAAGTTTTAAAAAACAAAAATAAAGCTTTTCAGGTAGTTTTCCAGGTAGTTTTCCCCACTGTAATTCAGTTGTAACTAAGTCAGTACATCCGTCTCGATCTGAATGAGACTGACTAAAGCAGGGCGCGGAGGAAGGCCACACAGTGTCGGAACCACCAGAATATAAAAACGGATTTTGAATATGCCTTTTGCTCATTGTTTGCACGTGGAGGCAGCAAAACCAAGACAGAGCTAAATGAAATTCAAGGTCAACTTAATGATTTATTTATCAGAAATTCACAAAAAGCCTTATAACTATGAAAGTGACCTATACAAGTGTGGTGTTTTGTCAACATATAGATAGTACCATATAAAGACTTAAAATCTCAATCTCTTCAATCTCAAAATGAATATTTAGAAAATATTAATTTCCTTAAAAGATTCGAGCTCTCTGAGTGCTTCTTTTTTTGTAGTTTAAGGCTTTTTGTCCTTTTTTTTTCTTTTTTTAAAATTATAAATAAATGATTAAGTTGACCTTAAGGACCACAATGGACGTAAGCCAAATTTTATTGACCCCATTCGACACACCTACACCTACCTAAGTGTAATCAGAATTCATTCTAAACCTTTCAAGCTATACTATTTACAGACAGACACACAAATGCTACAAAAAAGATTATCAGGTGGAGTTGATCAGATGGGGTCACCAGTGT
>NW_005187421.1:4861920-4863995 GCF_000239375.1 Pundamilia nyererei
CACACACACACACACACACACACACACACACACACACACACACACACACACACACACAGGCTGTTTTTGTCTCCGAGGATTTTTCTTGGCTCTTTGCCGTTCGGAGAAAAAATCCTGGAGGCTGAGCGATGCTTCTGATATCTGTGCAGCGCCGCTTGTTGCTGTTTCTGTTGGTCAGGTTGACTGTTGCTTCTTCCTTTACTGTTTCTGCAGAGCATAATCTCAAAACAATCTTTATTTGTGCTGGTGTTTTCCAACAAATGGCTTTTTGAAGTAGATGCGCGTACAAAGACTCACAAGAGGGCAGACCAGATATTCTGCACATTTATTAGTCTCATAAAAATATCAAACTAAGTCACCTCTTATGCATCAGCTGGGTGTTTTCAATAAAGCCCCGTGATAACACCTGGTTCATGGTGCAGGTAGAGGTGTTATCTTGTCTGATCCAATGCCTTAACCCAGACACAGACTCATCTAAACTCAAATCTGGATCCATGAGCATCTTTAGAGTTCTCTTACAAATTCTATGAAAATAAGTAGTTTTTTAGGACGTAACCTTAAAAACAGAGTTTAGTCAGCATCTTCAGTAAAAATGATGAAAAACCCTCTCTTAATCAAAGCTGTGTCCACACTGGACGCGACCAGAAGTGACCATAGTGATAACCGCTGGTGACAGTAAGTGGGCAGGGCCCAAGAGAAACTTTTCTCAGTTTCCAGGCGAGCAACTGAAGAGACCAATAAGAGTGAAGAACACTATTAGTCGACATGTGGCCTGGTGGTATATACATTAGAGGATCGCCTAATTAGCTGAAGCCTGAAATGTTGCAAGTGATCGGCCACCAGCTTCAAAGCGATGCGTGAGCAGCCCACTGCTTCCAGTCTGGACGCAGCAATGGGACGCAGGTTTAAGCTCAACTCATACAGTGTAATTAACCGCGTTTACATGTTTGTGAAGGCAGGCTGTGCGAAGTCAGTGCAGCTGTCACTGATGTTAACTCAGCCAAAGAGGTTTTGTAAAAAGTTCAGTTTTGGCACAATGAAAATTGTGCCAGAGGTGATGATTGGGTCGACGTTCGATCTGGATCTGCATTCAGGATTTTTTTTTTTTCATCACTGTGAGGACTGTGGATATTTCCCATCCTATCTGAAACTGAAAATTTGTCAAGTGGTTTTATTGTCATTCCAACCATGTGCAGCGGGTACAGTGCAAAGTGAAATGAGACAATATTCCTCCAACACCATGGTGCTAAATATGACATACAACAAACAATATAACAGACAATCAACACAGGACTACATAAAGTGCAATATACAAAAAATATACAAAAAATACAAAGAATAGCAAACCAAAAAAACAAAGACTGCAAGACACAAACACAATAGTGCAATAGAAATGTGCAAAAAGTCACTTTTAGGTTCTTTATCCATGCATTGGTCTTGTTTTCCACAAACACAAAACTTTAAACACACACATTCTGATCCTGCCTTTAACTCCTAAAGTTTCCTGGACTTAAAAAGACTCTTTAACCAGTGTCTGAAGGACTGATTATAAAGGCGTTAAGTTTGACTGCTCACATTTTGTTTGTCTCATGAAGAGGCTCCTCGTGGCTTTTTTTTTTTTTTTTTTTTTTTTAATATTAGCAAGTCTTAACCTTAATTAATGTTAATTTTGTTTTTTTGTTTTTAACATGAGCTCCAGATATAAGGGCCACACTTACACCACCTGCTGGTTAGTACAGTTTTGGTGATAATAGGATAGTTTTGGACAGTCTGTTGCTGAAATACAGAGTGACCACTTCATTAGTGCACAAAAAAAATCAATCAGAGTTCACCTGTGATGATGACTGTAAGGTTTTTGTTATTGGGTAAATACATCAAATCTTAAGATACTTGGGGTCTTAGTCATGACATTACATTACATAACATAAAGAGCCATTTCTTAAAAGAAGGAACCAAAAGGAGAAGTCTTTGCAGAGGACTGGTTCATATTGGAGAACATGTGTATGCAAGGTACGTGTCGGAAAAATGCAACTGAAAATGATTTTGGTTAAATCAGATTCAAAAACTTTTTTAAA
>NW_005187421.1:4865277-4875744 GCF_000239375.1 Pundamilia nyererei
GAGTTGTCGAGGCCTTGGCCTGTCCCCCCCACAACCTTAAGTGCCCTCTAATGCTCACATGAGAGTCTTTAGATTGCCTAGCTAACCACACCAAGCTGCTCATGTTGGCAGATTAAGATGGCTGTTTTTGTGAAATCACAATTTTCTGATGCAGGATAATAAAAAGTGTCCAAGCATTCTGAGCTGGGGGGCTCTCTCACCCCCTGTGGAGCAGCTTAATTGAACTTGACACATTTATTTCAGGAACAACACACTCAGCATTTGGGGAGATTAAAAAATGATTTGATAAATTAGACACTGATTAGAGCAGAACAGTGAAAATAAACATAACCCTGTATCAGACATGTGCTGGAATATATGTTAAGATAACCACAGACATTTTAGTACCTATCTTGCCCACCAGAGGGAGCTCTTCACTCACAGATGGAAGCCCCTCTGCCCACTTAAGGCGTCTGAGTCCAGACGTGACGCTTTGACTCTCCCTCTCACTTGGAGAAAGGCTCCACCATTGGAGAGTGGAGACAAAGAGATTCACATCACGTCACCACTGCAGCTGTTCTGACAGATCGAGCTCTATTGTCACAGAAACGGGAGGGGAAAAAAAGTGTGGCTGAGATGGGTAAAGTGGTGAACCACGTGCTGCAAATTACAGTGCTGGGTTGTACACAACATGTGCTGTACACATGAAGGGATCCATAGGTGAGGGGTCAGTTTCTTTAAGCACAGGCATTGTTGGCAGTATGAGATTCATTAGACGCAGTTTGTGATCCAGTATGTCTTTTTTTTTTTTAAATTAGTGCATCCTTGGATTACTTGATTATCTCACTGTCTCGTGTATTAAATGGTAAGTGGCCTGTATTTATTTACAGCTATACACACAGTCGGTGATGTTTGCTTTTTTTTGGAGCTAAGACTCTTTCACATGCACTTGTGATTAGTGAGATGACCCCTGTGCCACCTGAGCCACCTCTTACTCAAATCAGCCATTAAAAAAACTCATCAACCGTTTTAATGAGCAGAAATATTTCAATGTTTCCTTGGGTGATGCTTTTATTTACAACCATTTAATAAGAACTCAATGTGAATGAGCCGGGTCAGGAAATAAGGGCGCAGCCTGTCTGACTGGGAAAAGGAGACGAGATTATTAATGGAAACATTTGCAGGTTGTTGTTTGAGCGAATGCTCTTATCGTTCAACAGTGAGTGCAGCTAGGGAATCGGCTTCTATAATGACTTTAAAGTTGTAAGTTGCTGTTATTATTTTTTAAATTGAGAAGATCCATAAAAACCCGTAAGATTTGAGGATATTTTACAGTGGGGAAAAATAAATGTATGCTATATTTGAGATTAAAGAGAGAGGCTGTCTTTAATGCCTATGTAGTCTAGCAGAGAGCACTGATGCTGATCATTTCTGAACTACATCATCTTGTCACCAAACACCTGCTTACATAAGCTGATGTCACTTTGACCATTAAATATCAGCTGGAGATGGTAAAATTCACCTTAGTTAAGTTTGCCAGCTTGCCCCTGAACTTTGCAGACAGACTGACTTTAATCACCTTCAAAAAATAAACTAAAGCTGTTAGCAATCAGTACTACCTTTGAAATCTTGCTATACTGTGTTTAAGAGTTTTCCACTGGAGTTGAACTGGGGTCAGGCTGGTGAACCAGTACAGTGTAACCATTAAGGACACATTCTCCTTGGCCTGGAAAAGCAAAGCCTGTTGAAGAAATGGGGATCGGATTAAAAAGTTTAAGAATACTAACACACATCCAAAAACACCCGTTGGTAAAAACTCTGCCTCCTGGTGGTGAGAGTTTTAGTTGCATTTTAAAGAATTGATGAACTGATGCAGGGTGTAATGGTTGACCAAAAGATCAAATTGGCCAAGTGTGTTTGAACTTTAAGGTCATTCGTAGATGTACATGAAGAAAGAAAGAAAATAAAGCTACACAGCAAGTACAACAGCGCTGCACAGAGATCAACGAATGCAAACTCGAGTGTTAAAAAGCCGAGGAAAACCGTTTGCTTTTCATGTATTAAGCAGGGAAATCTAAAAATGTGTGGCAGATTCTTTTCTCTACAAATAAAGACCTTGAATGAAAGATGCTCTGTGTGTGTGCGCACGATGAAGAGTAACCGTACATTTCTGCTGTGCGTCTCCAGTCTGCAGAAGCTGCCTTGTGAAGTATCTGGAGGAAAACAACACGTGCCCCACGTGTAGGATTGTTATTCATCAGAGCCATCCACTGCAGTATATCGGGTGAGTGAGGAGCCACCGCAAAGTGCACACACACAAACGCACACACACACACACTCACTCATTCACACTTTGAGTGCCATCAGCTGTGCTCTGCCAGTAAACAAACTGCCGAGGACCAAACAGCCGGCGGTCCTTTTCCATTTGATTTCTGCTCTTCTGCAGGAAACAAAAAGCCTTTTGGGGTGGTCCGGCTGCTTTCTTTTGTAGATTTGCACCTCGCACAAAAACACTTAAAGCCCACACCACAGCTCTGTTTTCTGCACAAGAGTCTAGAAAATACATGCTCATTGTACAGTTAGTACAATCAATGTATTATTAAACTTTGACCATTTAAACATGGAGGGCTGAGCGTGAGCAGCTTCTCACATTAATCACACAAGTCGGTGTGATTTCATTGATTAGGTTTGCCTGTAATCTGTGGCTGGAACGATAACAGCTCTCCCCGTCTGTCTTACACGATAACATCGGTGCAGAAGGTTGTTACTGTTAGTGATGCAATTATTACTATGATTTTTGCAATGATTGATTGATTTATTTTTGCCTGCATTGCTCACCTGAAATGTTATCAGACCAGGAAGGACGGCGGTTACATTTTTATTTCCCATGTTTTTCTCCTTTTTTGGATGTGCAGTAATACTTTCGAACACCCGTTAAAAAAAAACCCAACTTTGGGATCTGTGGAGTTTCCCTCTACTCTTATTAAAGACTAGTAAAATACACGAGCTAAATTATATTTTTCTCTTTAACCAAAGCAAAGAGATCCCTTTATCCACATTGCACATTTAAAATGTAAAAAAACAGCTGTAGCCCACTGAGATCCAAAGATGCTCATTGTCTTATTTTTATGTTTTATTTGCTTGCGCTCAAAAATCTTCAAAAGAACAAACATGTCTGTGTGCATTATAAAGCACGGCTCAGTTGCTATAAAGTAGATATACAGTAGATGATCCTGCAGCTATGATCATAAACCGCTGCTGGGATTTTGCATCAAAGTGGCATCGCAGCTCGGCGTTCCCCACTGTTTCTTGATAACTAAATATGAAAAAGGAAAGTTGTACTTCAAGTCTGTTAATTGAGTAGCGATAAGTGCGTTGACTTTTGTAAATATCTTATTGCTTTTGGAAGCCGTCTCCGGCTGGTTAAATCCTGCTCTGCGAAGCATCGTGTGGTGTCTGCCCCTCTGAGCGCTCACGCATTAATGTCTGATAAATGTGGCACACAAACCTAATGTGCACCAGCAATTTAGTCATTACTGTGTAAACTGCGCTTTCTGCAGACTCATTGTTTTGCAGGAAATGCTCCATTTCAAACGCATTAGCTCTCTGCGCAGCTGTTTGGGAGTTTTTTTCTTCCTCCCTTCATTGTTTGCAGGAAATTGGAGCTGATGGAAAACATCACAAGTGATTTGAAGGCAAAACGCCCAGCAGATGACAAGCAAAACCCCATCTGCTCATTGGGAAGATTGATCAAAGTTGATGTTTGAGATTTAGGCTTAAAAATCACAGTCAGATGTCTCTTCAGAGAATCAGCTGGGCAGAACAAATCCTGCCGCTCCGCCCGCCAAATGTGGCTTTCTTTGATTGTTTTAATCCATTTTGTTTTCACATACTTTAAATTGTTGCGGTTACATGCGTGCAAACAGCTTGGGAATCAGTAGCTCTGGGAAGGAAATGTGCACATATTGTTGCCACTTGGTCTCATTTAGTTACTTCAAAACATGGTGTTGATTCATGCCACTACTTTTTTTTTTTAAATAATATATTTGTTACATTTATATTTTGGTTATGTTAACATTTAGAGACCGTTCAGGGCTGCTGGATCATTTTATTTAGAGTTAATGTGCACGTCACTCTAATGTTTTCATAGGCTTTTAAAACAGAGTCCATAGAAGGAGGAGAACAATGCCTGTAACTCAGTGTCCATGTGGAGTTGGCCACTGGTAGCCAAGGCTTATCTCTTCTTCAGGAAGGAGCTCATGTGATAAGGACATGGTGGCATGGGGGAGGGAAAGACATGCAGTGGCTCATAAGACCCAATCAGAGCAGCAGATGTGGGCGTGTGAGACTGCAGTCGTTTTAGTTGGCACAATCACATTTTAATTGTTGGGTTCTTTATGCTCTTATTTGCTTCTTTATCAGTGATAACTCAGGTGATTTGCACAGGGCTGGATGATGAACACACTCATTGTCCTTTTGATATTTATTTGACCTTTTAAAGTCTCATGATTCAGAAACTTCCAGGCGGGATCAGGAAATAAAAACACAGAAACATGTCTACATTTCTCACAACGTGGACATTTTTAACGCCAGTAACAGATCTCAGGGCTATAATCAGTTTTGTCCAGCAGGGGTCAGTGTTTCCCTGCTTTTTTGCAGGGGATCAATCCTCAGCATTAGGTGGCTAATTTCGGTCCCTGATATGACTCCTCCTCAGTGGACAGCAGGGGAGACAAACATGTCACATTTTTATTTATTCATTTTTCTCCTCCATAACCTTGCAACAAACAGCACACTTTGTCTGTTAGCTGGCTGTCAGCACTGGGTGTCAAAACACACCATCACACATAACGCGTACCCACTGTGCACCATGTCACCAGCACGGAGGAAGCGGCCATTTAACCATTTAACACTCTGACAGAGCGCATGCTGAAGATCAGCCTTTGAGGGTGTCAGTTGGGGCTTTGTGAGATTATTTTCTTGCACGTCACCTTGAGATTTTCAGTCATTTAACAGGATAGTGTTTTACAGTGCAGGGTGGCAAGAACTTATAGTTTTACCTCGGGGCATTTGCAGCATGTCATAACAGGATGCGCAAAATCTACAGGTTCTAAATAGTTCAACCAAATGTTATTCCACCCTCTCAGACTGCTGCGTGCAGAGGCTGGACTAATTATGCAGCATTACATACAAGAAAAGGAAAAAAATTAAGGGGAATTTTGATAAGAAAAGAAACAGCAGAATATTGTTTCCCACGTTCTCTCCTATCATGTTGATGATCTCATGACTTCAGACTGAATTATTTTTTTTTTTTTGTGGATTCCAGTCCAGACTTGAAGGTAGGGATCCACTGCTGTGAGTTACAAAAACATGCAAATGTGTTATGAAATTGTACAAGTGCATCTTTACCTTGTTCGCTGTGAGTTTTTGAATCTCTGGGTTTGAAACTGAGTTGCTTTTCCCTTTTTATAATGTAAATTTTCACTGCGTGTTAAAGTAACTAATTATTTTCTTGTCCCTTATAGCCATGACAGAACAATGCAAGACATTGTCTATAAGTTGGTACCGGGACTACAAGAGGGTAAGTATTGTGTATTTATTTCCTGGGATGCAACCTACAAGAGATCCTTCCTTAAAACGTAACTTTTTAGCCTTCCCTTGCATGCATGCATTGATAAACTGACTGAAAAATGCATCATTTTAATATTGTTTTTCCTCGCTGTTGTACGTGAACCTCAGAACTACTAAGGAACAAGCTCCCTGTAGTGCACACATGCTTCTCTAAATGTTAAAAAGATGACAGCATCAGCCTTGGCAAAAAGGACTTCTGTTTTTAACTCTTTTTTGTTTTCCTTTGGCTCTTGTGCAGCGGAGATAAAGAAACAAAGGGAATTCTATCAGAAGTTGGGGATGGAGGTGCCCGGAGACATTAAAGGAGAACTTTGCAACATGAAGACTCACCTAGATCAACGCAACGGTACGTTAGCCTCGCAGACTCGCGCTGTTTTCAGAACCACAGAAAATCTTTCTTATTGCTTCATCTAGTTTGGAGCTGGCTCTGCATTTAAACCAACACCTAACATGCACCTGTGACGGGTCTCTTATTTGTTTGACGTGAAGGATTTGACCTTTACTCAACACAGCCTTAACGGTGGCACATAACAGTCTCAGTGAATGCAGCATACGAGAGGATGTTGTTTGGTTTTGTCACATGATGCTGCTGTGAGTTGAAGGTCCTCCAAATAGCACCAGGGCTCAACCTGGCTGAAAAAAAGTACTGCAGGCATGAAAACAAATATTTCCTGCAGCCTCTTTGAAAAATGGTGTAAATAATGTTGTATTGATTGTCCGGGTGGATTTTACCTGTTGGCAACCTAAACAATCTAAGACACATGCACAATATGCATTCACATATTATACTTAAATTATGCATGGTAACGTGCAGATATTGTATTTACATACTTGCACTCAGTATGTTAGTAGAATTCAATTTTCAATTCAAGTCAGTTATGTTTTTTTCATATCTTCTCATACCATCTCAAAACTATTTATATTGTTAGACAAATATCCTACAGTAATGCAGAGAAAACCCCAACAATTAGACGAACCCCTATTAGCACGAACTCTGCAACAGTAGGAAGGAAAAACTGAATTTTAACAGGAAGAAACCTCTGCAAGAATCAGGCTCAGGGAGGGGCAAACATCTGCTGTGGACCGGTTAGAAGTGACTGGATGGAGACGGGACAAAGGACGAGCTGTGATGGATGTAGATGGGTTTGTTTGTTTGTTCCCAAGTCTTTAAGAGTGTGGCATTTTGATTGTTTTGCTTTTTTTAAATGAATGTGACAAGTGAAGGGTAGAAACCTTACTGAGAAACCTGCCGGTCACAGATCCCTAAAGAACAGCCTGCTTATCATGTTTCATTCTAAACTATTCTATGCTAACGTCATGTTGTTATAAATGAGACTTCACCTCTGCAGTGTGGATGTCGTGCTGATAATGTGTAAAGAATGAAGTCTCTGGCCAGTAATGAGAAACATTAGAAGCACAACCAGTAAGAGCAGAAGCCATTAAACAGTACAGATAAAGACAATTTAGCCAATCATAACGAGCCTCTGGCCTGCTCTTTGTGCACAATGGCTTTTCCAAACCTGCTCGCTTCCAAGGGTTGGTGTAGATGTGTACCCAGAGGGCTGTCATGCTGGCAGGCCTAATCGCTAGCTTAATCCCCCTCTCTGATTTTGGTAATTAAGGTTCAAATGGAAGTGGAACTGCTCTCTGGATTCTCGAGCTTTGTCGCTGGAAGTCAGGTTTAGCTATAGAATATACACACACACACCTCTAAATGTTCATACCCAAACACATTTTAAGGACCATTTGCACAGACGCCAACAGAAAAAGAAACAAAGCAACTCCTGGGCTCCATTTCACCATTGAACAAACAAATGTGTCTCTAGCTTTGAGCAGTGATAAAAATAATCTTGACTTGAGGAAACTATAGAAAACCAAATGCATGTTATGGAAATAGAAATTCACTCTCTTTCGTGCGCTTCTGAAGATTTTAAAGCTACCAGCCTTTTAAGGAATTGAAAGCTTCCTTTTAACTCCAGTGAATTTCAGATAATTGGTTTACCGTCTGGTCTCCCTCAAAGCTCGTCTCTATATACAATCACTGAAAACACAACAAAGAAAATGTCACACTGCACAACAAAATTTCTCTTTTCATTTCATCCATCTGGTTCAACAATGTAAGAAAAAGATCTTAGACTATTGAGCTGTTATAACTTTATATTATTTAATCCATTCGTGCATGTGTGTTGAGCCAAATGGAAGTCTGAATAGAAAAAGGCATCGTGCATAACATCCATGTGTCAGGTAGCCGGCTAATGGCACACCATCTTGTGTGCAGTTCTCCGTAATGCATCCACGGTGAGTGGTCTTTTCAAATAGCCACTCTTGAAAAGACTCACCATGGTTGTACAACACCATTAGTGTTAGATAGTTTTGCAAGTGCCACAAATTGAGCTAAAAATACAGCCACAGCTCCCCAGTCATGGTTTAGATTGCATAAAAAAGTTTCGACAACGCCAGCAAATGCTTGAGAGAGACAAGAAAGCCGAGGAGTGTCACAATATTACACATAGGTTAGATTGATCACAAAGTGGTGCTTAAGGGGTGGTTTAGCAGCAAAAATCCTACTAGGCTGAGTATGTAATATTACCATCATCTGTCTATACATACAGGCTAATGCAGTATGAGGCACTGTAAATAAAAACGCACATTGCTCAGAAGCGATAAAGTGCATCCTGGGTATGTGTTAGTCATCTGGTTGTGGTTGACTTGTTTTACAGGTTGTAAATTATCTGCATCCATCTTTAATCTGGACTCAGCGATTTGACATTGCATCCAGATTCTTTGAAGACCTGTCAGGACTTTAATGAAAGTTACAGAGATTCTGTTTGCATTGACTTGAATACATGTGGTATAAAAGCTTTAAAGTAGTAGGCAGTGATTTTATGTAGGCAGGCGGTGTTCGGTTGCAGCGATGGCTCATCTGAGTCATGCCCCACGTCCCACTCCAGGACACGGGGGTCAATGCCAACAATTCTTCGCCCCAACTGGAAAAATAATAATAATGAGGTTTTCTGGTTTTAAACTACTCAACAAAAAACTACTTTGTACTCTATTTTAAAATAGACAATACAAATCTAGTTTTAAATTGTGCAGCTGCTGGCCTCTAGAAGCTCTACTGTATTTCTATTTTCTTCTGTTTTGTAGCTCTTAAAGCTGGGTAGATTTCCCAAAACGGTGAAAAATATTAAGTCATAGTCAGAATTTGTTTATCCAGCATCACCGCGAGCAGGCTGGTTTGTTTACTTGAAATCTTTCTCTCCCACCTGAGAAAATGGACGCTCCTCATTAGGTTCCTATCTAAGAATAGCAAACCAAAGTTAACAGATGGTATCGCAGAGATCACACTGCACTAACAACAGGTGACAGTGGGCGCTCTGTAAATGTTTCTCCTGCCAGAGCTGAGCAGTTTTACACTTAATTAAAGGCTCATTTACCCAGAATCTCAAAATTAGGAACTTTTTTTTAGGTCCTTCTAATCAGCTGAATAAAGTTAACCTCTTCCGCTTTATAGAAGACGGATCGACACTTTCTAATCCATGAGCACAGAAGTCACAACCAGAGGTTGTAATATTTGGAAGAAAGAGTGTGTTTTCAGGAAATAAATGACGCAATGTCTGTTAATTAAACAGAGCACATGTAGTACAGGGACATTGTGAGTCATGTTGGGACCTTAATCCAAATGCTCCCTCAGTGCATTAATACCCTAAAGAGATGAACAATTACAGAACAAAAATCACATTTTATTGATTACAGGGGACCAGTGGCAGTTCATAATTTGCCTATTTTCTTCCTTAAGTGTTGGCTCTAAGTATGACATATTTGCAGCTTGTTCCTTGGCAGTGCATAATCCAGCTCTCTTATCAATATGTTCCAAACACTTTCTAAGGCGGCTTAACAGAGTACCTCCAAGCTCTGCATTCAGTCTCACAGAAACTGCAATATTGAGTTATCTGTCAGTAATATGCTGATTGATTGGAATATACTAAACATGCAAAGCAATATTAGAGATGTTTCTGTGGACTTTCTTGCAAAAAGTGTGTGTTTTATTCCCAACTGAAGGTTTACTTACATTAAGACAAACGTGGCATGTGCAACAGGCCCAATATTTTAACACTGCCATTAAGCTATAATACTGCACGATTTAAGCCTTCGCACAGTAGATCTAAGCCGTGTTAGCTGTGCTTTTAAGTGCATAAGCTGAGTTTTTTTCCAAACACTGTTAAAAATCTGGCCTCCTCTAGTATACAGCAGACTCATTTCTCTAAATGACCTTCTTTTCTGAGCACTTTACACAAGAAAATAGGGAGACATGGGGCGATGATGAGTCTGTCGAGTGCCCTTTTCTACTTCATGACAATATAAACGCCCACTCACTAACACACAGTTTACTCCATCTCACTGCCATTACACAGCAGAATCACTCGAAAACGTTGTAGTACATGCCTTTGGGATTCGACTGTTTATAAGAGTTCCCACAAATCATAAACCTGTCAGAGAGTAGATGATTTTTCTGAAACAAAAAGAAATTTTGGAAGAGACAGACTGCTCAGTCTTTCTAATCCCCAGACCCAAGCAATCAACCCATTACACGATGCCATCACCTCGAACAAAAGCCAGGACTTCATGTTTGAGTCACTCAGATGCTCAGGAGTTGTTTGAAGGTGAGGCACAACAATAAGAGCAAGACCCTGGTGATAAGCAATCAGTGAGGCACACTCTGGAGACAATCACCACAGAGACACCAGAGCAGCTCAATAATACTTGGTGGAATTGGTGACAGTTAGCCCAGACAGAAAATGGTCACAGAGGGGTGCTCCCAATAGCATCTACTGTCTGAGTAGGACTAAACTGTCC
>NW_005187421.1:4875764-4905522 GCF_000239375.1 Pundamilia nyererei
ACACACACACACACACACACACACACACACACACACACACACACGTTATTACATCCACTGAATCCAGGAAGAACAGACCGAATTTCTTTGTTTTTTAAAGGTTACAGAAAAGCAATACTTGCCCATGTGGCAATTTTGTCACTGCAATGCAATTTTGACTTTGATAACCAAGTTTCATATCTAAAAATTCAATACTACTACAATATCACAGCCAACAAGAAAATCCCTAGAGAAATATATAAACCTCAGCT
Organism: Pundamilia nyererei; assembly: GCF_000239375.1. Classification (NCBI taxonomy): domain Eukaryota; kingdom Metazoa; phylum Chordata; class Actinopteri; order Cichliformes; family Cichlidae; genus Pundamilia; species Pundamilia nyererei. The sequence goes on from NW_005187421.1 coordinate 4,876,016, forward strand.
GTCCCGGACAACTGTGGAGCATCTGTTTCACAGTGTGAGGTTTGAAATTATCGGGAAGTGTGTTAGATTTAGATGTATATCTAAAAGTCTCTACAGCGAGACAGCATGTCATTTTTGAAAATCAAATACTTCGAATGAGACTTCATTTTTAGATGTACCTAAAGTCAAATGAACATCATAATTCTGCCTCACACCTGTAAATGTTTAACCTTTTAACATCCACCAGGTCACTGGCGATTCACTTAGGTTTAGGGTCAGGAGCGGGGTTCGGGTTTTGGACTCCACCGAGGCTGTCCTTTGTTAGCGCTTCTTTTCTTAATTTTCATGGACAGAATTTCTAAAGGAGTCAAAGGATGAATGGCGTCAGATTCCGAGATCTCAGGATCCTATCTCTGCTTTAGGCAGATGATATGGTTCCCTTGGCTTCGACAGGCAATGTTTGGTGACTACAAAAATAGGCTTCCTTCCAAAAATGGGGTGTCTAGACTGTCCATTAGAGAGCGGTGGAGAAGCGGAGTCATTTGGATGGGGGTCAGAGTAGAGCCATTACTCCTTCACACCATAAGGAACAGCTGAGGTGGTTTGGGCATCTTTCTACGATGCCTTCTGGTCTTGTCCTAGGGGAGGTGCTCTGAGCACTGGTATAACCTTCCTGTATGTTTCTGGTTCGGCACACTGCTGTCTTCACTATTTGTCTTGACCACTTTAGTTTTCTGGGCTCGTGTGGATTCTCGCAACCACTGTGTGTGTTGGTGTTCAGGCTCTGGAGATTCAGGTGGCCCTGATGGGAGTTTGGGTGTTGTCACAGTGTGAACCATCACACCGTCTGTTGCTGTTTCTGCTTGTTTCTCTGTTCCTGCTTGAGTGTTTGGTTTTTGGGTTTCATTGCTGTGTATTTTGCACTCTTTGAAGGGAGGTGATTGTTGAGGGTGAGATGTTGGTGAGGGTGATGCACACATGTTCACAAGTAAAGGTTAGGTGTTCTAGGCAAGTCCTACCAGGAGGAGGGTCAAGGGCAAATCCAGGATGTGCTGGAGATATTATATCACCATTTCCTTGGTATTCCCTTAGATAAGTTGCGGGAAGTAACCCAGGGGAGGGACGTCCGGGCTTAAAACTGCTGCCCAGCAGCACATGATTGATGGATGTTAGAATAGCAAAGCTCTGACATCATGAGCGCAGTGGGCTGCTGGATTGATGACAATCCATGTGTTAATGCAGATGTGTTCAGAGTTATTTGTTTGTCTTAATAAATTTCAGTTAATATACTAGTGAATGGAGGTAGTTAACTTTAACAGAATGAAAATGGGTGCAGATCAGTGCATCACGCATACATTTTATGTTATCCAGATGTAAAAGCAAAATTGCCACACTGGAATAAGATGACAAACCTGCCGTTTACATGACTTGTGATGCAGACCTGTGTTTTCAGAAAAGCTGCAGAAATGGTGCATCATAGCATAAGCATCCCTTGAGTTTAGCGTGTATTCTTTCAAAGCAGTTCGCCAACATTATCTCAGGACAGACGTTGGCAATCAGTTCAGGATGTTGTCTGAAATTGCCCCTTGTCATGTGTAGAACACAGCAGGAGCCAGCCTGGGTCAAATGCATTCTCACCTTCAGAAATATGGTTTGCTTTAGGCGAGGGTGCTGTCTCCATAGAACACGGGGGAGGCAGGAAATGAGGCATTTACTTGCTCGCTGTGAACACTATGCGTTCAATCGGGCATCATGCAGAGTTTACACTAGGAAGCTGGCAGGTTGAAGACAACTTGATGTCCAATTTGGCTACATTTGAAATTTGCTGTAGCTTGTCTGGCTTATTTGGTTTTAGAAATTTGCAGTAATTGTTAGATCTCTTCCTGCCTACTTCTGGTAACGAACTGTATGTAAAGCAAGTGAAATTCGTATATTGATGCAGGTAACCTTGTTTTCTACTAGAATTAAGTTACAAAAAAAAAATATCTCACCTGTAGCGCGCGTGCGTGTGTGTGTGTGTGTGTGTGTGTGTGTGAACTCCAAATATAGTTGACCCAGGGTCTTCAGACTTCTCCCAGAGCCAGACCAAAAGCTCTGTGTGATGCATTATTAAACAGTACCTTACCTGCCTTGTAACACTCTGAACACATTATCCTTCAGCAGTGCAGCCTGTGAGAAATGCCTTTTTCTTCCTATTTTACCTTAATGTTCACTACACTGTGCTGCTCTCTCTGAAAACCAGCATATCCGAGAAAAGGAACAAAGGGCAAACTCAGACAGGGTTAAGTTCAGAGCTGAAGTCACTCCTCATGCAGACCAGAATAAGCGAACGCTTTTTATTGATTAGAAGTTCACCTGTGCTAGAGACGTGCCTGCACAGACGATAAGTCATACAAAGGATGCTTTAACACCCTCAAAGATGTAGTTGGTTTATAAATGGGCTTCTGCAGGAGGTGTTTTCACGCTCCAACAGGCACAGTCTGTTTTAAATACTGCAGGGAGACAAACCTGCCTGTTTCCCTGACAAATCTGTTTTTAACACAGCCACAGTGGACATCAGTAACCCTCAAATCTCTTAACTTGCTAAACATAAAGAGAGAATCTGGATTGAGTCCTACAAACAGCATCTTTTTTTTTTTCTAACTCTTTGCTTGTTTGTTTGTTTGTCTTTTAAACAGGTGATGCCAAATCAGAAGACACGGCCAATAAGGAGGCAGGAGAGGAGAAACCAGAGGAGGACAACGACTATCACCGTAGTGACGAGCAGGTAAGCCTGACGGATGACAACATTTGCTCCTTGTTTCCTGCCTCCGGGGCCTTCTCAAGTGGCAGCCTCTCTTCTACTTTGTTGCATTTCAGAAAGGCACATCCCCCCCCCTTGCTTTGAGATATCGGCCTCCGTTCTGGCACAATCTTAATCCTCGGACCTCGCTGTCAACTGTTTTTTAATTCCAGATACTTTTTGCTGAAGAGAAAGTCTTTGTGAAAACTGTTGACAGCAAAGTCTGAGGATAATTCAAGCCATCGGGGACATTATGGTGTCCACGGCACCGGGAAAAACAGAAAACCCAAACATAATCCTATCCTTTGCTTTATTAGTACAGAAACAGATCTAAGGAGATATCTGCTTTGTTAGATACCACAGCACTTGAGTTGTTTTCAGTCTAATTATGTTTTATATTTTGCACAAAAGTCCACAAGGCATGGAAGTATATATTTTTTTCCTTTGAGCAGATACTGGAAGTGAATCGGGTAAAATAATTATGGGTTACAAAGCATTGTGTCAGGAACAAAAGCACCAAGGAATAAAAATACTGTTTGTGATAATTGTTTGTACAATTGCCTTAAAAGCCTGAACATCAATTATTGCCTTTATAAAAGTGGCCCCCTTGTGGTTTACCAGGCTGTTTCACAATTACTGGGTTCTTTTGTCTTTCGGCTGTTTGATTTGCACGGAGCCACACAGACACCACAGACACACCACTGCTACCCACTGAACATATTTAAAATAAAAATGGGCCTTTTCTTGATTCCATTTGTATTCCGGTGCGTTCTTAAGCCCTGAAAAATGTCATTAATAATGCAGCGAGAGTGGAGTTTCTATTGTTGCCGGACAGACGCCATGTGGAAATAATGGCTCGCCGTTTGTTGTACAGGCTGAAAAATTAATCTTGTTCGCGTTTTAGCTGTTGCTTTTCTAAAGAATTGGATTTATATTTAAAAAAACAAAACAACCACTTCTTTGCTGCCATGTGGGGAAAACAGGCCGCCCTGATGAGGGTGAAGATCTTGCCCTTTGGATACGCGGCAGCAGTGCAGAATGCACTCGGAATAGCTAATACAGTGGGCTGCGTGAGCTGAATGCAGTGATGTCAGATGTAACTCAGCCTCAGAAGGGTGGGAAGGGAAAATAAGATGAGAGATGGAAAAGAGACAAAGTGTAGGAGAGAGAGGTGATGTCAGGTCACCATGCAGGGGGTGAGGTGATCATAAATACGATTCTCTGGGTTTTATGTCGGAGGGAAGTCTAATGTGAGATGATGGAAAAGTGAGCCTCATCAGAACATGCAGAAAGGAAATGGCTGAAATAAGAGGATGATGATGGTGCACACTCTTAAAAGTAGGGAGCTTTTAGACCACCAGGGAGTGAAAAGAAGAAAAGGGGGGGGGAAAGCCCTTTCACACAAAAATACAACCTTGATTTCAGGAAGGCTGCTGCATTGATGAGAACGGCCGCTGACACAGATGTGATGTGGCAGGAAATCATAATACAGAGTGTCATCCTGCATACATTGACCAGTCGGATAAATGCAAGCACACGCTGCTGGCAGATCACATTATCACTGGAGTGGTGTTTTTCTGAAGTCACCTTTACAGTCATTTGTACTTTGTGTGAAAAAGGGCTACTCCTGCTGTCAAATACTGCAGTTTGCTACTTATTCTATATATAGAGCTGATGTTTGTGGAGGTGCCTGCTGTATCCAGGACTTCATATTTAGGCTGCCTTCGTGTAATATCATGTACTTTGATTGACAAACCAAGTTCCAAAAATGCTGAGATGATGTATAAGATGTAAATCAGTGCAGTACCGTATTTGCAAACAATTTTACCTTTTGTTTGGATTTTCTGGACAGCACGGAGAGAGTAAAACTCAAATATGCAGAGCCTAGCTGTTGTGGTTGAGACCCTCGGGATAAAGGAGCAGCTAAAAGAAGCTTTATTGGGGTTTTTGGTCATATATATACATATTATTCTCGTTGAAGTAATTTGATGGCATGGCTCTGCAAAACGGGATGTTGCATCTCTGAGCAGATGGAAGTGAAAACAGCAGTTTCAGTTGGGGGGAATGAAGATGAAGAGCAATTTTCTCCCAGAAATCGATCGCCCCTTCATCACTGAGATGTAACAACCAGCAGGCATTGTGAGCATGCATGGAAGACTTCCAGAACGCTCCCCCGCTGTCTTCTGGACGACCTTTTAGAGTATAACCTTGGGGTGTTGCTAGGCGAGAAAGAAACTTGCAACAAGCTCATCTAAAAAGGGAGAAACTAAATTCCTTATAAAAGCTGCAATTAATCAGAGCAGCCTACTTTTGCAGCAAAGCATGACGCTCGTTTCTGAGGTTAATGTTTCTAGACGAGGTATAAAGTCTCCAGATGGGGTCACCTTCAGACTCATATCAAATTTTAATAGAGTCAGAACAGATTGTGTAAATTTAATAAACTACAGCTATTTTGGGTTTAAAGAGTCTACTTTGAAGACATTTGCGAGAGCAGCTTCGCTCTGAATTATTTATTGATGTCTCCAAATGTAATTTATCAGAGATCCAAATTCAAAACCCACACAGACAAACTTTTACTCCACACAGAAGAAGGTGCAGATAGAAATGTTGCATCAGCGCTCTGCAAGCATTCGGGACTCGGCAACATGGTGTAAAGCTTTCGCTTCATGACTCCTGAAGGCTCGTGCGATATTTTCTTGATACGCCTCTCCCTTGCATCATCACGTCTGTGTGTTTAGCTGAAGCGGGAGTCCTCGGCTCTGTGAGCACGTCACTAATCTATTTTAATGTAATGAAACTGCCTTGCGGCCTGCTATCAAGCTGCCGTGGAGTCCAGATCACTGCTAAGGGTTTTATTTCACATTATGAGCCTCCCTCATTGCCAACACCACTGGAAAGCAGATATAATATGAATCTGGGTTTTGCTTATTGAAGGGCAGGCTGCTCGCTGAAGCGCTGCCAGTGTTTACTTGAGAGCAGAGATGATTTCCAAGTTTAAACAGAAACCAGGGTAATGTTAGCTCTCTCCGTCTCAAAAGAGAAAGATGAAAAGAGGAAGAGGAACACCCACAAATGAATAAATCCAACGCTTCTGCCTTTGTCTCTTGATATGTGCCGCTGGAGCCCAGTAGCAGTAATGCATTCTGACTCCCGCTACCATCCACTGCCAAAAACCACCTACCATGTTACCTCGGGGGGGTGGGGAGACAAATGAATGGGCCAATGGCATTAAGTGTCGGTCGCGTGAAAGAAGCCAATAAACAAAAAACCCCAAAAAAAACAGCAGCAGAGGTTCAGTGAGATGTTGTGAGGAAGCAGAGGAGGAAATCAACACCAGCGTCAGGTTGAGTTTTTATGAGAAGGTGGGTGAAACGAGCTACAAATCCACCTGAAGTCTTCGGTTTCTTCACACATACCGTGTGAGCTGAATCGATCCCTGCGGCCGGGCTTCTTGGTTTCATGTCTTTGCAAAAGAGATGCTGTAGAAAGGTGGAAATATGTTTGTCGAGGTGGGCAGGCTACAGTTCTGGTTACACAGCCAAAACTAAATTGTTGAATGGATTATAAATGGAAGGCAAACTAAATATTGTGGTTGTTCACAGCCTCAGCGACAACAAAAACTGACAAATGGGGCTTAAAGGCTGTTTAGTTATCCAGACTGAAAGCATTTCTGTCATTCTTTAAAAGCAGCATTGAAGATTGAAGCAGTTTTCACAATGTTGGTATAAATCAGGTTTGGCGATTGTCAGCCATCTCTGTCTTCACTGGACGGTTACCTGCTTTATACGTTTATAAGCACAATCAACGAAACCTCAGCTTTGTATCAAGCTTTTTAATGTCTACTTCAGCTGAGTTGGATAGTTTTCTCACATTCAGCTCTGCTGGGTGAAAAGTTCACAGCTGCAGGACTTGTGAATTCTGCCATGAGGTTTTTGACCTTTGCGGAGGTGGGAATTTTGACCTTTAGGTGCTGCCAGGTGAAACTTTCTGGGCTTCTCAAAGTAAGAAGGTGGTTCTTATGAAGACTGCAGACGTCTAAGTTGTTCTGAACTTTCCTAAACCAAAGTGTTTATATATTTATTTATATTTAACTTTACACACATGACTACAGTTTGACTGTGAAACAGCAGCATTTGAAACAGCTTGAGGCAGAGTTATAGGCTCTGTCAATCATGTAACACTAGATTTACGTTGACATTCAGAACAGGGCTCTGCAGTGGACACACTCCACATTGTCACTGATGCTAGCTCTAGCACTGCCCTACTACTTACTCTTTAAAAGGAACCTTGCGATCCCTCGTGGCTTATATTTAAAAAAAAATGTAGCACTTTAACATGAAACAGTTCTTAAAGGCCTTATAAAATGATAAGATCATGTACCCACACTTCAGTGGACGCAGGATTTAAATCCTCATCTTCTGTCTCCTAACAGGTCAGCATCTGCTTGGAGTGCAACAGCAGCAAGCTTCGCGGTCTGAAGCGCAAGTGGATCCGCTGTTCAGCACAAGCCACGGTCCTCCACCTCAAGAAGTTCATTGCCAAAAAGCTTAACCTGACATCATTTAATGAGGTACAGATAATATCACGCTCCACCAGCCCGGGAAACAATGATGACAGGGAAATGAGTCTGTCACGAACTAAATGTAGTTTTAGTGTAAAATTAAAGCTGTAAAGGAAGCAGTTTAAGAGGAAACACTTCCCCCCTCAGCGCTTGTTATCTCCATGTTGATAACCTTGAGAGTCTGCATCACTCTGATCCTTTTATTGCTCAAAGCTAGACTTAACCTGTACATTTGAAGCTTTCTACTAGCCTTAATTACAAAGGAACAGAAATGGCTTCATATGTTTGTTCTTGGAGTTTAAATTAATCCTCATTTTATCTGATGCTGAGCCTCAGTGAGACCCTTAAGGCCATTCTCGGTCTGAAAGGAGCTGTTTTTGCTACTCCCCCTCCCTTTAAACCAACTATATTGTCATTAGCTGCCCCTTGTAAACAGAAAGTTTGAACAGCAAGTGGGTGGGGCTTCTGTGCCCAGTCATATTAGGAATATCTTTGACATTGTTCAGAATCAGTAGTGGGTTAAAGCTAAAAAGCTGCTAGAAGCTGAGAATCACAAGCAGCCTGACCAGCAGCTAGAGGCGTGACCCGCACCCTGACACCATCATTTCAAACATTATAAATCCAAACCTGAAAAACTCCACAAAACCCCACGACCATGACACTTACAGGCTTTCCCTCCAGGAAGTTTTACAATAATTCCTATAGTAGTTTGTGATTAAACATTGAGATTGCAGATTACTGCTTTTAGTCATTTTAATTCCTGTTCTTACAAAAACATTGTTTCTTTTTCCAGAAATGGATTTGTAGCAAATTGGAACAAATCTCTTAATTCTTGGCGCTTGTTTTAAGTTTTCGGAGCACCAGCTGTCCCGTGTGGGCCCCGCGTATCAGAAAGTTTTAGTTAATTGCAAGAAATTGCATAAAAGGTCACTTTATTGTAATTCTTCTGTACTGACTCATACAATGCCTTTTGTGTTTGTTATATTTAGCAGGAAACAAGCCCATATGAGATCTAATTTTTCTATTAATTATCGTTACCACCCTGTTATAAGCAGCGGGGGATGGGAGGGTGGAGGGGAGTAGGCGATAATTTGACAGATGGATTTTTCGATTGAATCATCAGTCGCCTCCTTGTCGTCTATTTTTCTGTTTTCTCCGTGTCCTTTTTTTTTTTTTTTAAACTGGCTGTCACAGAGATGAGTGGGAAGGCTCCATCATATCGTCGGCCTCCATAACACAGCTTTGGCGAGGCGGATGCTCTCCCAGCCAGCCATTGTTGTCCTATCTACTGACTATCAAAAGATGTTGTTTGAAACGATTTCTGCTTTCAATGCAGAGCCGAGCGCAGAGCATTGTCGGGGAGCAGTACACCAGTTACTCATTGATCATGTTTGTAAACCCATCGTTGTGGCCACGTCAGCCATCCGAATGTCTCTGCAGGAAGTGTTTCCGTCAGATGAAACTAGGATAAAAGGAATGCCCAAAATGGAGGAAAATCAGGGATCGATTCCTGGAATCAAATAGATTTTCTTAGGTCTTCTTTGGTGACCATATAAAGACAATAAAGATGTTGTTCTTATTATTAAGCATTATAAATGTGCTACAAGAATAAGCACATTTTTGGCATTTAAAAGACTATCTTGGTAAAAGCTAATCTTCCAATCTCAAAGTTTCACATATAGGAGATGCATGTTTAAAAAATCCATTAATTCTTTTTTTTATTTTTATTTTTTTTTTTACACACTCAGTTCTATAGCTGTGGAAACTAGTTCACAACAGCAGTCGCCTCAAAATGCTTTGAACTGTAAATTTAATAACAGAAAATGAACCAAGCACTTGGCAGCTGTGGAGACGAAGAACTCCCTTTAAACAGGAAGAGACATCCAGCCAGGCTTAGGCCCGGGCAGCAATCAATCACTGATCCATGCTGTAACTATAAGCTTTGTGAAAAGCCAAACTTAATTTTAAAAGTCCCAAATCCAACGTGGGAAACTGTTTCCACAGGAACACGGGAGCCTGAAAGATGAAGGCTCTGCCTCCCGCTCTACTTTAAGGAGCTTCGGGAAACACAAGCCAGGGGCTCTGAGAGGGATAAGTGCTCTATTGGGGGTCTTTAAGTTATGATGGGACTGATTATTCAAGAATTTTAAATTAAATTGTGGTTTTAACAGGAAGGCAATGAAGAGAAACTAATATGGACGGGATGACTCTTACTCGTTCCTGTTAATACTCTCTGTGACATTTCAGGGAAACCTCGCTTGTCAGGAAGCTTTTAGAGCAACCTCATAAGGAATTACAACAATTCAGCCCTTTAAGTAGCAAATGAATGGACAAGTTTCCCAGCATCACTACAAATGATTCATTTAGTTTAAAATCTCATAGAACAAAATTCAGAAGATCACAGTTATGCTTTGATTGGTTTTGGTGTGCCAGATTCTGGTTTCCTTCTTAGATTGCTTTTTTTTTTTTTCTTTCATTCAGCATCTCATTTTTCTGATTTTCATTGTGAGCATCTCTGTTTAGATAATGATGATTTAATAAGTTTCTTCAGGGTTTAAGGGTAAAAAGCATCTCAGCTGTACAATTCGATTTTAGATTTATGGTTTTGTTTTGTCGGACAGAAAACCTGATTGGAGAATGAAATTCTTCCCCTGAATTGCATCCTCCAATCAGACCTGGATAGTTTCAACTCCTCCCAGCCTTAAAATGTGCTCTCTCTGAGAGCCAGCAGGTGGCGCTGTGGCAGTGTCCCTCCCCGGCCTTCACTTTCTCTCCCTCCCTGCGTGCCTCTCAGTATTGATTGGCAGATGCAGATGCGAGGAGCTGCTCAGAAGAATATCAATGCCGGCTTCACGGGGGAGCGGTAGATTTGGCGAGCCGGCATCGTGTTCAGTATCGAACTTTTGGATTCTCTGTGCGGGTGCCAGGGGCCACTCGATGTCAAAATGAGCCCCCCACTCACCCATCCACCCACCCAGCTACATCTCCAGGAAACACTGATGTTAGAATAGAAAGAAAGAGGGGAAAATAGTAGAGTTTCACTTTGTCCTCGCACTAACCAGCAGAGACCTCCAGCATACGCCGCTCATATTAACGTCATGTTGTTAACTACTCTTGCACAAATCGGGTCAGATATCGTTCAGTAATTTGTTTCTGTGCTTCTTTTCTCAGCTGGACATTTTATGCAACGAGGAAATCTTGGGGAAGGACCACACTTTGAAATTTGTTGTTGTTACAAGATGGAGATTTAAGGTAAAAGACAAATGAGTTGTGAGTTTGAGACTGGTATTACCAGTAATATCCAGTTGAATTGATTTCACTGAAATGTTTTTGCTATGTGGACACTTATCAACTGAAAACGAATCAGCTGACTACAGACTGTTCATGTATTGATATAATCAGTTAATATTGGCGACTTTTCCCCAGAAGTAAACTCCAATAGTCTGATGCATTTCCAGGTTATATTTTTACTGAACAGCCATCAGGCAAGCATGCTTTCACCACATGCCATAGCTCCATTTGGTTAACTAGCACAAGCGACATGAGTAACAGTTAGCATCTCATTAGATAAAGCTAGTTATCAAAGCTGCTGTTATTCCTTCTGCATATCATATTTAATTAAATTCAGTTTTACTTATATAGCACCAAACTACAACAGCAGTCACCTCAAGGCGCTTTATACTGTAAGGTAGACCCTACAATAATAGCATTTACACAGATGGTGCTTAGATTTGTAAGAAAAACTGAATTTGAACACAGAGTTTGGCCAACATATCTACAGTGTTTGCTGCAGCAGTGAAGCAGTCCTTTGGTTTCTCTGGCTGATGTAATCTTCTCATGTAGAGTCTATACCATATACCTGCCTTCATGAGTACCCAGTGAAATTTCAGTTGTGCAGCGTAGGTCACAAAAAACTTCCTAGAAGGACGTCTTCCCAAATGCTTTTCAAGCTTCTTTGGAAGTTATAGAGTATGTAAGTTTATTAGATCACCTATGATAAAAACAAAAACACACAGACTGTAAAAATCGGTCAAAAACTGGTTTAAAATGAAAAATAATGAAGTAATAAGTTCACCTTTTTGTACTCAAGACTTCTTTTAATTAATCGAGTGTAACATCGGGCTTCTTGAAAATGAGGACAAATTATGTTCTTAAAGCGACTTCCCCAAATTCAAGGACTTGTGTTCCAGTTAACAGTGGCGTAAACACAGACATGTGTTGATACATCACGTCTCCACCTGTAACAGTTAATGTACAACTAGGTCTCTGCTGTAGGTGGAAACCCATTTAGTCTGTCATAAATCTGTTATTTCTCGTAGAAGAACCTAAACTATAGCACTTAAACATTAGCATCATGTTTTCTAAGCCAATCCATGCTTCAGCGCAGTTAATAAGCTAATTGTGAATGGTTTAAGGCCTCTTGCTCGAGCTTGTGTTTTGCTTGTTCCTTGCAGAAATCCCCCCTCCTGCTCCATTACAGACCCAAGATGGATCTGCTGTAGCTACAACGGACACAGTGGTTGTTTTTTATTTTTCTTTCTGGCCCAGTGGCCGCGGACTGTGCCGAAACCTTTTTAATTTATGCAAAGACGATCAACCAACACCAAGCAAACGCCCGACGGTAAAAGTCAACACAAGCCAGCAAACGTCCATCTAACGGGGAGGGAAAGTGGGACAAACTGACACAAACTGGCCGCCTCTCCAGCACAGACACTGCAACACTGGCGTGTGTTTTTAGAAACTAAAACAACCATTTTTTTCCCCTGGTCTGCTACATCCTACATATGTGAACGAAAAAAAAAAATATGGAGAAAAAGCATATATTTATACTTTTGTACAGAAGAGACACACGGAACCAAGACACTACTGGTGCTCTGTTTACACGCAAACAAGATGTCGGGAATCGTGTGACCGTCTTTTCCAGCTCCATGCAGACTTCATCCTCCTGAGATGATGACTGAGCGGAGGACAGGATTATTTTTTTTTAATATAAAAAGGTGTTTTGTTCTTTTCACACCGCACTCGACACGTCTTGGGAGCACAGAAAGTATATGGAAAAATTTATATAACAGGCATCAAATTTACGCTGTTTATCAAGTCTCTGATTTCCCTTCCTTTTTTTTTTTTTTTTTGGTTTAAATTTCATTCTGTTTGCTTTGTCTAATTTGCTATTGGGTTCTCAATTGTCAATTGTGAATAGGTTAATTTTTTGTGTAGTTATTTATGTTCTATATACCAATATTGTACATAAAATGTCATTACAGAGAGAGAAAGAGATTGAAGAGAGACTTTAGACTGTTAAAAGAGAGTGGATCCCAGAAGTGCTATCTATATGTTGGGCAATAAATGTCCAGAGGTGATAAATTAGGATTTTTAAAGACAGACTCACTATCAGTATCAAATTATATAAATGCATTTTTATGTTGTCTGAGAAAGACACAAAACAGCTATATCAAATCCTCTGCCATTTATGTGTATGTGGGGTCTAAATGTGTTCCTTTGCCCCGATAGATGAACTTTTAGGGGGCCGATGAGGAGAAAGCTTCACCCCAACCTCATCCTTCCCATCTCACCTTCCTTCAGTAGAACACATTTATTGTTAATTTTAGTTATATTAACACATTTTAACATTACACAAAACACTCATGTCCGTAGATGCCCGGAAGATGTTTCATTTTTTAAACATTGTTTTCGGTACCCACCGTGCAGTCTTATCCGTCCCTGTGTTTCTGCAGTCTTTCAGTGGCAGCAGCACCAGGCAGGTGTATGCCCATACCACCCACATGTTTACAGCTTTTGGTTTGAGCTGCTAGCTGTAGATGTTTTTTGGCACCCTCCATCCTTCCAGACATTTCATTCAGCTCCATTTTTACTGCAGAGCTACCGAAGCTGCAAGGTAGAAATGTAGAGATACAGACAACTCCCTCATCTTAACAGCCTCAGAGACGGTCTTATCCTAGTTTCTTTTTTATGGTGAACATGGAAGGGAAGTGACATTTATTATAAACTTCAAGCTCGTCTCTTCAGATGGATTCAAACGTCACAGATGTGCCAGTTCTGCAAACATGAGTGCAGGTTAGCGATATCGCTATTTTCCATTTCTGGGTTATACTTTGGTTAGTTCTCACTGCCAGCTGGAGAGCAAAGGTGCAAAGTCTTTAAACGCATCAATACGACAGCATTTCTGAAAGATAAGTGAATATTTTTAGGCTTGTAATCACACACAAAACAAAAGAAAATCAGTATAAAACTTGGATTTTCCTTTTTTTTTTCTTCCTTTTTTGCAGAGTAGCCAGTGTTCAATATTGTTGACTTAACAAGACGATTTTATGAGTCTTTTTGAAAGAAATATCGTGCAAATTCAGGTTTCTCAGCGAGGAGGCTGAGGTTTTTTTTGAACATTTTGATAATGAAATGACTGCTGTTTGGTCATTTGGTGCTTATAGATGTGTGTTTCTGACCTTGAGGAGGATTGTTCCTCATGCGGGAGCATGCCGCTCTCAACTTTGTGACGCAGAAAACTGATGTTCTGTCAAAAGCAAAATGTCTTAACCCTAAAAATCCTGAACCGAACTGTCTTTGACCACAACTGGAATCCTGAGCAGCGTGTCAGACCTCAAGTAGTCTTACCTCACTGACTTCTCTTATCAGTAATTAAAAACGGCAGTCCAGCTTTTGCGTTGTATCGCCCCACAACAAGCCGTCTGTCTGTACGCTCATGTGCGGGGTTCCTATGCATCTTCAGATCTCACAAGTCTGGCGGAGTGATTTGAAATTGGCCGACAAAGCAATGTGTAGGGACTCGTTAGGACCTATGACGTGTGTATTAAATGCATTATAGCCTACAGGTCTGTACAAAACCAGCTCTACCAAAACTCCTTCTGCATGCTTCATTCATGTGCTGACCTTTATGTTTCAAGGACCTTAATTCAGCTACCTTTTGTAGGGTGCTCATTGTTTATGGTTTTTATGTAAATTAGTATTTTATTTTATTATTATTATTTTAAAAAGGTGAAATTTGAATTGGCCTGTCCAGAAATACCTCTCCGGGTATTACTTCTCCTCCTCTTTGTTCTTCTTAATATTTTTTACTTGGTCGGACTCTTGCTACAATAAATTTTCATGCATAGAAAGTGATTAAAAACCAAAAACAATGAGCCTGGCCATGTTCTCAGCTCGTGGAAGAGTGTTGTGTATGTACTAATCCCTGCAAACGTAATGTAATATCTGTGTGATATTATGTCTTTGTAAGTGCAGACTTGGTGTTTTAAAGGCTTATACTGATTATTTCGTAGTACTCGGACGAGTGTCGAGTACGCTTCCCGGAGCTATCACTGACACTGAGATCTGTGTTTTAAGTCCTCTGGTTTGCAGTCCTAGATCGTAATCGTGTTTTCTGCCGTTCGGCTGTCACAACTCGTTTGGAGTTCTCGTCGTGTTTGGTTGTCACTGATTAAATCTCTTTACTGTAATTCAGCGATTGAGCTGTAAAACACTTGACAAGGTGCTACTGTACTCACGACTACAAACGGAAAAGATATAATGCAGGACACTGCTCCGGAAACGCCCTTGTGTTTCACATCCGCCTTCAAACGTTCACTTTTTCCCTGCTTTGATCGTTAGTGCTCTCATCCTGGTCATCGTTCGGCACGATCAAGTCTTTCCAAATGTTTCACTCTGAATCCTCTCTAAAGCCTTGAGTAGTTTACCTTCTGGATCTGTTGCATTTGTGTGTCGATGAAAACTAAAATTTAATGAGCCCAAATAGAACAACTCCAAGGCGTTTTCTGTCACACAAAGAGCAAAATTGGTGCGCAGCTTTTAAGTCAAAATTAGAATTGTTTACCCTCTCGTGCTTGTTTTCTCCTAAAAGCCCTGTGACCTGATGGAAAGGTGGAAAGGGCGAGGTCTTCGCCGCAGTGACGGTCAGGCTGCGTCTCTGCTGCTGGTGCTCTCTATGGTGCTAACAACTACTCGCTTCAAACATCAGAGACAAAAAGGATCTGTGTCGCGAAGCTCTCGCTCTCCTGCCGCCGTACGTGCTCCAGTCCTTGGGCGTCTGATAAAGAAGACGCTCGATCCCCTCCCTACTTTCAGATTGGGTTTCCCTACTTGTCTAGGCTCGCTTTGGAAAGGAAACAGAGGGAATTTTAAATAAGTCATAGACTGTGACGGGGCTGATGCTGTGACAAATAAAAGTGGTGAGAAATTGGGTGCACCTGCTGCAATTTCGTGCCTCAAAGAGAAACTCGCACTTATTACAGGCTTCACTGGTGAGATGTTTGCGCCTCCGAGTTCGATTGAGTCTCACTCCAATTTCTAAACAGATAATTGGCTCTGAAAGACTAGAACATCCATGAATTTAAAATCGTGTACAGCTGGTTGTGTTTTCGTCTACACGTTTCTCTCAGGAGGTTCGACCTTCTCGCCACCCGTGTGTAGATGATGCTGGCCGCATCTTGCGCCAGAACAGATCAGTGTTCGCCTTTTTATTAGGACTAACATCGAGACATCAGTGCTGCTATGCTGACAGGCAGGATAAGAGGCTTCCAGGAGGCCTGCAGATGGTGTTGCTATCTGCTCTGAAATGTCTCTGGCTCATCTCTGCTTTGACCCTGATCTCCTGTCAGCCTGTTTGTTAGCTCCTGCTGGGATCTAGGTGAAGCCCGGCCAAAGTTTAGCCGCTTCACGTGGACCGTCGAGTCTGAGCAGAGCGAGTTTGCTCCACCGCCATGACGGCAAGACGAGTAAACAGTTTATTCAGGCCACTTTGAACAGTTTTCTGAGCTCGGAAACTTTCCTCCTCAGCGGCAGCCGCATTTATTTCAGCTTTCATTTCAGGCTTGTTGGCAGCAGAATTGTTTCTGGCAACTTCAAATGGCTCTCCTGTGTTTACTCTGCTGTAATAAGCGTCCACTCTGGGAGTCTGGTAGCTTTCTTTGTTACCCAGCTCTCTTTCTCCCTTGTTTGAGTTCTCTGCAAGGCGCAGCAATCTCACAGGCTGGCTTTGTGTGCAGCAGAGACTGAGACCTCACTCGTATGAACCACATGAGCCACGTGAACTGAAACGGTCGAAAAAATATAGATTCGTTTGGCTGGGGTGTCTCTTCAGAGCATTTTTGCCGGCAGCCCTCGAGCACACAGGTGGTTCAGCTTGAAGAGCAAATGTCTGCTTAAATTATGGATTGTTTTGCTGCTTCGGGTGATTTTTCACTGCCGATCAGGGCAACAAAGTCTCATTTGCAAAGGCGCAGCAGTTGCGAACGACTCCAAACTATTGGCTTTAGCAATTCAGAACGAATCAGTCGTCATCTACTAAATCTCACAATGACATTGCCCCGATGTTATCGCCTGATCTGTCCAGTTTTGTATAAATATTTATTTATGCTCAAAAAGTGACCTCTGCAGTAGCTTTTAAGTGTTTGACATTTATGCTCTTGCTCATTATTTTGCCGTTTTTTCCCCTTTTCTTTGTGAAACTGAGCAGACTCGTACAGGAAAAATGGCTTAAATGACTCATTCCCCCTCTTTCGTATTAAATAAAGTGTCGTCTTCGCAGTGTGTGACAAAACACATGGGTCATATTCATTAGGTCAAGTTTATTTAATAAAAAGAAGAAAAAAAAAAAGGTATGAATGTGGCAATGTGGTTATTGTACTGGCAAGGAAAAGGTGCAATATACAGTTCCCAGATGGTTCCAGCCTTTTTTTTTTTTTTTTTTTGAAATGATTTTTCTTTTTCCAGTCAGGTCCTCAGGTCACTAAATGCCTTCTGGTCCTGAGGGTGACCAGGGAATCTCAGAACATACACTAATGCACCCAAAATTCAAACGACTGGATTTTACTTTAGTCTCTTCTTGTCACAAATACCCCAGACAGTTTTTTTTCTTTTTGGGTTTTGGTTTGCTTTCAGATCAACACAGACTCTTATTCTGGTGTCCTTTTCCTTGCCTCCTTTTGTATTATTGTTATTTATTGCACATGTAATGAGTTGATCTCCACTGTCATTTAATTCAAGGAGTTTTGGGGCTGGAATTTCTTTCATACAAAACTACAGAAGCTTTTGTCAAAACCTAAGTGTGTATTTCATCAATAAATGCCTTTAAAAGTGCTTCTGATGCCGTGTTGATTGGATTTCTTTGGATTTGGAAAGCTGCCATCGATTTTGTTTATTTAATGTAGACAAATTTTAAATGCACATTAGAATACACAGGCCATTAGATCAATCTGTACTCACCTGCCACTTTGTAAGGTACTCCTCTTCAGCTGCCTGCAAACACATCTAATCAGCCAGTCACTTGGCAAGAGCGCTATGCATTTAGGCTTGTAGATATTTTAAGTGGTTTTGTAAACCTTAGGGATGCTTCTGCAGTAAAATCGCAGCAGACCAGCCTGTTTGCTATATCCAGAGGCCTGAAAAAGAAAATATCAGACCTTGTTGATGTTAGAGGTCAGAGGAGGATGTTTCAAGCTGAAGGGAAGGATTAGTTCAAAGATATAGTTAAATGTAACCAAGGCATCTGTGAACATGCAGCAGCATGTTATGTTACCAGGAAGTCCATTGAGATGACTTTTACAAGCGAGACCTGATCAAAACAGCAGCGACCCAAAACATCTCAAATGTTACAAATATAACAAAATGTAACAATATTAAAATGACTTTTCAAAGTGAACATCCAGATATCTCCTTCACTGAATTCCTAATTTATGCTTTCGAACTCACCAGTAAATGGAGGCAGTTTAATGTTCGGGCTTTCTGTAAATTCTTCAAGATTACACAGCAGAAGATTCAAAAAATGCCGCCGGGTTTGACGAGTCTCGAGTTTTACTGCAATATTCAGGAAGTAGAGTCAAAATGTAAGCAACCATCCTGCTTTGTATCAACAGTTCAGGCTGTCATGGTGTGGGGATATTTTCTTAGCACACTTTGGGCCCCTTAAGGCCATCGAGTTTACTGCACTCAAATGGATGGATGTGGTGGAACGGGTAACTGTGTAACGCTACATTATATGGCCAAAAGCATTTACTCACTCCTCTAAATCACTGAAATCAGATCACTTCCAGAATTGGTTATTCTCTAGAGCGCAGTGAATTCCAGCGTGGTACCGTGATAGGATGCCACAATGTTAAATGAAGGTGAACGTTGCTCAGTGTTAGTGGCTGCATGTTATTTAGTCCTTCTGCCAACTAGAGATTTAAAAACATATAGAGAGACCTCTCTCAGGGAGTAGAAGACCATCCCCAACTTCTTATTCAAAATAAGAGCAAGAACTTTTGTCTTTGTACTTTAGTTCAGGATTTTCACATCCATGCTTGGAGCATCCGTTTTTATATGATTCTTCAGGTTTCCTTCAAAAGCTGCCGCAGAGTTTTTTGTTTCACATTATTACTTTGAGGAGATATTTCACAGCAGCTAGAAAGCAACTGGTTTAACCAGGGGATGCTATAGTGACGTAGACACAACTTTAACCTCTTTCCTGACAGCTGTGGGGAGAAAAAAGCAGCCTGTGAGCACTCTTTAGGTAAGATTTCCTGTTTTGTTACACCATATCGCTTTGTGTTGTGCCAGTACCACCAAAAATAAACAATTTCTGTTTCATCCAGTGGTGGAACATACAAAAATCAAATATTACCAAAAAACACCCACAAAACTATCAATGAAAAGGCCAGTCGTCGCCAACAGCTGCCTTACAGCAAGGTGGCAGATGTTAAATGTCAGACACTCTGTGGAAGAGTCTCAGGTTTCCGTCTGCTCACGCCGCAGCTGCAGAGTCATTCAGCCGGTGGCCACGATGGCTGCAGATGCATCACATTTGACTTGGAGGTGGCTGTGTTTGCATTGGCCATCTGCAAAATACAACAAATAGGGAAGAATCTCACATTAATACACAACTTTTTATCTGCCCTTGTTGAAATAACACGACAGAAACTATCAAAAGATAAAACTGTGAGAATATTCTGTCTAATTAGCTACTGAACCAAATGGTAAATATGTTTATTTGTGGAGTAGCAAAAAACATCTTCAAATAATTCGTTTTACACCCACTCAAAGTGTCACAATCTAAAGCGGATACCAGGCTCATCTTCACAATGATTTGATGCACAAGATGCCCTTTGGGGCTGCGGTTCAACACACATAACAGTCCTGTCAGCATGAGGAGCTTGACAGAGGAGAGTTGATTGAGTCACAGGTTTCTCAGTCAGAAGACCACAGTTTGACTCCGGTTTGAATCTTGGTGCTTTGGTTTATTTGCAGATTAATTTAGTGTTTGCTCACTTTTTGTTTTGTTGTTTTTGCTTTTGCTCGTTTTTGGGCACTTGAAAATAGTAATGTTTAGAAAAGATTGTGCTGGATTAAAACATGACCCTTCAGATGGAGAGCCCGGTGTGCTTAAATGCAGATACACTTAGAGCTCCACAGCAGGTCTTCGACTAGCTTTCCTCCCCTCACCCCAACCAGTCACAGCAGATGGCCGCTCCGCCCTGATCCTGGTTCTGATCGACGTTTCTCTGTTAAATGGGAATTTTTTCCTTTCCACTGTCACCAAAGTGCTTGTTCAAAGGGAGGCGGAGGGAGGGTTCATGCACCATATAAATAAAACTGAAATAAGTTACCTTGTTTGTAAATCTGGCACAGTGATGGCTTTGAGAAAACTCCACTATTTGACATCCTGGGAATAAATATGGGCCAGAAAGTCAGAGGATCATCGTTACCCCGATGGGAGAATAAATGTCTGCATCAAATTTTATGACAATCCATTTAGTAATTGTGGAGAAATTTCACTCATAATAAGTTTTTAAATTTCAGGCTTTGTCTCCAATCCTGGGCCACTGATTCTCCATTTGAAATGATGAATGTGACTTCATTTGGTGCAAATAGAGAGGCATGATGTTAGTCGCTGTACGCAGTTTGAAGAGAAATTGCTCTCCGAAGACGAGAGGATGCGCTGTGTTGTTTGTTTTCTTGGGACCATTAGATGGCAGCTATTTCAGTCGGTATGTGTGGGCGGAGTGCTCAGATGTGTGAAATGAGAAGAGGAAAACCACATTATTGACTCATTAACCAATTCCGTGGTGTGGAGACTGTGGGTCTGCCTTTTGTTTTCCACTGCTGGTTGTTGTTTTACCACAGAGAGTCAAAGGAGTCAAAATCACAGCCGTTAATCAGAACGAAACACCGGAAAGGTGTCTGAAATCACCGCATTACATCATCCTGACTCTTTAAGGTTATGACTTCATAGATTAAACACTTTTAGCTGCACGTATTTGAATTTGCATATAAGTTTACTTTGCAAACACAAATGCAGTGCGATGCACAACTAAACAAGGGAAGCCAGTTTGTTTTAAATACATAACCATATGCACTTCAAAGTATTTGGGGTTATCAGAGATGTTATTTTGATGCTTGCAGTCTCCATAGACTAAACCATCTAACGTTTCCAAATATCTTATATAGTCTGCAATGTCATGCTTCAGCACTTTTTGAATATGTGAGATCAATATTTAATTATATTTTTAAGCTTCAACTCATGGATGTGTCACTTTGTTTAAAAGATTGCACACCACTTTGGGATTTTCACTCGAATATTGTGCACAGTCATGTTAAAAGCAAGGTTTTCATAGGACTCTCTGCAGCCCTACGAAAAACTGAGTACACCATCAATGTGTATGAATTTAAAAAAAAAAAGATTTAACCCTATCACCAACGTACATCTTTAGAAAAAAAAAAAAAGGGTGGGGTGGGTGGGTGGGAGGTCATTTTCTACTGCTAACCCCCTCTCCAGAGGTTCAATATGATCTTCTTATGCTAAATTCCTGCAGGAACCATATGTGTAAACATAGGAACCCCCTGCCAAAGATGCAAAGGCAGTACTGGGGTCTACTGCATCCTTAAGTACATATTTGAAACCAAAGTACAAGTGAGTGGAATAATGAAAGTGAAAGATTTCTTATAAAGCTGCAGACGTGCATGTTCGCGGTTTAAGGGTGATCCTTGTTGGTATGATCCGTAAATGACCATTTTCTTGTGAACATGCTGAAAGTTGTGGGGTTTGCAACAAATCAGGGAAACGGAGCAACTCAGAGGATCTAGTTTGATGCTAGCAGGAGGCAAGTGAGGGAATCGATGACCGGCACAGCTGTTTAAGCTCCAGTAAGCCAGTTCTCTTGATGTGTCCAGGCAGTCATGGTTGGAATGACAGCATAAGCAACCCCTCAGTTTTGACAGCAGCCCTCCCATCCCTCTGGCCTCGATGAAAAAGTCACAGCTTGCTGTTAGCAGCAGCACCTACCGTGAATCTGTTTAATGTTCAACTTTCCCTGTGTGCGAGTTCTTCTTTGAAAGAATGCACACACAAGGTTTGGTCATTGCAATTACAAAAACCATGTTGAAAATTTCATCCGGCTGCTGTCAGATTTCTCGCTGTAATCTTCACTCACAAAACTGAGCCTTTGGGGTTATATGATGATTGCACCTCAAAGATGAAAAACGTCTCAGGCTTATAGGAGTTTTATCTTTCCATCTTTTATAAATTCATTTTCTATTATTTATTTCTTTTCATTTTCTTCCAATTCTGCCCCTTTATGGGTTTGGCAATATTGTTGCTTCGGGTTATTACTGCTCTGTGACGAAACGGCCAGAGACACCGGTGGAGAAGGCAAAGGTCAATAATTCATCAACCAATACGCAACATTGACACCGCAGAAATAATCTGAACTCGAGGAGGAAGAGATGTTTGAATGTTGCACTGATGTTGCATTTTGCAGAGATATTTCTCATAAATAGAAAATCTAAGCAACACTAATAGTTATTTAGTTTGACTCAGTGCTTGCTTTAATGTGCTCAAAATGTGAGCAGTTACTGCCCAGAAATAACCTTCATTTTTCTGCTGTGGCCAGCCTGTTAATTAACCTCCATAATAACTCAGTGAAATGTTGAAGACCTTTCCTCTGGGGGGCGATTCTTAAAACAAAATCCTGTAAAAGTGCACATCCCAGCAGGAAAATTAGCATAATCATCTGCTGATGATCGATGTGGAAGGAGCTTTGCAGGGTCTTACTGCTGTATCACTGCTTTACTGGGTAACTCAGAAGAAACAAACTGTGGTTTATTGTCCTACCAAAGCTGTCTACAATAAGTGTTTTATTGTGGAGGTATGTAAAGACGACAGGAGAGGTCTCAGTGTCTCACTCCAACTTTATTAACAGATTCACCAGAACTCCACATACAGAAAGCGCCAAAATCTCCACCCCAACACTTCCCTTAAACTTGGGTATGAGTGGAGCCACCTGGTGGTCCGCCACATTATTGTTATTAATATGTAATTCTCTTTATCTATTAGAGGACTGGAAATAATCCCGATTTGTGTGGGTTTTTTAAAGTAGGTGCTCTCAGATGGCCAACAGTAAGTTCTTTCACAGTTGGCAGTGTTTAGATGTGTTTGTACCACTGCTGCCACATCTGCGTCATAATCTTCAACGAGGAGTCAGCAGATTGAATCACAATCAGGATTTCCAAGAATCAAGCATGTTAGGACACAGTTTTATCCCCCCAGTCGATCCATTTTAGTAGCTAGAAGTCACTTAACTTCAAATGCTAACAATCTGCTACTTAATAATCTAAGAAAAGAGAATCAATCAAGGAGCAACTTATGGAAGTGCCAAAAACCAACACAAAGAGCCATCTCCAAAAGGGAGCCGTTCACCTGTTAAAATGGCCAGATACAATAAAAGAAGGAGAATTGTAGATTTACAAAGTTGGGAAAGTCTCTTGGAGCAATTTCTCTTCATCAGTTGTTGTGGGATTTCTCTTTAATATATTGTCCTTTAATGTATTGTCTTGATGAAATGCTTTCATGTTACTTAGTTTAGTACGTCTGGTTCACACCTCATTCACACCGGAAAACAGACGGTGAGAAACTGGTGAATGTCTCCCAGGAGACGGAAGCCAGGACACAGAAGCTCACACAGGAAGACTTGACCCCAGAGTGGGGGAGATTCACACAGGTGATAGAGAGTCTTCCTGTTTAGAGCCAAGGTGTGAACTGCAACTGTAAAAGCCTTTTGTTCTGCGACTGTGTTTAATTAAAAAGGACTTGAATTGTTCATTGTCAGAGACAACTTTCAGTGCG
The DNA here is from genome assembly GCF_000239375.1 of Pundamilia nyererei. NCBI lineage: Eukaryota > Metazoa > Chordata > Actinopteri > Cichliformes > Cichlidae > Pundamilia > Pundamilia nyererei. Next base: position 4,899,467 of record NW_005187421.1, read on the forward strand.
CCCTGACTGACGTCCCTCCTTATGCATGAGATAGCTGAAATAAAGGTGTTGTTACAACTCATCGTGTCTGCAGGCTTTGGTAATTAAAATTTCCACAACACAGTTCAAACAATTGTACATAAGTACATGTTTTTCAGATTGTCATCCCTTTGCCAAAGTCTAGAAGGAGGCTTAAACTGTCACCCTCAGATGAGAGGAAATTTCTAAGAAACCACCAAGGGTCAAGTCTGCCTTTACCATAGACTGTGACAGTGCGATCAAGAAAGAAGGCCCTGATCCAAAATCAACACCGTCAAACTTGACTGAGATCTGCAGCTGACCACATGGACGAGCCAAATGTCTTCTGGTTTCATGGTCAGATGAGACAAAGACTGAGCTTTTTGGCCACAATAGGTGTAAATAGGACAGAAGGTATGTTTGGAGGAGTAAAAGGTGAAGATTTCAAACCTAAGAAAATCATACTAACTTTCAAGTGTGGTGGTGGTAACATTATGCTCTGGGGTTGTTTTGCTGGTACTGATGTCACACAGGGGTAGGTGGAATAATGGTGGATGGCCTCAAAATTGTCCAACTTCATTTAAAATCAACATCTAGACAGTTAAAAGAATGTTAAACAATGGATAAAGCAGCTTAACCATAAACTTTTGGAATAGCCTTTCCAAAACCCCGACCTTAACCTTACTGAAAATTTGTGGACTGCCTAAAAGCCAGTCTTTGCCAGGAAACCAACTAATTAAAATGAACTCCAGTAATTCTGTGAAAATTATGCCAGAAACTAGTCAAAATCCAAAATAAATAAAAATAAATCCCAAATAAATACATACATTTGTGCATCCAATCCTTGTTTTTTTATTGAAAGTGAAAATATGTGCTGTACAATTATTCTGCTGCAAATTTCTGAACAGTCATTCAATTCACATTTAATACAAATCCATAAAGTCTTTTATTTTGAAGTAAATAATCAAAGCCTTCCATAATGAGGACGCTGGTACCCATTAGATAAGTTTGTTTCATGCAGTCTGGAAATGGGTGCAACTTTGAACTTATTTCATTTGAAGGAATGCAAATTCATTCCACTCAAACCTGCAGTAACTTTCAGGACTGTTCAAGCCTCTTTATTTTTATAATAAAAGCCACTTGTTCTGGAACAAAACTTTCAAATATAATCTGCAATCAACCAAAGTAAACCTCACCTTAAGCATTCTTTAATGCCTACATGAGAAAAAGCCTATTTCAGTGATTAGCGGAACAACATATGGCTCCTGTCTCAGGAAATCAGCTATTCTTGTTTCAGAGAAGCAAAAAAGAAAAAGAAACAGCTTTGTGTGTGCTGATGATTTAAGGATTACAGACCCAAAATGTGCACACTGATCCGTGTAGGCTGGATATAAGACTACAGATGGTGTCAGCACAATGAACTGGGAGTAATGATACTCAGGAGCATCTCCCAAAGCCCTGTCCCCATGACAACAGCTGTCAACCTCCACCCCAAATATAGACTTATTTTTACACACAAATCCAGTGCCATTCAAGGCTGTTATTTCAGGCATGCACACACGTGAAGCAGGAAGGACGCATTCATCTCTGTGCCAATTAGCAGCATCGCAGAGTTGTTCACAGGAGCTAAGCTGTGGTGTAAACATTACAAACTCCCCCCAGACTGATGTAGACGGTGCTTACTTATGGGCACCATGACTGCAGAGCTGTTTGCTCATCTTAAAGCCAACATGTGGCAGCAATCACTGCAAGGAGAGAGTGACCGAAACACAGCATGAATTTGCTGCACCTGCAGATACTAGCTTACACTGCAGCATGGTGAGAACTTTATATTAGGAAAGAGTTGTTATGCTTTTATACTTTTAAATTAGTTTAAATGTTTTTGTTCTCAAACTACTTCCAGAGTCAGTCATAGAATAAAGCACTCTTAGTGGTACCCAGACTGCAAGCAATATTTACAGCACTTTATTCCGTGCACTTTTCACTACTTCTACTCACAAACATTTTACAGCATTTGCTTTCAAAGTAAAAGCTGTGCCTCACAGCTGGTACCACATGCGCAAACAGTACAGCTTACTCTGAAGGTGAAAAGCCTGTTTTTGGTTTGCGTCACAGTTTTTCCAAGTCATTGCACCTCAAGTAATTTGCAACAGTGTGCAGACAAATTTGCACCTTCCATGCAAACTACAGGTAACGACAACAATTTGATAACGATTGAAGCAACCGCAGGTTTTTGGAGCAGCACTTTGACCAACGACTACCCACAACCAATCGTCAGCTGATCGAGGAATACACTGCTGCACCACTGCACACCAACCTCAAAAATATCAACTAAATATTCTGAGGTTTATTCTTTGTTTTCATTGGTTTGAAAATTGAGATTTTGAGCTGTAAAAATGAGGAGAAATTAATAACTGTGAAAAATCCCAGACTAAATTCCCTTTTCACTTTTCCCAGACTGCCTTTTTTGTTGATTTATTTGGGCTTTTGTCCCAGCTTCATTTGTCTTTAATGACTCTGAAAGACTCACTTTAAACAGACTTAAAAACACTTCCTTGCCAATCGATACTAAATCTATAAGCAACCCAAAACTTCTAGAAGTTAGAGCGTCTCATTCTCTAAAGTAATTTCTTCTAAGGCTTTTATAGTCTTACCCACAGCATGTGTTTTTCTAAGTACTGATACTGGCATGCAGCTTGCCACACGGTGTATTCCTGCTAGTCTTGAACATGTGGCTCTACCCAGCTGCCCAGCAGAATATAATCAAACCTGGCATTAGTTCTGGCTCTGCTTAAACTGAACCTCCATGGTGAGCAGAGAGTTTTTGAAGCGAGGCCATTTCTCATTCCAATTCTTCTGGGATTTCACTCTTTAACCTTCGTAACTGCCGTGTGTCTCGAAGTAACCTCCAGTCTATCGATGCCCCTGGAGGCAGACAGGAGGAAAAACTAAATGGCGTACACACTTGCAGTGCAGCGTTCCTGTGTGCTCCTCAAGTCCACATGCTGCAGCTTTCTCTGCCGTCAGCCTCCTGAGATTTGAATAAACTTTTTCTTTAGTACGAATGGGCTCATTAACTCTGCTCACCACAATGCAGTGAGACTGAGTGTGCTGTACCTGTGCAGAACACAGTGACAATGTAGTATATTACAATAATATGTAATCACAGTTTTAAAACAATCACTTTTGTTAGGCCAGTGAAAACAGCATGTGTACACTGCAGGTTATTAGTGGCTTAAACCTTCCTGTTTTGCAGCCAGTCATGGGAGCTGCTCTGATCCCATCTACATTAGCCTCAGTCTCACTCACAGCGTGTCAAATGCTGTTTTTTTTGTTAAGAGCCTTTTAGTGGTAACCTTATCTAGTACAGCATGCTGTAAGAGAGTATCGAGAGAGGCACTGATTCATAGGACTCGATTAAGAGGATAAAAACCATATTCTTAAAAAAGTCCTTTATGTAGAAATTAAACAACAACTTATTCTAGACTGGGGTGTCCAACTCCAAGCCGGTGTCCTGGATGTTTTAGATGTGTCCTTGATCCAACACAGCTGATTTAAATGGCTAAATTACCTCCTCAACATGTCTTGAAGTTTCTAGTCTGGAAATGAACTAATCATTTGATTCAGGTGTGTTGACCCAAAACCTGCAGGACACCAGCCTTTGAGGCCGGGAGATGGACATCCCTGTTCTGTTTAAAAAGCCAAAAATAACCCCCAAAGTCTCATTTTTTCAAGGTCAAAGGCTATAGAAAAAATTTAAATAAATAAAAGTGTTTAATATTTCTATACAGAGAACCTGTAGAAATAAATCCCATCTCGAAAGAACAAAGGGTAACAGATCCGCCCACCAACAATTATAACAAAAACATAGTCTATAAGATTTAATACTTGACACTTTTTATAGCAGAACATTAAACTTTTTGTGTTGTGTATGGTGAGAACTGGCTCACATGGTAAACATGGGTAGTGGGCACTTGTGCGGGATCCTGGCCAATACTGCACAAACATCCGGAGGCTAAACAGCTGGGAATTTTTCCATCTGCAGATATGATCCAAGTTGATGAGCAAACTGCCTTCAGATGTATAAAGAACACAGGATCAGTCATGTTGATTTCATTTTCATTTGTCTTAAATTCATAATTTGGGCTATTATCCATACTGTTGTCCTGCAGAACACAACGATTTACAATAAGCACATGTCATGGGTCTAATCATCCAAGAGCTGATTGATATTTATAGCTGAAAGATGCAACCCCCCTCTGTAATAAAGGAGGCCCTTATGTACCAAACATACACTTCTGATGTGGGCACGAGTTATTGTTGTGGAGTGTTAACTTTTGTTTAGCTTCAAATTAAAAAGACAAAATGTGGTTTGTCCTTAAGTGCCCAGCTTAAAAAGGTAGCAGAGCTGCTATATTGCAGGGTAATGGGAAATTAGCAGTGGTAGTGGATTAGCATAGGAGCTCATATGCATTGATTGAAAACCCCTTTCTGCAGACAAACAGACACAATCATGGTAGCATTTAAAGAACAAAAACTGGCCTTTTAAGTATAATAGAAAGTCCAGTTGTCACAGACAGCATGGAGAGGCAATTCTGTCAGATCTGCTGCATAGGTAAAAAGAAACAAAAACCAGAAAACCCCGAGACCCCTAACCCTCTCTGCCCATGCCTAAATCCAAATATAAAGTAGACATCTGGTGCCTACATGTTGCATGGCTCGGACTGGACTATCATAATATACAGGCTGCATACCCAAATACAGATTTAGGCAAAAGTAAATACATAAAAAAGGAAAACTAATAACCTTTTCTGATGTGAAAGCAAGTAATCCAAAAGGCAGCTAATAAACCTCCAAACAGGAAATCAAAATTGTGGTAAATAGAGCTACAGAGCACACACAAGAAAATCCAAAATGATGTATTTATTAAAAAAAAGAAAAAAAGTAAGGCTAACTGATGCTTTTAATAAACAAAGTAATCAGCAAGATGAGAAACACCAGCGTAACGGGACCAGCTGAAACTAATTAAAACAGAAAATAAAACTAATTGCAAAGCACAAGAGACAAGACTAACAGGACTAAACAAAAGGAGACTCAACTAAAATGGGACGTGCGCAACAGAGATGAAGACTCGACAAGATGCAAGAACACACAAAATCTTTAATCTCTCTCACACACACCTGTTTAATATAAACTGACTCCAATCAAGCTTCAGAAGTTTGTGGAAGAATACTGATCGCTCACTTTGCTTCCTGTAATCATTGCTACTCTGTGGCACTCCTGTTTATTTAGAACCTTTTGGCTGAATATCAAATGACTCACATCACGTTTACTAAATCAGGAGAGGCTCTGACAAAATTGCAGCTCATATAAACACAGATATTGTGCTCCGTAATAGTCATGGCAAATTTAAAAATAATTAAAAAACGCCAACAAATGACATAATGAAGTCAACAGCAAGCTTAGTTCACAGAAAAAAGAGAAGGGATGAAGATTTGCATTATTATACGCATTATGGTTACATGACAATTATTTTATCTACATAAAATGCATTGAAGTGGGCAATTTATCATAATGAGTTAAAGGTTTAACCCTAAAAAAGACAGATGATAATAAAAACAAAACAAACACCTTTGTTGCCCTTAGAGTTTTGGGTACATTTTCTTGGGAGTCGACAGACTTCTTATTTCCCATCAAAGAACACAACCACCACCTTTCAGCTCCATAATCCCCTCCAAGGCTGCTTCTTCAGGTTGTTCACATGAAGTCAAAGACATCAATACAAAGAATCAGGCTCTGCTTTATTGACTGTGTAATCTTAACATCTTTATCGACCTACCTCTCAGTGACTTCACCTGATTGGCTCTTACACACTTCTGCGTTAAACCAATTAAAGCACACCGCCTCCATGAACTTGAAAGTTTTTAGCTCAGGAGCAGTTTTGACAGCACTACTTTCTGTCCACACTCCATACCAGTGGTGGCGGTAATGCACCATGCAGTTGTTTGCCAACCGCCAATAATACGTAGAAGAAGAAGAAGAAGGCAGCACTACTTCTT
>NW_005187421.1:4905650-4917764 GCF_000239375.1 Pundamilia nyererei
AACTGCACGGACTTCATCCAAACAAGAGCTCAGGAAGTCTGAGTCAACTTGTTGGCCTTAATGCCAAATCTAATTCTGAAACAAAGCTTGAGTTCAGCACCTTTATTCCCAAAATCCAGCTTAAAATGTTGTCACACAGGATTCATTTACTTCAATGCTCTGCTGCCTTTGGAGAGCTTTAGCCAGAGTATAAATGCATTATGCTACTCTGTGGCATTATGCTTTGTACCTTAAGCGTGACTGAATCTTTGTTCCTTCTCCTAACATGTCATTTGTCTTAAAACTGTATACACTCTTCTCCTTTGAGTAATTCAGGCAGCAGGAGGGGGCTGGCTGTATGAAGTGTCTGAAGAGTGATTGCTCTCAGCATGCCAAATGGCAAAATTTCACAAAAAAAAAAATCACCTAATCCTTGTGGATTCATGCATCTAGCTGCTTCTGCAGGTCGATTATTCTCCCTGCTGTGGCCTTTTTGGCATGTCGAGTCAAGATTTTGATGAAATGCTTTCCTTGGAAAGCAGCTGAAGTAATTTTCTCCACACTACAATTTGAGAGAGACAGAGATGCACAAACAATCTGAAGTGGAGAGGAAAAACAAAGAAATCTCACTCTTGCTGTGATTTTGAGCTGGGAAATGTTCCCCCTGCTTAAACGAGGAGTGGAACACGAGTCTGCTACAGCCAAACGCTGCATCAGTGTCACATGAGGCTCCATTAAGTGGCAGTTTAATCACACAGGTGCAGAGTGAAGTCAAGCAGCTGCCTGTTGGGATCTCCAGAAAAAAACAAAAACGTCAGGGCGCCTCAGAGAGCTGAGAGTGTGGTCCTGTGGCGTGTGGTAATATGCAGCGCAAGGAACTCCAAACTCTCATTACACATATTAGACATAAACAGTGCTTTGGTTTCATTATGCACTGTCCACTTTGGATGGCTTTACCTGAGTATTTAGTATTTTGACCTTCACGACCTCAACCCCTTGCAAGGTCATCTCTTCTCTCCCGTCCTTAGCGCCACCCCTCCAGACTCTCTACTCTCACCACAGATCTTAAAGTCATCTGCAAACAGTATAATCTATGGACCTCATCTGTCATCCTGTCCATAACCACTATAAACATGGAGGACCCCGAAGCTGATCTCTGATGTAATCCCACCCCCAGATGTGAACCTTTTTCCATATAGTGTCTGTTAGTGACATGTGCTCGAGATCTAATCCAAATAAATCAATATAGTCACAAACATCAGAGATGCACTATAAAATGAAGAAACCGGTTCAGCCAGTTAACGTCAGGAGTAAAATGTTTCCACCACATCTCTAGTTTGCTGTATTATCAATCATTTCTTTGACAATACTGAAACATCTCTATGAAACTAAGTCACTCAGTCTGAACTTTCTGTCTTTCCTTTCAGTATTATTAGAAACATCAATAATGCTCTCACAAGACAAACATCATGACTGTTTTTCTGTCCTGCTGGCTGCAAGCAATTTGTAATGTATTTCATTCTTCTATAAGCTACTGCATAGTGATATTATCCTAAACAGAGCACTAAAGCCTTTATGGATAACTGTTTGCCTTATGTAAGATTTGCAAATTCTTGTATTCACAGGTTTGACTCATGTTTTGCGATCAGGAATTTCTCTCAACTCCACTTATATCAGATGCACGTATGGCAATGTTAAAGAATTTGATGCAACTGGACTTGCAAGCAAATATTTAGGTCAAATTTCATGAGATTACTCTGGAAATTGGGACACAGATGTGAAAAAGTTTGACAGAACAATATAAAAGTAAAACCCAGAGAGAGCCCAGATGCCGCTGGACACAGAAGCAGATGCTGTTTCACAGATTTATTCTCACATGGAGGCATGTTTTATTTTTTTCAACACAACAAAGCTCTGGAGACTAACTTTAAACCGTCACTGTGGTGTGTCAGAGATGCATGGCTGAAGAGTCGGACTGCAGAGCTTTGACAGGCAGGGCCCAGGTGCAGTCTATGAGACTAATGATCACAGGTGAAAGGCAAGGTAAGTTTATTTATATAGCACAATTCAACAGCAAGGTGATTCAAAGTGCTTTACAGAGACATTAAAAAACAGAAACGATTAAAAAGCAATATTTAAAATGAAAAAGAGGGAAAAAAAAGAGATAAAGTAGATAAAATCAGTAGTTCAATCAATTTATAAAGCACTTTTCATACAAAAAAAAAAAAGTAGCACAAAGTGCTTTACATGGTTAAAAGCAGCCCAGCCCAGCCCACCCCACCCTCCAACTCACTCCCCACACTCTCATTAACATAAACGATGTTAAAATGTAAATTTTGAAATGTAAGCTTAAAAGTGTGGATTTGGTGCTTTATTCAAATGCAGCTGAGAATAGGTGAGTCTTCAACCTGGATTTAAAGAAACTGAGTGTTTCAGCTGATCTGAGGCTTTCTGGGAGTTTGTTCCAGATATAAGGAGCATAAAAGCTGAATGCAGCTTCTCCGTGTCTGGTTCTGACTCTGGGAACTGATAAAAGACCGGATCCAGATGACCTGAGGGATCTGGAAGGTTCATACTGGGTCAGGAGGTCACTGATGTATTTTGGTCCTAAACCATTCAGAGCTTTATAGACCAGCATCAGAACTTTAAAGTCTATCCTCTGACGGACAGGCAGCCAGTGTAAAGACCTCAGAGCTGGACAGATGTGGTCCACTTTTTTGGTCTTAGTGAGGACTCGAGCAGCAGAGTTCTGAATGAGCTGTAGTTGTCTGACTGATTTTTTAGGTAGACCTGTAAAGATGCTGTTACAGTAATCAAGCCTACTAAAGATGAATGCATGGACTAGTTTTTCCAGGTCCTGCTGAGACATCAGATCTTTTATCCTTGAAATATTCTTGAGGTGATAGTAAGCTGATTTTGTTATTGTCTTAATGTGTTTTTCTAAGTTTAGGTCTGCATCCATCACTACACCCAAATTTCTCGCCTGGTTTGTGGTTTTTAGATGTATAGATTGAAGTTCTCTGGTGACCTGTAATCGTTTTTCTTTGGCGCCAAAGACTATTACCTCAGTTTTGTTTTTGTTTAGCTGGAGAAAATTGTGGCACAACCAGTCATTGATTTCCTCAATGCATTTACTAAGAGCCTGTACAGGGCCTCGGTCTCCTGGTGACATTGTGATATATATTTGTGTGTCATCTGCATAGCTGTGATAGTTTATTTTGTTGTTCTTTATAATCTGTGCCAGTGGGAGCATGTAAATGTTAAACAGAAGGGGTCCCAAGATGGAACCTTGGGGAACTCCACATGTGATACTTGTCTGCTCAGATGTGAAGTTACCTATTGATACAAAGTATTTCCTGTTTTCTAAGTATGTTTTGAACCAGTTTAGTACAGTTCCTGAAAGACCTGCCCAGTTCTCCAGTCGTTTGAGTAATATGTTGTGGTCAACTGTATCAAATGCTGCACTGAGATCCAGTAAAAACTAAGACTGACATTAGTGAACTGTTGCTAGGAAGTGGAAACACTGTCTGTATTCACACATATGTCATTGAACACTTTGGTCAGAGCGGTTTCAGTGCTGTGGTTCTGTCTAAAACCTGACTGGAAGGCATCATAGCAGTTATTCTGTGTTAAGAAGTAATTGAGCTGTTGAGAAACTGCTTTTTCAATGATCTTACTTAAAAATGGGAGATTTGAGATCGGCCTGTAGTTGTTCATTTGTGTCTTGTCAAGATTGTCCTTTTTCAGTATAGGTTTAATTACAGCAGTTTTCAGTGGTTCTGGAAACACACCTGACATTAAAGAAAAGTTGACGATGTTTTCAAAGCACTGATTAATGAGAGTCAAACCAGAAACCACCACACCAATCTTCTGACTTACTGAGAATTTGCTCAGACACAAAGCATATTCTCTTATATGTGACACTTTTATGAATGTCAGTGGACTCTTGAAGTGACAAAACAAACATCTTCTCAATAAATGTGTAAAACGTGTCTGTGCTTGACATTTAAGCCTGAGTTTTTTCTCCAAACTTTCTGACTTTTGCTCAATTCCTTTGTATGAGATAAACACTCTGAATGTGACTCACGCATAGCTAATCTTTGCCTCAGTTTATTCCGTCATACTGTCAGTCAGTGAAATATACTTATATACTTTTCATATTTGCATGGCTCTGTCTAAGTCACAATATCCATTATCGGTTCATTAAACCTAAATATGTTAAAGAAGTTTCTACACCTTTTTGGCGGTATACTGAAGACCTGCTTTTGATTGTAAAAAATATAATTGTGTTGAATCCTAAGGTTTCTTTATAAACTGTAAGGAATGCACTACTAGATTTATTCTGGTGGAAAATCAGTGTTTTTATCTTATTTTATTCCTAGCAACAGTTCACATACCTGTCTAATAAACCTGCTCAGGTTTAGGGCCAGTGGAGGGAAATACAAACCTACAGAACGTCTGGGCTTTTGGGCAGTTTGTGAACCCCTTTGCACAAATGCAGCCCACCTGGTTCCAGGTAATTGCACTAAAAACACACCTGGTTCCAGTTCCAAACAGCTGGCGCCTGCACCCCTCATCACATCACCACAGCATTGCTGGGCCCAGAGTTGGAACCAGTGATCTGAGTGTTTCTAGTAGGGATATCACAAGTATTTCACCAGCGACTGATGTAACAGATGTAGCCCAATGAGTCATTTCTGATTTTCTTCTCATTAAAATAATTCAATCTTCTGTTAACACGACTGAATAACTGGTTCTCAAACTGTCAAAATGAGGGGTGGTTCTTAATATGCCCCCTAAGGCGCAGGACAAGCCCCACGCTGGCTTTTATTGGATCAATCTGTAATAATACAAAAAGTTGTGTCAGTGTTTGACGACCTAAGAAATGTTTTAAGTGGCACCTACCAGAATCACCTCATAGTCAAGCACTGGGTTTTGGTATAAACCCCTATACTTCTAGGAAATCAGCCAAAAACACCTATCCTGATGTTGCATGTGTATATGTGAGAGTCTTTAATATGAAAGAGCTTTATGTTAATTAAAAGCCAAAGCTGTGCATTTATTTCAATATATTCCTCCAAATCATCAGACATGAAATTCAACCACCCAAACAGCAATCTTTCTGCAATATTCACTTTTTAAATATTCTTTTACGTGTACGCACATTTTGAATTTACGAATGATATCAAGCACTCCTTTATGGAAAGTAATTTTCAGATATGACAATAATATAGGCTACTTCAGATTGGAGCATCTATTATTTAAGAATTTCCTGTCAGCTACACCTAAACACTTCTTTCTCTCTAATAAATCTGGTTCTTCCATGCAGATCCCTTTATCTCATAATCTGTCTACAGCTTGTTGCTGTTTTCCAAAGCCTTCAAAGAGGTTAAGTGTTCAATAACTTGCTGACTTTTAGTGTACAAAGCTGTAAGGGATATCTGTGCTTTAAAGACAATTGACCTTTAACTGGTTAGTTAAAAGTCTGAAGTGTTCCGTCACAGTTTCTTGAAGGATGATGGATGATCAGTATGCAGATTTCTCTGGCACAGCTACTGTATTTGTAGTTTACATGGACATGCTATCACAGCCATCACACAGTTTCCCTCACTTAGCTCCTTTTTCACAGTGAGTGCCATCATTGTCTCATCACCCAGCAGTGCTTATCTCCTGGAAAGCCTTTTCTCTTTTAAAAAATGTTATTTACATGCAGACCTGCAGCTTTTCTTTCCACATATAGATGGGAGATAAATGCAGGAAGCTACAGCTGACAGAGTGCAGAGTACTAACGCAGGGGCAGGAAATAGCTTGCAGTTGGCAGATACTCTTACTCTGAGGCAGCAGAGAGAAGTGGAGTCCTGTTGCTGGCAACCAAGAGTCATTCATAGCCAATAAAACGTGAAATTAAAATGCTTTCATTTAGGGGAATTATCAGTGAGTTTCCATACACAACTGATCATTAGTGCAGTGCCATTTGTGATGTCAAAGGCACGTTAGCACCAGCAAAGGTGGCTGTCACACTCAGTGGAGTTATATTTATGAACTTTTTCAGTGCAATTCAGGTCTGTAAGGTAAAGATAGTATTTATAAAATATTCTGGTGGAAAACCCCAACAATCAAAGGAACACCTATGTGCATGATCCAGAAACCTCTGGCAGAAGGGCTGGGAAATGCTTTTGTTTCCAGAAATCACTGAAAAAAAAGAAAAAGAAGTAACAATTATTATATTTTTGGGCACATGCACAACAACAAAGATCTGGATCTGAACCTTCAGGTAGCTGGGGTCCTGTGAGTTTGCATTTTCTAAGTTTGGTATTCTGGTTTCATTCCATAATCCAAAGAATCACACATCCATTTGTCCCAAAATGTCTCACCAAAGAGGCATCCAGTAGTCACCCTAGTCAATCTGGAGAAGTAAATCCTTTCCAAATGGCCAAGCAAATCACCCAACCTGTAAGGGAGAGCCCAGCCAGCCCCCAAAGCAAGCTAATTTCTGCAATTTCATTATTTTGTTCACTACCTACAACTTGTATTTGTGTGTGTATCCCAACAAACAAACACAGAAACACAAAATGACTGTAAATTTGAACATCCAAAACATTCCTTCATGGTTCTGCAGTGCTCCCAAAATAAATGTGCTGGCATCTGAGACAAAACCTGGATGTTCATGGTTGTTTTAGTGAGAAGAAGCAGCAAAGACCACAGCAGCACACAGGAAATCTCTAATCTCAGCTAAAGATCATCAAGAGGTGATCAGTCATCTGAGTGATCAGTGCTGGAAAGGAACAGGCAAAAGACAATGTCCAGGCTAGGAGGACTAAGAGGAGTGCATGCCAAATTTCACAGTAAACCACAAAGTGAGTAAGCATAAGCTCAAAAAACATGTATATAATTTATTCCTCTTACTGTCAACTCCAACTTTGACACTAGCAGTCATCTTTAAACGAAGTGTCCTCCATTCCTCACAGTGATCACTAATGTAAAGAAAGCTTCAGAGCACATCCAACAACCTCTCTGCTGTTTCATCAAAACAACACAGACAGGAAATAGGTGGTGAATAGTGGTGCTTCAAAGGAATTAGCTGCCTGTTGTTATTAATGGAACGCATTCAGCAGCACCTGCTACTGCTGTATATATTACAACACCTGCAATGTGTCACTGGTTTTCATTTGTCACACCCACACACATACTGTTGGTAGAGCTTTGTAGATTTTTATTTTTGTGGATTTTTTTTAATGTTGCCTAAAGGCAGCCAGGTGGTGGCTTATGCATCAACTTGTCACTTGGATTAAAAGAAAAGTTAAAAGATGGATGAGATTCAAAGGGGAAATTCCATTAAAACGTCCAATTTGATTTATATGAGTGGCAGAAAGACGGCTCCTGCACGGGTTTTAATGTAATTATATGCAGATAAGTTTTCGGATATGTGAAGTGCTGATGTGAATGTCATCTTTCATTGTGTGAATATCCTTCTAAAACTGTGCTGCTTCAAATTCTACCTTGATGTGAGCAGTGGTTATGAATTCATGAGTTTTGAATGGAATTAGTTTAGTGGATGTCTTTTTTTGAGGGGGGATGTGGGTGTTAAATTTGACTCCAAAAGCGTCATCACATTGTGACAGACTCAGAGCCTTTAGCTGAGAACTGATTCTCCTGACATCATGAGATGTTTACTGTAGACTACCAAAGCAAATAAGTGGAGATCACACAGCATTTGATGTATTGAATGAGGCTTTCATCGGCTTTTTGGCTCCACATGCCATTTCAGAGTTATCATCGCAAAGACAGACTAAAGCCTGTTTACTTTATAGGTCTTCAGGCACCAATCGTGTCGTTGCATAGCAACCACTTGAAATCAAATGGAAAACAAGTTGACCCGTGCATCGTGAGCCTACAATCAGCCATCACGACTCCCACAATTCCGCTGGTTATACACGGAAAGCTTTTAGTCTACGTTATGTAACGAGTTCGGAGCGCTAAGATGGAAGGAAGTAAAAAGTAGGACCACAAACTGGACACTTAAAGGCTGGAAAGCAGAAGTAACATTAGAAATCGACATGTTAGTGCAACCACGCTGCTGAGAATTTCCAGTATGTGATCAACTGACTAATCAACCTTGGACATACTAATTTACCATCTTTTTAAACATTTCAAAACTCATCCCGTCCCTTGTTTTGTCTCTGAAAGAAATCCCCTTAACTCACATTTTACAACCCGCTGTCTCTGACCTGCACACAAAAACACACTAAAATACTTTAAAATGACATGAAGTGTATATAAAAGCAGATGTTTTTATGAAATTTAAATTTAACATTCTTTAACAAGCGTACTATGGAAAAGAGATGTACAGGATATGATGTAATGTTTGAGGGTCTGGAAAAGGGTTTAGTTTTCTTCACTGGACTTGAATTACTGGGACTCATTCAAATGTTTTGTGTGGCTTTCTTCAAAGTCTCTTAAAGTTGTCTCCACCACCTCAGCATGCTTAAATGCGGTGACTTGCTGCCATGTGATATTTCTGTTAGCCTCAGAAAGCTAACATATCAGCTAGCTTAAAAAGCTTGTAACTAAATCACAAACTCTACTGGGAATTCTCCCAGAGATGTAAATTACTGATTCTTTGAGCGCTGTTTGTCTTTTATGAAGAGGGAGAGACCAGTGTTGCTGTGTGTGTGTGTGTGTGTGCGTGCGTGTGTGTGTATATATGACTACAAACAGGGCAATCGTAACAAGATGCAAAATGCATCTTGCCCTCAATCACAACTTGATGACATAAACTGCTATAATACGCAGAGACATGTTAATGTGAACTTGTCCCCCCTCAAAAGTAGGCTACGGTTTATCCTGGCACATCGTCACCAAACCTCGTGCATTCAGATTGAATGAGTCTGAGCTCCTGAGGCAGCGAAGTAGACATAAACACACTAAGGATTTTCCACTTGACCAATTTTGTATAATGTATAACTGTAATTATCTCATCCATGTCTCCTCAGAATGGGTCACTGCTCGGATTTATCTAATGTGACACTTAGAGCCAACTCCGAATGTGATATACAGCAACACAACATGGACAACAAGCATTCAAACTGTTAGCAGGACCACAAAAAGAGTTCAGCTTTCAGTTTTCTCTCACCTGTGTTCTAATTTCATTTCTGCTTTTTGGTGCATGTCTTAGATTTTGGAGGCTTGACCACAGACTGTATGTTAAAGATGGATGTGATTACCATCTGTCGTGAGGTCACTTGCATAGTGTTATCCAATCGTCGGGGCTTTGTGAAGACAGTTCCAGAAGCTTAATGTTGATCTGTATTTGGGATCATTGTCTTGGGAACACCCAGCTGTGTCCAAGTTTCATCCACGTATTGATTTGAGGTGAAGTTGAGGAATTTGTCATTATCACATCCACTTTGTGTAATCTATCAGTACCCCTGGCAGCAAAACAACCCCTGAGCATGGTGCTACCACCATGCTTGACAGTTTGCATAGTCTTCTTAGTTTACTCATCTTTGTGCGTCATTATGGCCAAACAGCTAAATCGTTGTCTCACCTGACCATAAAACTTTTGTCCAGACGACGTTTGGCTCGTCCCCGTGAGCAGCTGTGGATTTCAGTCGAGCTTGAAGGTGTTGGTTTTGTAGCAGTCATTAAAGATGCATGGTCTACAATCATTTAGTCCTGGTAAAGAACAGTTAAAGAAATCATTAAAAAAGAAAACACCAAGTCACCATGTCGTTCATGCTTTCATGAAGAGTGGATGGAAACTTTTGACCACAGCTGTATGCATTTATCACAGTCACAGTTGGTCATTAGTCTTTTTCAGTTAGTTTTGAGGAGGGGAACGATTTAAAATAAAAGCTTTTCTGCTTTTTTGTGATTGTGTAGTTTTCCCTGAAAGACCATTCAAATTATTTTTCCTGGTTTGAATCCTTCACTGTGTTTCACACAAGCAAATATTAAATCCAAAAAAACATCTCTAATAGTAATGTTTGTGCATGCCTAGACAGCGTGAAGTAGAAAGCCTTTTACTTTTCTTAGGAGTATTGTGCAAGACCTCCTAGAGAATAAAACAAGAAATACTAACATTACTTCCTGCTTATCATCTAGCAGGAGTTCTACTAAATTACTCTATAGAATTTTCCAATATGCATTGAGCCAATACAATACAAGTTGAGTGGAAACTGAATACTATGTGCTAGAAAGGTTACTGGTTAACATTTTTTAGATGGTTCTTCTGGAACACATGCGAACCAGTCGGCTGTTTGGCTCTTCATGTTTCTCCCCCATCTGTTGTCACTCTGTCTTTGAACTCTACTCTTATCATGACGCTAAAACATTAGTTGGCAGAAAAATAAATACAAGAGGGATGTGTAAAATGAAGGCTGTCAAAACATAATAACACAGATTCCTTTTTGAGGTAAATGGAACGCTGTATCTGAGTTACCAGAAAAATGGAGCCCAACGTCAAATCCATCCTATTTACCCAAAGGAGACAGAGCACTATTTCACCATGATGAGCAAATGACAAAACCCTTTGGGAGCAATGATTTCATGTGTTCTAAAAAAGTCAATAACAATATATAGAACAGCTTCAATAAGTCATTATCATTGCATCGCCTCCCACGTGTGCCCAACGCCTGCATGAAAACCATCTTTGAGTGTTAATCTTTGATCAAAGCAGCTACCTAGATTTCAAATAAACCAGGTCTCTCCTCACTTTATCTGTAATGTTGGTTGATTTTTATAAAACATTTTTTGCCTCCTATAAACCTGTCTGCACCTTCCACACTTCTACATGACTCGGCTCACATCTTCTCCTATACATTCTTTGATTTTCTGTGCAGCTCTTGTGCTGGAAGTGTAAAACCCCGCATGATGATTAGCATAAGATGGAGGATTGGCACATGGATGTCTTTGATGTTCCGCCTGTCTCCTCCCACAGTAAGTCTCTGCTTTCATAATAATTTTGCATGCGTGCTTGCATGTTATGATGCACCATTGCTTTGAAAAATTAAATATCTTAAAATATTTAAATTGGCTAAGAATACATAAAATATTTGTTTTCATGGCTCATGCCAATGCTGTTGAACTGTTGGGAATAAAATGATTTATACTGATCGATGCTTCACTTCATGAGTTTGAGCTGTGGCAGTGAAGGTGAAAATTAAGCCTTGACGCTTGCACTGATATTTAAAGCTGCACTATCAAGTACCTGTCGAAACGGTAACGCGTTCAGGCCATTTTCCCACATGAACTCTGGACAACATTGTGATCGGGACTGTGATCTGCAGGTATTCTTACACTGGAACAAATCGGAATGACACCACCTTTGTACCGAAGCGCTTCCAGGTTACACATTCTTATTAAGAACATCCAGCCTTAGTTCACGAGCAGATCGCCAGGCAATGCAGACATTTATTTTTTCAGCTCATTATTACTTTTCCAAACCTACCGTGAGTGCCTGAACTTGGACGTAGTCCAGATTGAAATGTATAAGATGCCATTTTTCAGTCATAATCTTTCCACGTTTCTTTACGTTATCAGCCAAAATGAGCTGGCAGGAAATAAACAGTCATTCAAAAAGTCAAAAATGGCTGCTGGATGGTTACTGTCCAACTCTTCTGCTTCTGACACCTTGTGCATTACTCTAATTTAATATTAGATATACAGTTAGAAACAGATGCCATTGCAATCAAATACATTGTTTTTTCTTTAGTATTTGTAGTGTGATAACATTTGTCAAAAGCTGCATTTTCATTTGTCTACCACAGCAGTAAAATTACGAGGCCCCTTTCCAAAGTCTCTGAATCCCAGTTCCCCCCGAGGAGAACAAATTTAGTGTTGGTTTAAGCACTGTTTAAAAGTAAGATGGATTCAAGCATAAGTCTGATGCTGGAACAAGAGTGAAAGTAGCTCAGTGCCTTGAGGGTCTCTCAGGATGGTAGGAAGCCACGCACTGAGATGATTTGTCAGCTCAGCAGGATCGAGGCAAATTATGTCTTTGAAGATTCAGATGCAAGAAATGAAGAATACAGAGTGGGGTTTGTTCTGCAGTGGAAAACTTGAGATTCCACTTGTTGTCGAATCTCAAATATATAATTCTGATAAACTCTTCACTTTTTCTGTTTATGGAAATTC
>NW_005187421.1:4918656-4935471 GCF_000239375.1 Pundamilia nyererei
CAAAAAACACAGTAATAACGACGGCCTGCTAGCATGCGCTACCAAAAAATGTGCTTTGTTGTGTATCTGACGGACGAAAGCTAAACCAGTTCCACACCACTGAAGTTGCAACATTTTAACAAACCAATTTTGGTTCATCTGTTTCATTCAACGATCCGCTTTCGCCCTTCTTATTCTCCGTCGCCGCCATGCTTTTTCCACCATGTGTGTATGAAAACAAAGGCACTGCGTATGCGTGTTTTACCCACATTCTATCACCATATTTCATTTTCTTATCATTGCCCAACATTATACCGGTATTACCGTGAATGGTATGATATGGCCCAGCCCTAGTTTACACTTCACCTAACAGGCAAAAACTTACTGGTTTGATCACAGGAGGAGATAAAAAATCCCTTGGGGGTCAAATCAGGAACAGCATCTGGCACAAAAATCTGCCAAATCAAACATCTACTGCGAACCAAAGAATATCAGAGGAGATTATATGAAACCAACTTCCACTGTCTTTCACATTATATCATGTCCACTGAGACGGACTCAGTAAATGTGTGAATGGTGGAGAATTTTTGCATTATTGTATTGTTTTGGTAACTTCACCGAACAGAAACCAGCTCTAATTCGAGCTCATCAGCTAATGGCTTGTAAATGGTTTTGCGTTGGCCCCACCCAGAACCCAATTTGTTGTAGCTATTTCCTGCCACCAGGGGGCAGGGCCACAAATGGTGTGTAGACTGCTCTTTCTCTGTTGTTGGTCCGTTAGTCAACCCCAAAGAAGAGCAATGCTACAAAGAGCTGAATGAAACTTTCCGATTACAAGACAAACTACCAACTCTTGAGCCACAATCGCCCCAATACATGAAATACATGAAAATTATATTTATATTTTTCATTTTTCATTGTATTTAATACATGAAAACACGAGTATTAAATATAACCATTAGTATCAACTTTATAAATGAGTATACATTGTGTATAATGTGCATGGCTGTGTGCTTTTATGCAACAATTTTTAAAAAAGAGAAGAAAAAGATATAGATTAAAACAGATATCTACCACAATAGCAACTACACACAGTAATGGTAGTAAAGGGAGGTACTGGGGAAAGGAATGGAAAGATAAGCACCAGAGTGATTATCTCTGGATCATCAGCAGTCCCATGGCAACTTAATAAGCCAAAGTCAACCGGATCACCAATACATAATAAACTGAGCTTTTTTCTCAGCTAAATGCTTGGGGTAGTTGCTAACTGTAACTATCTGCTATTTGTACAGAGCCCATTTGCTGAAAACAGCTCCCAGCAGCTGGAAACAATGCTGATGAGAGTGAACTCAAACACTGAAAAGCTTTGGGCCCTAAAAACTAAAACCACTGAGCTGAAAGACCCAGAAATGCTGGTAATAGATGAGGGACTGGCAAAGCTGGGCAATAATTTTGTTAGTGCACGTCTCCCATCCAGGTTAAACTGTAATTTGGTATCTGCATTTTTAAAAAACAGGAATAGAAGCATTATATTTAATGCGGATGTCATTCGACCTTGTTTTTCAATGTCTGTGATGCTCACTTCACCTGTCCAGCTTTAAGGGGAGAATGAGACAAATTCCAATCAAATAAATCAGTGCACTTCTGGTATGTATGCATGCTCCTCCCACAGTGTCCTTGAAACAAACAAAAGCTTTCACACCGAAGAGACAACCAAATGAGAGTAAAGAGGAAAATCTCCACATTTATTGATGGTGGCATTCAATTGATCTAGAATCAGGCTGGGTAATTGCACTTTCCTTTTATGTTGGGCTTGTTTGGATTGTGAGACCAGAGAGGATTACTCCGCCTCCAGCAGACACCCACACTTGGAAGACTCACATGCAGCATTTAAAAGGAGAAAATAACTCTATAATAACACTGCTGTTCCTTGGACTGCACTTGCTCAGGGAAACAAGCAATGCCATTAAAGGTGGGAGGATCTATCAGAGCTGAATTTCTTTGTAAAGTTTCTACTTTCTTCTCGACCGAAGTTCATTCACAAAGATGTTCTGCCACTTCCATTTACATGGCAAACATACAGAGTTTATTCCAGAGTCCCTTCTGTATCATTGTGGCACAAGCATTTTAAGTTATATACAGTATGTTAGTTGTTCACGTTACAGAGATCCAGCTGGGCTCAAACATCCACAGTCTGCCAAAATTTCCTTGTGATGCATTATTTAAACTAGCTATAAATAATAAATAAATGAAACTAAAGTCATTTCAACATTTTCTTTCTCAAAAGTAATTGTGTTTATACCCCTAGTACCCCAGTACTTATCATATAACAGTATCAACATTCATAATAGATAAACAGCATATCTAGAAACCTGATTAACTGTTCTAATTAAGGGTCTTAAAGTCATTAGTTTTTTCAGTTGTGACACTGCCCCAATTAGTGAAGAAGTTTAAGATGACTTGTTTCTGGCCTTAATTTTAATAAAAGCAGTGTTTAGAACTGGCCCATCAGTAGCCATCAATCATCTCAGCCATGATTGATGTGGTTGTTTCAGTGTATCAAAATTATGAATCTGGCAATGGTGCTAGGCTGTACGGGACACGCTAATGTATCAAACTGAACGAGTGAAAACAAAAGCAACAAAAATCCTAAACATGTAACAAAATCAGAAACCCTGTATTAATCCACTATGTTTGTTTAAATACCAGATGGAGATGGATTGAAGATGGTTTTGTTACGTCCAGGAATAAAGAAATTTCAGCTCCATATCTGACTTTCAGTGGGAAGGAGGAAAGGCTCATTAACTAACACAGCATTTCATAAAAAGAACATCATTCCAACAACCACAGTGGTGTGATGTTCTGGGGCTTGTTTGCTGGATAACTTGCCGTATTTGATTAAAGCATGAATTCTGCTCCCTACCAAAAAAATCCTGCAGGAGAATATTAGTCTGTTCCCTGATGTTCCAGCATGTTTGGTTTATGGAGCAGGAAGCACACCTGCAAGTCCACCTCTGAATGCCTCAAGAAAGGAAAAAAATAATGAAGCTTTTGGAGTGACCTTTTCAACGTCTGGACTCAGATTGTAATGCTTTGGTGTGACCTTAAACAGGCCGTTCATGCTCAAAAACCCTCCAATGTGGCTGAGTTAAAACAATTCTGAAAAGAAGAGCGGGCCAAAATCCTCCACAGCGATGTGATAGACTCACTGCCAGTTATCACAAATGCTTGATTGCAGTTCTTGTTGCCATGGGTGGCACAACCAAATATTAGGCTTGGAGGGTAATTACTTTCTCACACAGGGCGAGGTAGACTCGGATAGCTTTTTTCCCGTAAGAAATTAATCATCATTTAAAAACTGCATGTTGTGTTTACTCAGGTTATCTTTGTCTAACATTGAAATGTGTTTGATTATTGAAACATTTAAGTGTGGCAAATGTGGGAAAAACTAAGACTACACAAGGAATGCGCACTAATGTGCTGTCTTACAGTCAGCTGCACAGTTTTCTTACAACCATAAAATAAAAGAGGAGGACTACGTTTCCTTTTGGAGAATATAACATGTTCCTTTTCAGATAATGTGAAACACAATGACCTAAACAAAACTCAGAGAAAGGATCTAGGAGGGTAAAACAGCAGCAGGTGTCGTGAGGTTTCGCTTTATAAATCAATCCCCATCAAAGTGCAGCTCTATCAACCACAGTGTGAACTTCTTCACAATAACCCTGAACTCTTAAAATGAGATTGACCTGCTGAAAGTCTGCACCTCACTCTACCTCAGGAAAATCCAAACAACTAATATATGACTAATATCGCCACTGAAATAGGAGATTGGCTGAAAAGCTATGATATCATCTTGGCCAGAAATCCTCAGTCCAAGGATTACACAACCACATTCATATATTCCAAACTTCAGAATGTCCCACGTCTGCAATTAACCTTTGGCTTTTTGGTATAGTTACACAAATGACCCCCCATAATTCAAATCTTTAGCTTAGATTTCAAATGGACTGACTCTTTAAAAGACCGATTCCCTGTGGGAGAAATGACAAGATAGCAAACTACAAATTGGAAATTTGTTAAATGTTTCTTAAAGAGCAGTTTTCTACCTCTGCCTATTTTTTTTAAACTTGTATTAATTAGTTAATTAACTTATTCCTGACAAAGTGTAAGAAGAAAGAAGTGCAAAAACTACCCCAAAACAAGATTAAAGGGGCAACTTCCCACTGATTGGATTGCTGCAGCAGCACAAGCGACTATAATTGATGCTTTATGCAACAAAATGCTTCTTGGGGGAGAGCAATTTAATTTAATTCGGCGCCACGAAAGGCTGGCACAGCATTTAACACAGACATGCTATGCTAAGGTCAATTTGCAATCCACAAAATAAAATGAAGAAACGCACCTAAAAAAAGTAAAAAAAAAACTAAAGCAGACAAACGGGAAAATGAAGCCAACTGAGCAGCATTGGCAGCAATTATCTTCAATAGTAGAGTAATCATCTTGTTATATGTAATTTTCATGTTGCCACAAGAATACTTAAAGCAACATTACTGTATAACATGGACTGTGCAGCAGCTCAGATTGCCACAGCAGGTTCTCAACGTGGATCTCTGAAGCTGGACCAGAAAAGCTGCATGTATGCCCATTAAAACCACCTGTCACACCATAACCACAGAGGGAAAGCAGCATGCAGAAGGACACAGCCACTGCTTTACTGCTCACATGAATTAGGAATAAGGACGTGAAGGGTACTGCAAGCCATCTAGTCCAGGAGGGACATTTCACTCAAGGCTACATTTAGCACAAAGAAAGAGAATATCAAGTAAAAAAGGCTGTCATTTAAGAGGATCTTTTTTTTTGTATTGTAATGGCTCTTGGCCTCATGTTAGTGTTTTTTCTTGCTTGGTTCAGTATTTGTTTTCTTCTTTTGCAGGCCTAATCTATAGCTTCTCATACTTTATAAAAGGAAGTCTTTCAGACAGTTTTCCAGACTGAAAGGAAAATTCAGACTGAAAAGATTAAATATCCTATTTATAATGACTACTGAATAATGAATGGGTCTCTGTGTGAATTCAAATTCAAATTTTATTTGTCACACACACACACACAACCATACACAGTATGACATGGGGGTGAAATGCTTGTAGCTGTACAATGCCCGACCATTAAATGACAGAAAAAACGTTTTACAGTATTTGCAATTTACAGGTTACTACAAAATTTACAAATTAACTTAGGAATTTACAGAAAAAAAATGTGCAAATAGCAGAAAGAGATTATAAAGATTATAAAGATTATAAATTATAGGATTATAGGAAATGTGTGGTGGTGCGTGTGGTGATGAGATGTGTGTGAGAGTCCATAGTGATGTGTGTGGGAGAGTCCAGTCCTACACCTGGTTCAGGGCCCGAATAGCCTGGGGGAAGAAGAATTAGAATTAGCCAAAGCCAGACTTTTTGGAGGATTCAACCACTGACCACTCTTCTTTTCAGACTAGCAATTGTTGCAACTTGATGAAACAGAATTACAAGTTTTGCGATACATAAATTTAAATTTAATTTAATTTAATTTAAATGAAATGAAATTTAAATTCTTAGCAGTATCCAAAACACATCTTATAATTTTGATCTTCAGCTGGATTAATCTTTGAAAACACATTAAATGTATCCATGTCTGAGAAGCATCTCTGGTTATGCAGCAGTTTCCCATCTCACTTGCAGATCAGTAGAGTCTCTTTTTAAGGAGCTCAAACCTGCTGAAGAAGGCCAGATGGTGCAATCAGCTGGCCTCCTCAGAGCTCGGCATGCATGTGGCTTGTCCTCATTCAGATCCCTTTGTCGTCTAATGCCTACTTGGATCCAAGTCAACCTGTGCCAGGCTGGCGGGATCAAAGAGAATATTTATATGGTGCTCTTGTGTGGGTTCGCCTTCGAGGAGAATCAATGGATTTCTGCCTCTTCTGCACCTCTTTTTTCATCAGCAGGAGGGCTGGAGGCTAACCTTGCACTGCTCAGGTAATCTTCAGAATGGAAGAGGATGTAACAGAGCTGCTGATATGCGAAGCTTTGATCTTGGCATTGTTTCTTTCTTTGCTTTGGCATGGGTGATTAGCAGCTTGTGAGTTGTCACTCCGCATCGAGGTCCCTTGTGAGAGCTGATCGTGAGGATTTTTTTTCTACAACGCCTTTGCTTTTCATAAATGGGTTACTCAGCTCCTTTTATTGTAAACTGTATATGGGACTGTGCTGGTTTTTATCAGTGTATGAAAGGATGAGGATTAAAATTTGGAGAGCCTCCACAGAGGGTCTCAGTATTTTTAGGTAATATAAATCATGACACATCTGTGAGAAAGAACTCCTCCTCATTTCAGTCTCTGCTGCAGCATTTAGACAGCAGAATTTGGTGTAAACATAAAAAGTATCAGGATCCATCTTGCCTTGTATCAATGGTTCAGGCTGCTGGTGGTGCTGTAATGGTGTGGGGAATATTTTTGGGTACAATTTGGAGCCTTTGGTACCAACTCAGCATCATTTAAACACCACAGCCTACCTGGGTATTGTTACCAACCATCCTCATCCCTTTGTGACCACCGTGTACCCATCCTTTGATGGCTGCACCATTTCAAAAAAGCTCAGATTATGTCAAACTGGTTTCTTGAACATGACGCCGAGTTCACTGTACTCAAACGGCCTCCACAGTCACCAGATCTCAATCTGCACCTTTGGGATGTGGTGCAAAAGGAGATTCACATCATGGATGTGAAGCACACAAATCAGTGGCAACTGTGTGATGATATCATGCCAATATGGAACAAAATCTTTAAGGAATGTCTCCAGCACCTCCAACCCCAAATGACTACTAAGGTCAACTGAAGCTCAGTGAGAACACATAAACAATGTATGGACGACATTTCATTGTGAAGCGATGGCTTACTTCAAATTTTCGGAATAACAAAAGCAAAAGCTGGATCTTCCTCACCAACCAAACCTGACCAGTTGTTCTGAGGACAATACAGTTGAGTTGAAGTTGAGTTTTGAATTATTTATCAAAAAACAAAAGAATAAGAAACACAAAGTCAAAGACCTGAAGAACAAAACAAAAATCAAAATCAGGAGCATGAGCATGAGAAGTCTGAGTAGCAGAAACATGGAGTGGTACAATACTGTGGATGAGACACAGGTGGGAACAAACAGGTGAAATTAGTAAGAGTGGGACAGACAATTACAAAAGGTAGATGTTTTAAACTTTGACATTGAAAAGTAATGGAATGGAACTTGCTGTTAAAGGAGCTAATTCTTCTTTATTAGCAAAGAACTGAGACCTGTTGTGTAAAAGAGAGTAGAGATGTGTGCATATGCGCTTTTTCATTTTCGCATGAGGTACATGGGTGAGGCAGCACTGCCAACATGATTTATTAACACCAGTGATTAGAATTTGAGACTAAATCTACAAAGATGTGTACAGATGCACTTCTAACCTGCTGGCTGAGGGTTTGACTCTGACTTCTTCCCCTCCTCCATTTAAAAATAAAAAGGAAAGCTTAAAAGTGGCTACAAAAATGGGAGTACATTTCTATACTGCTTACCCAGCTGCTGTTAAAAACCTGAACTTAAAGGTGCCTCCAGTTGCTTTTGTTGGCTTTGTTTCTAACCTCTCCAGGACAGTGAATATATAGAAACAGTTTGACCCAGCTGGCACAAATCAATACTTGAATTAATGTTGATGGGGAAATGAAGATTGATTTTAAGGTGATCAAACTATTGTTTTACCTGTTCACACACTATGATTCACTACTCTCTCTCATAGTCCCCCCTTCCCACAATTTGACTTTTAATTACTAAATTTTTTTTTTTTTTAAATAAATTTAATTTTATCTGGTGTCAACTCCAATTGCTCCACTATGAGCTCTCATAATCGTTTGAATCCATTTGAAGCTGTCCCTCCACAAGTTTTTAAATCTTCTCTACTCACAGGTAGAAATTTCTAAAGGCAGATATCTTGTTCGGGAATGAACTCTTCACACATGAAGTGAACAATCTTTGCTTTCAGCTCCGGCCTCGCCGGTCTCTCTGACTTGAGATGGGAACTAAGGAAACCTACACAGGCCAAGGATAATGACTTTTGTGCTATGAATAAATGACAGCAAGCTCTTTCTTCTACCTCCACTCGGGGGGATGTGAATCCTGTCACAGCTCTTGTCCTGGAGCACAGCCTGGGCTATAATGAGTGCTGGTCACTGGTGACGATGTTATCATCCGACTCCAAGGGAGGTGGCGGAGGAGTAAAAAAAACATCTAGGTCTGTGCCCACCCCTCCCTGCTCGCTTTCATTCTTACTGAAGGATAATTAGGCCCCAGAGGTGAGCAAATTACTAGGTATCTTAGGAGAAAGCAGGCACTGGCTGAAAACCTGAGGATATCAATCTAGCTGTGGCCTCTTTTTGACCTTTTACCGGTTGTTGTTCAGAATTGCTCATCATCAGCTAATTTGTCCCTAAATGGGCGAGTCATGTATTTTTCACATGTGCCATGCTTCTCTCTCATTATCTCTGTTCTTGCAAACTCTAATTAGCTTGCAATAGGTCAGCTCACCTCTGTGGTGTAAAACAATGGAGGGATACACTTCATTGGTTCTGCTTTTACACACCAACACATCTAAAAAAACTGAATTTGCTCAGGATTGTTTTTATAGCTGCATATGCCTTTTTATATAAGATGTTTACAAGTCCAATCTTTACTGAATGCACACAATCTGGCTTCCTGTTGGAGTGTTACTGTTTACTGTTTTTAAGGGAAAAAGACTTCCAATCAGATACAATATCTCCTTGGCCTTGCCTCTCTAACTTTGTCTCCAAACTGCTTGACCTAAGCTGTCCCTGTGATGTACTCATTTCTAAAATGCAATTTTTATACCCATGTGGGGGTATAAACAATGGGGTAACAATGGGGACGTGCACATCAGAAACTGAAGGTGGAATGGATTGATCAATCACATTATTATTATTATTTTTTTTGCATGGCATGGACGCGGCATGTACATTGCTTACCTGAGGAACACCCAGTACCAGGTTGCTCTATGTGAAGAGGGACAATCGGTGGAGGCTGTTTGATGCTTTGGGCGATGTTCTTCTTGGAAACTGTGGGTCCAGCTGTCCATGTGGATGTTATTTTAACACACATTGCCTACCTAAGCATTGCTCCAGAAAATGTACACACCCTTCCACGGAAATGGCATTCCCCGATGGCTGTGTCCTTTTTTAGCAGGTTAGCGCACCAGCCACAAAGCAAAGATGGACTAGGAACGATTTGAGGAGCACAACAATGAATATGAGGTGTTGATTTGGCCTCTAAATTCCCCAGATCTCAATCCAATCAAGCATCTGTAGAATATGCTGGACAAACAAGCCTGAGCCATGGAGGCCCCACTGCACAACTTACAGGACTTACAGGATCTCTTGCTAAAATTTTGGTGCAAATACCACACAGATCTTCTAATCCACCAGAGAGACTAATCTTTTAAAACATGCAGGAGTAAGTCACCTGTGCACACCTGAGAGAACCATTAAAGCCAGACCAGAGCAACATGCTCGCTGGTTTCCGTGTCTGTCCCATGGGTGTATTCCTGTCAGAATCAAATGGGGCTCACTTGAGTGAATAAGACACACCTTCTTATCCCTCTTGGCCTTCTTTACTGTTGAGAACTCCTTAATTGCATAAGGACTTCTGCACTGCAGCAAGACTGAAACACCGGCAACACTATCGCGACTCAGCTAGTGACATCCTAATGATATTTTAATGAAGTTTTGCGATTATGGGACACACGGGAACTTTAACTGAAGTGAAATTTAAATACCTGGCAGCTTTAATCAAAGGGGTCCTATTTTGTAAAGGTTTCAGTCATTCCCACAGGATCCTGAGACCCCATAGGGACATAGCCTTACGTGTTGCTCACAAAGGACAGGACCACACTCCTTGTTAAATCTCTTTCTTTTACTTCTGCCCACTGACAAGCAGGAGCAAAGGCAAATTAAATTAAAGTTCTTTCTCTCCTCTGTGGGGTATTTGTAAAGGCAAGAAATACAGTTTCTTTTACTTTAATGAGTAATACTTGGATGGAGAGCTGAGAGCCGAATGATGAATGGCGCTCTGTATGAGAAACACCACCTCATCATGAGTGTGGGTTTGTGGAGGAAACATTATCGGCCTTCTATGGCTTCTCCCTGTGACCCCATTACATTATGAAGCTATAATTTGAAATGAATAAAGAATAATCACCCCAGACAAGATGAAAGATTCAGTTGTCTGTCAGTGAAAAAGTGACTTTAGCTGATTTTGAAAGGATGTTAATGATTGATTGATTGGTCACTGTGAAAAAAATAAAAACGAGGGGTAAAGACACTTAGTGCACTTTCTTTGAATAACAGTGTCTATCTTTTAAAAGTGTAATTTTCACCAAAGTTTTTCAAGTGTATTGGAATATTTCTCACAGACTGCATCAGATCAGATTGACACACTGCAGGTGATGATTTAATATTGCAGCCAAACCTGCTAAATAAAGGAGAATTTTTAGAGCACTTGGCAAATATTAGTTACTTTTGCCTTAAACCTTAATATAAGAAGAGTTGGGTGCAAAAAACTTCCATCTAACAGTAGGTTCACTTTAATTGTAATGTAAAGGTAATTTATTCAACAAATTAAATGTCATATTTTCAAAAAAATGTAATTGAAGTCACAAATTTGATTATCTTTTGCTGCAAACCTTCAACATCCTCTTGTGTTTTTTTTTCTTTTTGCAGAAACTTTTAGTGATTTTTTGCAACCATAATAAGCAAAGAGATGGACTCGAAGATGTAACTGGACACTTTACATGCAGAATTAGCTGTGACACACTGAAAAAAGTGATCAGCAATAATTACACAGTACAACCACTTACAATGACACCAAAATGACAGCGCACTTCATAGCTAAACAATAACAGAAGAATAAAGTGAAGAGGTTCCAAAATAACTAGACCATACACTGCGGTCAAAATCAATGCAGATGTGAATTAAATTCATAGAAAAATATTATGATGTTTAAAAATAAATTAAATATCGGGAAAGTGTAATCCTGTCATCCTGGACAGGGTTTCTGTCATGGTCCTGGGTCATTAGACCCAGCGTTTTGTGTTTACTGTTCCTATTATTATCCTGTGTTCTAGTTTATTCTGATTTTGGTATTTTCTTCAACAGTTCTTAGGGTTTTGTTATTCCTGCCTGTGTGCTTTCCCGGTGTGGCGTTTGTGTTCCTGAGTTTGTTTGTAAAACAGTTTGTGATTTCCTGTTTTACTTTGAAGTTCTGTGTCTCGTTATGCCCATTAGGTTCAGCTGTGTGTTCCTCCTGTGTGTCGTTTCCTGATTACCTTGTGTCTGTACTTATAGTGTGCGTCTACCTCTGCTTCTTGTGGGTTTGTCTGTGTAATCTGGTGTTCTCAGCGGCTCCCTGCTCCTCATCCCGTGTGTCTCCGTATATTATGATTTCAGGTTTGACAGTTTCAAAAATCACCAGAGGTTGCATCTTTTCCCAACAATCAGCTGTGCGTTCAGCTTCACAATAACTTTCATTCCTCTTCTATCTCGAGCACACCTTCACCTCTTGATGCTCTCTAACACCTGCTCTCTACTCTCTCTGCAGATCACAGTGTCATCTGCATACTCCGTCAGCCTGTCCATCACCATCACAACCAAGAAGGGACTCTGCAGATCCCTGATGTATCCCACCCCCACCTTGAACCCATATTCCACTCCTACCACACACCTGACCACTGTCTCTGTATATTCTGATGTCCTGCACCACCCTTGCATGCTTCTTTGCCTCTCCTAACTTCCTCATGCAATGCCACAGTTCACCCTTGGCAACCAATTATATGATTTCTGATTCACAAAAACACAGAGAGGCTCCTTCTGACCTTCTCTGTGCTTCTCCATCAACAATCTCAAAGCAGACATTGGCTGATCCACTTTATGCCTCTCTAGTTACTGTAGTGAAAAGTAAAGTATGAATCTCTGTAAAGATACAAAGTTGGCAAACCTTATGAAGACAAACTGATAACTGGGACCTTGACCTGTTTGTCACATGATCGGATTTGTGTCTTCTGATTGGTGGTGCTGATGACAGAGTACAGTCTGCTGACATTGGGAGGTTAAGAGGAAACAAGTGTTAAGAGGCTCAACGTGGGATTTAGCCGGGCTCCCAACAAAAAGCATTTGATTATGGCATACTACACACTGAGAGCTTTCACTTGATAGCATTGTCTCATTTTTTTTTTTTTACTGAGGTGGCATTTAGAGGCTTTTACATCTGAACTCTTCATATATTTTGCTGCATTTATGATTCAACACATTATTGTCACATAAAATCAGAGAAAAGGGTCAAAACTATAAAAGTGCCAGATGATTCACTTGCTTTGAACACCACGTACCAACAATCCTCTCACAGGATTTCACATAAAAAATAGAGAGAATCAGACTCACTACACGGAAAAATGTGCATGTTCAAATTTGAAATTTTGTTTCAGAGTAAAAGGAAAATGTAATTTAGCTTTACTTCAGTAGATTGGCATTTATGCTTATTAGTGCATATTTGACATACTTTCTTCTGTTGCAGAGTTTACATGTTTTAAATATGCAAATAATAAATTAACTGTCTCAAAGTAATCATTGGTGGATTTTCCTGGTGACTCTAACTTGTTTTCATAACCCTAATAACGTGTTATATCTCTCCTTAAATCAATGACAGCGAATGTGGACATTTTCATCCAATTTATACTATTTTATTTAGATGGTTGTGTATGTTTCCTAATTTGTTTATCTTCTGAAAATAAGAGCTATTTCAGGCTCTTGCATACCACTGAACAAGCACAGTTCCCACACTTGGGTCCAATTTTCTCACATAATGCATGTAATGATCTCATTAATCTGGTCCTTACCTTCACAGTATTAGTTTTGAATTCATGACCTTCGCGTTACTTCCGAGGAGCATCTACCAGACGACAACGACACATTAGAATCAGTGTAGAAAAACTGAATAATGCATGTTCTTCCTTTTTTAGCATGTAATTGCAGAGAGTATAAAATTGTCATCAGTTTAACATTACAGTGGAGAAAATGGGAAATTATGCACAGGGAAATGTTATTACAAACACATATTCTGTTGAAGGAGACTTTTTTTTTTAAAGCAAAAGCATTGCAGCACATGTGTGAATATAAGGTGTTGTGGGGAGATATGAATTCTTAATGGCTATACTTTTGTACCACATATGAACCAAAGGACATATAAGAGCACATTCCTATCGGCCAGCTGTCTCATTTTTTTCCACTCCCCATGAGGAAATCCTGAGGGAGTGACTTAATGGCGTTTTCTTCAGATACAGTCTCGTATGTGGTGCAATGAATTTTCATGCAATTATGATGAAATGTGATACATTTGTCTCAATGTAAAGGACTAGCTTCACCACATGTAGTGGATATTATCCTTAAATCCTCTTAATGTTTTTCCTTTGACAAGAGAGATTAACAAGGAGGTCCAAACCACCGGTAACACCTTCCTGCAGTAAAAATCTCATAAATGAACTTATTAGATGCTGCTGGTGAGACTGAGATTCAGGGGATTTTGTCGCTATCAATATCCAGCCTTGTTATAGATTTTCTCTTGGTGCCAGAAGCTTTATTTCAGCCTAGAGTGTTGCTAACACTGTGCCTAAAAATTCATTTTATGTAACAATAATTAGTTGAATATGAGTGACTTAAATGCACTCAGGCATTTAGTTTATTTGATCTTAATGACTTATTGTGAAGTGTTAGCATGATGTTGATGTCTGTGTAAAGTATCTCCATGAAATATAGTTTGACTTTAATGAAACTCGGTGCTGGTATTAATGTTCCCTGACTGAAATAACAAACTAATGATCCCCTCATTATTCATCTAGAACAGTGGCTCTCAAACTTTGTTTTTTCTACTTTCGATATTTTCTTTTAATAAAAATGAACCAAGTTGAATTTGTGTTAGCAGGATAGGAGCAACAAGCTATGCATTTGCCCAACAAAAGACATATTTAACCAAGACGCTGTTGCCCAATCACAGTTTGACAACCACGCATGCAGTGTCACCATTAGGCTAACATTTCAATTTGTAAACACTTGATTTACATGAAATACTTAAGTGTCAGTTATTTGAAAAAACTGGTTTACCATGGTAGCGACTGCTAATGAACACTTTTCAGGTGGGCTATATACATAAAGTGAGTGCTTTGTCCCTTTTCCAATTTCTTCGTTTTTGGGGAATATTTGTTACATTTAAATGTTTCAGATAATCAAACTGATTTTATTATTATACAAGCTATACAAAAATACCCTAAATAATGATTTCATTTGTTAAGGGGAAAAATCTATCCAAACTATCCAAAGAAGTTGTGAAAAAATCTGTGGCGATGAGCCTTTGACATGACTGTCGAGGACGTTTGGCCTTTTTCTTACCCTTCCTGAATTAGATTGGAAGATTCTCATTGGCTGAATTTACTATCTTCAGTTTGCATTTTGCAGTAATTTCCATATTTGAAGTCCACATGAGACACCAAAGACTTGTAGAATGAATAATTTTTGAATGTTTATGAAAAGTAAAAAAGAAATTGGTCCCTATTGGCCAGTTTCACCTGATCTCTGTGTCAACTTTTTTTTTTTTTATTGTGTACTGTTGGCACTTAATTGTAATTACTGGTGCTAACATGGCTGTAGACTCTAGTTTTGTTTGTTTTGTATCACTTCTGTCCCATGGGTCATGGTGTGCTTTAAAATGAGGATTGTCACGGCTGGCATTGCATTACATTTCAATTAAATATGTTGGATTAGCAAGTCAGAAGAAAATGTAAGAATGCCTAACATCTCTCAAAAATGTTGAGTGTGAAGGAAGGTTGCTTTTAAATTTTATTCTTGGTCTTTGCTAAAGTTTGTGCTGCATCCGAAAGAACTCAACATTGACATTTGTCTGTCTTGCATATTTAACAATGTAGATAAATGCTTACCAGCTGGTCCTGCAAAGTTACAGAGCACTATTATTCCGCCTTGGCAACCTATCTTTATGCCAAGGCAGCAATTACAGCATGATAAAGAGCATAGCATATAGAAAAGGTGCATGTGCAATTATACTTTTCTACTTTGCTCAACATGCACCGATCTGTGAGGTGACAAAGCTCAGTAATCACACAACGCAGAGATTTTCACATTCACAGCCTCTGTAGCAGAGCAACACTGGTAATGCTGCCATGAGAAGCATTGAGGTGATAATGTGACAAGAAAAATACAGGCTGGTGTGAAGCAGCTGTGACCTTTAGCTATGAAAAGCAATGCACCTGTATGAGCTGAATCTGTAATTTAGCATTCAGCTCATTGTGGGAAGATTATAAACAAGTGAGTGCGATGGCATCTTGGCTCCAAAATGAAATCTAGTTGATAATTCTCATCTGTTTCATTGCACCTGTAAACAACAAGAATAGAAACAAGAACTGATTATTATTCTTTTGTATCACCAGAGTTAGAGTGAGTTATGCTGAAATCATCCATTAAACTCTTGTCAGTAAAGAAGACAAAGGGATTGTCAAGACACAGTGATGGTTAAATTCCAAAAACCACAGTTTTGCCCAGTTTCTTGCCATCTATCTATTTTCATATGCTCCACTGCAAACTATAAAATGAGCCCAAACTAGTGACATTAAAATAAAGATAATAAATAAACAAATATGGGTTGTATCAAATATATTGATTACATTTGACTTTAGGTTTGACAGAACATGATTTATGTCACGGGACTGGGTCTGATTAAGTTATGTTCTCTGTTGTTTTTCATGGTTTTGATTCTCTTGATTGTTTTCTGCTTATGTTATTTATAGTTCCTGATCTTTAGGTTCTGTCTCCTTGTGTCACATCTAGTCAAGTTATGTTTTTATGTCTGTGCTTCTCATTGTTTGAGTCCGTGTCTCTGTGCCTGTCTCATGTTTCCTGTTTTACTTTGACGGTCTCACGTCCTATCTTATTGTTTTCAGTTTTGTGTGTGACTACTCCCAGTTGTGCTCTTTTCCTGTGTCTCATTCCCTCATTATCCCTCTGTGTATTTAAGCCTTCCTCTTTTTGTTGCCAGATTGTCTGCTTGTCATCTATTGCTAACCTCCCATGTCTCAGGTGTTCATGTATTTCCTAGTGTTCCTGGTTTTCCCAGTTTAGGTTTTGTATGTCTATATTTCTCATTTATGTTTTTTTGTGTTTGGTTCATGTTTAGTTTTTTCGGCCTCCACTTTGTTAGAATCAAGTTCCGTTTCCAAGTTTCGTTCATCTGTATTTGGGTCCATCACTTTCCACTCCACAGACTGTGTCGCACACCATTGGTCTTTGTGATGGCATGCCACACATGGTAAGCTCCACACCTCATCACCCGTTGATTCACTTTAGTTTAATTTACAGTCACTACTTTAAAATATTCTATTTATTGTTCAATATCGTTTCTTTATTAAATGTATTCATTTTTCCATCACACCTTCCAATGTTTATATGGCATGCACACATATTAACCTTGCAAGGTCAAAGTTCTGTTTTATGTTATATTAATACAGCTTTCTTTGTTTGAGTTACCTGGGGGTTGGTGTCTCCTCCTGTCTGGCAAAAGGTGTGGCAAAGGGCTGGGAGACCTGAAGTACTGCTGGCAGCCTAATTGGATTGCACCACATGCTTCATTGCCTGGGGGGTGTTTCATGTTTGTTTAAATGTTTTGTATTAGTTGGTTATATGGCAGCTATCTTGTTTTCCCC
>NW_005187421.1:4935491-4943434 GCF_000239375.1 Pundamilia nyererei
TGTCATTTGGTTTAGCTAAACCAGTATTTAAGTCCCCCTGTGTGTCATTTCAGCAGGTCAGTTTACCATATGTTTGTTTGAGGTTTTGTTAATTAGTATCTTGAGTTTAGTCTATTGAGTTGACCTCTTTTATTGGTCTGCCTGTTTAAGTTTTGGCTTTGTTAAATATATTTTCATATTTTTGGGTCAATAAAACCCGGTTTTTGAATTAAAAACACCTGGGTCCTTTATGCTTTACTGCTTGGTCCCTGACAGTCTTTGATGGTTTTTGTGCTTCTCCTGTTTATGATGAACTCGACTGTCTGTCTGTTCTGTCCCAGTTTTTAACTAATTAGCATTTAACCTCATCCACCTTGAGCTATGCGCTTTTGTTTTATCAAGGACTGCACACAAGTATGTTGGTGCAGGTGGCAAAACCCTCTGTGTGGGTGAATACCTATGGAAATGGACATGTTTGCTGTACCATAAATTTGCTTTAAGATATGCCAGCATATAAGATATGCATATTACTGGTCAACTATAAATACGGTGTCGTACTAGTGAAGTCATTTAAACCTCACTGAAGCTTTTTTACATTTTTATTTTATCATAAAATATTTTCTTTCACCCATCTCAGTGAGTATTTTTGTCTGTGTTTCCCAGCTGTGGCATTTTGTGCTGCCCACGCTATCAGATTTAAAGGCCATCTCTCTGAAGGGAAGCAAACAGCACAAACAGCAGTGAGGACTACAGTGACAGTTAATGTATTGCAAAATCCCAAACTATTGTGCATCACCACCAACAGCTATTTAACTCATCAAGCAGCAGTAGGTGAAACGCTTTTTGCAGCAGACAATACGGCTTGATGAATGAGTCAGCAGCTTGCGAGCTGACAAAGCACCCTGTAATAAGAGCTGTAATCAAGTTCAAAGTAACTTTGCAGTGCATTTGGCTTGTTGTTCTGAATCCCAGAAGGGAACAAGGGTGCCTGGTCTGATCCATCTGTCCCTGCATCAGGTCGTCCAAAAAATCTGAGAGATAGATGGGGGATGAGCTGACAGGAAAGTGGGAATGAGAGCCTTTGCTGGCTGCCAACTTGGCTAAACACAGCAGCACTGCAGCGAAACACATCTGTGTATCCATGTGGTCATTTCTCCGACTTCACTGACGAGGCAGCAGGAACGTAATCATTAATATTCAGGGTTTACTCCTCTGTTCTGCTCCATTTCTCGCTAAAAAACAAAACCAGATTTTGTTGGACTACATCAAGGATTAGCAAAGCATTGAATATTAAATATAGATGAGATGATTAATGCATACGGTTGCTGTTTCTGAGCAAGGGCTCCATTAATTAACCCCCACCACCGTTAGCAAGTGTATTGGCTGCTGGTGGGTGTGTGGAGTTGCAGATGGCAGGGGAGCCTTCGGGAATCCGATGTGGGCTATTTGGAGCTGCTGTGTTGGCGAGGTTTCACTCCCACTTAGTTCCCAGGTCTTCATGAGAGCTGTAAATTTTCACAGGAAACCAGTAAAAGGGTGCTGATAATACTGCAAGAGCAGGAAAGGCTTGAAAAGTTTCTATGGAAACTAGAAGATATTTCTCAGCTGTATATTAAGGATTCATGCCGCTGCTCTAGAGAGCGTTAAAGCCAAAGCTGAGACTCTCCGAAGGTCTGCGTGGCTTTGAATCTCGATGTTCTTCAGGGAATCGATCTGCTCTATGGACACACTCATGTGATATTGTCAGAGCCAGTTTTACAGTTGCTCCTTAAGTGACCAGCTGTCCCAGACATCACATTAAAAACTATGTCAGACCCTTCATAGATGGTGAATAGCTTGAAAACAGCATACATACTTTTTTTTTTAAAGTCTCTGTGCACAGTCGCACCTTCTTTGCCGTCCAAAAGGTGAGGAGCTTTTGAAGAAATCCCCACAACAAACGGCTCTGTGTTCTTTGATGCTTTGAGATTTTTAAGCCCAGAGAAAAGAAACTGAGAAAATATATTGTGCTTCAAGTAAGAGCAATTGTTCCCATGGTCAGAAATTCCCACATGTGTCTGTGGATTGCTTTGAGCTATAAGAAAAAGGTTTCCACTGGTTTCAAGGTTTATTGAACTTCAGTGCTTGTCTCAGTTGAGCCAAGACTTAAAATATAGGTTTTGTACTTCTTTTGCTCTAACTGCTTTATATCTAGGGCCAAAAGCATGCAATAGTAATCTATTTAAAAACTGCTAACGATTTTTTAGGAATTAACAAATTTACAGGAAATCTGATGTGCATTTGTACAGTGATTCATGAAAAGTTATGAATTGTACTGAAAGCTTGTGAGGATATCATGGAGCCACTGATCTTTGGCATCCTTGGAGCTGGTCAGCAGGTCAGTGGTGCATAACACCATTAATGACTCATCTATGCCGCTTGTGCTCAGGAGTCCATAAGGGATGTTGTGTCGTGAACTTTGGCCTGCTTTAATGATGTTCAGTGTTAGATGGGTACATGCCCCGGTACTGCCGTTTGTACACACTCTTGTACCATCTGCCTCCATGTAACCTGGTCAAAGGACTCAGTTTAAACAGGCTTTAGTGAGTGGATTTGTTTTATGGGAACACATAAGGGAACTAATAACAAACCTGAAGTCTTCCAAAGCTAAACAAACAACTAAAGGCACAGATAACAAAAACTCACAAGCATAAGAAAATACAAAGTAAGAATATTAAGAGAACACTGTCAATAATATAGAGGTTGAACATAGGTCGCATCTCAAAACTGAAAGAAATCCTTAATACACAAAAATGACACTAGCCACTTTTCCTTAGTGTGGCCACAGAGCCCAAACATTTTAGGATGACGGGGATCTTTTTGCTTGTATCAAATCATTCACAGAAGCTGGCAGCTCGGTCAGTAGATGTTGAAACTTTTCATTAAAACAGATTAACTGCTTCAAATTCTCAGTGTGCTTTCTGTTGTAAATCAGTATTGGTGATAGACTGCCTTTTTAGGTCAAACATGCTGTAGACTTTAATATTAACATGCTGCAATCAACACTGAAAAAAGCTTTTTCCTTGCATTATTTTTAGTGGGTCTTGACCCTGAGTCTGTCAGTGGACAGTTTACACGCCTGGTGTTTTGTTCCCAGTCTTCTGTCGGAAGCGATCATCAGTGCAACTGTGCAAAGAGCAGTGATTCGCAAGCTGGGCGGTCTAAAAAATGAAGGGAAACATCTCCTGGCAATGTGTTGCTGGGCAGAATGGAATTAGAGACAAGGATGCTAAACATAATTGCGTGTGACAGATGTTAATGGCCTTTCATTTAGACAATTTGCAATCTACAGTCTACAGCTGGACATGCAGGCAGAAATCAGACTGGATGCTCTTGGAAAACAACAAGTCATTATGTCACTGAGTGAACGTCTGCTGCCAAACATGTGTGAAATCGCAGCCAAGGAGCCCACGGCCTGATTACTCCCTTGCAAATATATGAGTTAGACTGCTATCTGTGCACCTGTGTCTCTGTCAAGGCTTGTCATCCGCATTATTTTAAAATGTAAAAGGGAGCAATCACTAAGAATTGCAGGCATACTTTGCTGTAGTAGGAGCAGCAGAGGTGTGATGAACGAGGAATGACTTTTACAGAATAAGCTGCCATGAGATTTCGTGAGTTGAAAATGACAGCAAATTATTTCAGTGCAGAAAAGCAGAGCAGCGAACAGGAAGTCAGCTTAGATCCTTTCAAAGGGTATGTGAACTTTTCCACAGGTACAGAAAAAGCTGAGCAAACAAAACAATAAGAGGTGTGCAGCACGCAAAGCACAAAAATACATCACGAATTCTACACCGTGCTCCTCTCCGACAACAGGTTGGAGGAACTGAAACTCCTGCATAGAGCTGAAAAGGTGCCATCTGCTTTAAGATTCCTGCCATAGCAGTGATTCATCTCCATTCACGCTGTGCTGGAGAATTACGTCTGACCCCATGAGGTTCCCCGCATGGAAAACAACAATAAAGGCAGCCAGCCTTCGCAACTGACTCTGTCCACACAGGGAACACTGATCTCTATACAGAGATTTCGCACACTCTTATCTCCTGGATGTCATAGATGTTAGGCTTGTTCCTCCAGCAGAGTAGATCTCATTTGAGTCACACCGGTGGTTTTTGATTCAGCATAAAGCCGATTTGAAGAGTCAGAATAAGACCTCAGTGGATCTCTGAAGGCTGGGAGTGAACACAGAGATATAAGAGGAGTTATAAAAGTTACAGGCAGATTAAAAACATGAGGATATTCAGCACAAAGATAGTAATAATACTGGTTCTTCATCCGATTGACTGACTTTTATAAGATGCGTGGTGACATATATGCTTTCATTCTAAGCATATATCCAATATATTGTTACAGACTGATTATAGTGAGGCTTTTACTGCTGATGTCTGCTGCAGTTAATATCTATTTAACCCAGTTAAAGCATTTGTCATATCATTTGTTATTATTTTTTTAAATTTACATTTCTTTCAATCCAGTTCTCTCCGTCACATGTTGGGTAATAACCAGTGAATAACAAATGTCCATAAATCAAGATATTTTCAACTGCAGCTGATATTCACATAAATATGCAACATGTGATTCAGTGGCTTGTTTTTTATTCCCCGGGTGTTTGTGCTTCCAAATTAAGCACAAGTGGTGCTGTGACGCACCACGATGAGACCGTGATGAGCGAGGTCTGTTGCTTGCATTGATTACAATTTTGCACTGTTGAGTTGTTTGACAAGCTAATAGCAGCACTTTAATGTTGAGGCTAAACAGGACCCCTCTACTGGGGTGACAGGATGTCTGTATAGGGCACCTTGGAAGCAGAACGTGATACCTTGTTTGCAGCACAGGATTGCCTGGGAGCATCCAATAGAGCAGGACCCAGGATGAACATGGCTGCATTTCAAAAGCTCCAGGCATTATTAGCTCTGCAAAAATTACTTCAAAAACAAACAGCAGATGTCTGACTATCCCTAACACCTCCATTGCTCCACCTCTTCATTATCAAATTAATGGTTCATTAGGATGATTTATAGGTTTCTGTAGTGAATATATTTGACACACTGTTTTAAACTCCTTGAGTATAATTTAGTATATTGTCTCACTAAGTGTACCACTGCCTCTGTCACCAATTGCGGAGTGCTTAACATAATCACAAGTGGCCCCGTTTGTCCTGGAAATGATGCCAACTAAGTGTTTTTGGAAGTTCACAATTCACAGAGCTCTCTCGATAGAGTGGACGCCGCTCTGAGGTTTATACAGACTGGCATTAGGTTTCTATCACTCTGCCTCCTTCGACAACTGAGAATTCAGTTGTTCCATCATCTAACCTATGCCTGCCTTGCAAAACAAGAACTTCATCGTCTTCCTGCTTAGGTGCACGACTGAGGCCTTATCGTGCCAGACATACAGCAGTTTTGAGAAGAAAATGATCGATCTAAAAGTGGCAGTGTTGTCATTCTAGTGTGTGTTCTATTAGACTGTTGAATCCATATTTTCTTCATTAAAAATTAAAGTGAATAAAACTTTAATCTCTAGCAATCCCTCAGTCTCCAGGAGAGATACTGTACAGAATAGAGACATCTTTCTAATCCATTTAAGCCATTTGTCTGGATTTCACTAAAGTTATTACCATAAACTAGATAAAAGCTTCTTTTTTTTTCTCCCTTTCTTTCATGGTCCTACTTACTGCACCACGTGGGACTGGTATAATCAGACAAACAATAAAGAAAGATAATTTAAAAATGATTACATAAAGATTTTTAGATACTGGCTTGTTTCTCTGAAGAGTTGCTGAAGAATATGCAAAAAGCATTTTTCTTACCCTTGGAGCTATAAAAATTAGAAATTGAAAAAACACAGATCTTGTTATATAAGTATATTTAATCTCCAAAATAGCAGGATAATTAACCAGAGAATTCTAACATTGTTAGCGAGTTATACAAGTTATGTTAGAAGTTCACTTTTACATAAACATTTTGGGTCTAATTAGATCTTAGAGAATATTTCAGAATGTATGTGTAAGAATTAAGAAGCTTTATGGGGAGATGGTAAATTGCGTCACCAATAACTTTGAGCATCAGAAATATTGATTCTATGCCAAATATCTGTCCTCAACACGCCCTTCACCACACTTTCATCGGCTGATCAATGCTTAATTGAATATAATGAGTTTTGGGCACTGCCCCTATAGTGCTAATGTGCTGTCATAATCAAGTTCTCACCACTAGTGCCGTGTTTATGAGTCGGGGCCAAATTGGTTTTTCTCTGCACAAGGACAAAAAAGGAGCAATT
Organism: Pundamilia nyererei; assembly: GCF_000239375.1. Taxonomy (NCBI): domain Eukaryota; kingdom Metazoa; phylum Chordata; class Actinopteri; order Cichliformes; family Cichlidae; genus Pundamilia; species Pundamilia nyererei. The sequence continues at coordinate 4,941,789 of NW_005187421.1, forward strand.
CTGAATGCTGCATCTCACAGTGTCTTAGATAACACAGCATAACAGCTGCTGTTTCCTGTCGCACCTGTGAGAAAAGTCCTTTCTAGAGTTTTGTACCACGCTTTTAAAACCAGAGCTCTGTGAAGCCTAGGCATGAAATATTCACATGAACCTGCACTTGAGATTCAGGTAAAGAGATCTGAATTTTTTTTCGTGGAACAAAAATGTCTTGTTCCAGGACTACCAGCTCAGTTTCATACCAGTGAAAATTATGCAATGAGTTCTGAGAAACTTCCTTAAAAGAAACATATTTAAAGCCATGCAGTAATAAAAAGAGCACAGATAGAAAATATTTCACAGAATAATGCAAAAATAATTAGAAGAATCCTTGAGAATTTGAACATAATACAGGTTAACTTATTTAGAAAGGTATCAAATATCATGGTTTTGTCTCTCTCAAGATAAAAATGTTAGAAACATGGTGTCTAACCAGATATTTGCCCTGGATGGCAATACCTTGCTCTCCGGTAACACTGTGCTCAATCTTGAAGTCATTTTGTGTTCATATTAAACAAATATGTCTGTCTTCTGTCATTTGTGCTATATCTCTAAAACTAGAAACATCCTGTCTCAGACGGATGCTAAAAAACTAGTTCATGCATATTTCTTCTAGTCTGGACTATTGTAATTCATTATTATCAGGATGGCCTGGAAAATCCCTGAAATACTGTCAGTTGATTCAAAATGCTGCAGCAAGAATACTGACAGGGACTAGAAAGAGAGAGCAATTTCCCCTATACTGGCTTCTCTTCATTGGCTCCCTGTTAAATCCAAAATTGAATTTAAATTTTTCTCATCACATACAAGGTCTTGAATAATCAGGCCCCATCTTTTCTGACCTCATATGATACCCCCTTATATCACCCCATTAGAGCTCTTTGCTCTCAGACCGACGGTTTACTTGTGGTTTGAAAAGTAGAATGCGAGGCAGCTTTTAGGCCCCTCTTCTGCAGAACCAGCTCCCAGTTCAGGATTCAGGAGACAGACACTGGCTTTACTTTTAAGGGTAAGTTTAAAACCTTCCTTTCTCTGGCTCTCTTCCACAGTATTTCTTTGTGCTGTTTTCCTCCTCTCACCCCCAACCAGTCAGGGCAGATGGCCACCCCTCCCTGAGCCTGGTTCTGCTGGAGGTTTTTCCTGTTAAGTTTTTCCTTCCCACCAATGACTTGCTTATAGGTGATTATAATGTAGCTTGCCATCACCAGTGTGTGAATGTGTGTGTGAATAGGTGGATGACTGGATATGTAAAGCGCTTTAGGGTCCTTAGGGATTAGTAAAGCGCTATACAAATACAGGCCATTTACCATTTTACCATGTGTTAAGGTTCAAAATATTGGGGATGGAGACAAGAGAAAAACCACAATAACGACACTGGTCCGGTCGGGTTGAGTCAAACGATGATTTAATGATCACACACACGTGGGAGATGGACACTGATGCAGACAGCCTCAAATCTCAAAGTGGTGGAGCATTGCTCAAACTCTTATAGCCTCTGGTTCTCCCATCTTATCATAAAAGCCTAAACATTCACATTCTTTCTCTCACACGGCGCCTAAGCTACGACCTTGGCTCCCTGTTTATCTGCTCGTGCTGAGATGGGGCAGAAA
>NW_005187421.1:4943454-4947278 GCF_000239375.1 Pundamilia nyererei
TTCTCTTCTAATCAGACAAATAAGGCGATGACTTTCTGCGAACAGTATTCCTTATAACTCAACAGTATAATGCATCATAAACAATATCATTCATTCACAATAAATCAGCAGTCTAATGCAGTGCAAATCAGTTTAAATACTGCAATAATTATCACCTTCTTCTAATTCAGGAGAATAATGCCAACTTAAACTACATAATAATTCACAATCTTTATTTCGGGGTCTAACATGGCATAAAATAATATCATAATTTTACACATGATTATCTGATTGTTGAAGTTTTCTCTTATTCCAGGGTCTTTGCCTTACATTATAAAGTGCCTTGAGGCTACTGCTGTTGTGCTTTAGTGTTATAAAAATAAAATTAATATGGGAATAAAAAACAAACAAACAACAAAATGTTGTGATTGTCTTATTGGGGTTAAAGAGGGATTAATCAGGTGGGAGATCCTGGTACAGTGGTGCAGTTGGGAGAAATAATTCTCTTTATATAAAATCCCAGCTTGTACTGTGAGCTCCCCTGGATGTGTTTTCTGTGTGGTTAGCTGAGCTTTGTGACTGCTGCGGCCTTAAGATTTACAGATCTGCAGATTTAAAAACCATTTTCAAAGAAATTCTAAAACACACATTCACACAAAAGCAAAGAGATTTAACCTGATGACACAGAAGATGCAGAAGATCAAACAATTTTGTGATATTGCATTTCAGACCTTTAGGATATAAATTAACCTTTGTCAGAAACACTATAAATCATTGAGGATATGATTAGCTTTGACTGTCAAAGACTAAATAACTTTAAATTTGCATCCAAGGGAATGTTTCTGGCAAATCAGAAGAAATTTCCTGCAATAAGAAGCTCATAACTCAGTTATATACAGTTTTAAAAATCTACTCAACAACAAGAGAACAGTAGTATGCAGGAGATATAACAAAACAGTTGTACTATCCCTGCATTTAGGAAAAATGAAAAATGCCCTCTTCATTAAGTCCTTCTGTTGCATCTCTGCTTCAATTAGCTTGTGTAGGAGACTACTCTGCTGCACTAATGATGCTATAGTAGGCCCTGCCGGTCCGATAGAGCACATAGTTCACCCAAAGCCCCTTAAAAACAGATCCATACTGGATTTACAGCAGCAGCCTGAGGGAGAACAACCACATATTTGTTGGCTGTGCAGCTACATCACAGTTTGCGAGAGCGATAGGCAATAAGCACACGAGGCGCACGTTAAATACATCTGTGTGTTTCATGCTGGCTGCTTTGCATTAAAAATGATTACCAACGATGATTACTTCTTCGACTTTTGTTCAACCCCAAGGTGTGCTGATTAGGCACAATGCTAAACAATAACCCTCAAGTGACTTAAGCCTGTAGAAGCAACTTCCTTGATAGCTTGCAGCCAAGGATTCAAAGGTGATAATGATTTTTTCAGGTTACTTTTTAAAAAGGTTATTTATCTGCATGTAACAGGATATTAACTTAATGATGGTGTACTAATTAAAAACTATCCTAAGACTCCTGTAGACTACTCTACTGACAAAGTGATTCTTTTTTTCAGCTGATGAAAAGATGGCTATAACAGCGCTCCATCTCATCTGGTTGTGTAAATATGTAAAACTGACTTAAGAGCTCCATTCAGAGTTTAACATATTTATGTTACTCATTGCTAGGATGCAGCAGTCAGTGTTGCTAATTTATCCCGGCAAGTAAATAAATCACTGGAGCAACAACACTCATCTAGAGCTCTAAAGCTTGTGTAATTATTGCAAAACAGACTCTGTAGATGTGCAAAACTCTATAAAACATATTCTAAGTGTCACATGGTTGTGTTAGTATCCTTGGGCAAGACATCAAGATGTGTGTTAACATAATGACGCAATTTTCCCACGAGTGGACAACCAAGCAAATTCCCCTTGAAGGTCAGACTGTGCAATGCTCAGAGAAGTTGCCAGTTAGCATGTTAAATGCTAAAGTTAATGACAGTAGAATTAGAAAATGACTGAACAAGTGTGGATTATTTTAAAGGAGAGTCTCTCCCTCTCTCTAAAACGAACATGACAGCACTGATTAACTTTCCAAAGTTGCATCTAAACAACAACGGCCTCTGGAACAATGTCATTTTGGACAGACGAGACTAAAGTGGGGGTGTTTGTCTGTAGCACAGCACAGTGTTTGGAGAAAACCACACTGTCACGAGGGGCAGGACAGACTCACGTGCAGACTGCGAATCACAAATTAGAGTTCTTTATTCACACAACACCAGGTGCTCTATATACAAGTGGGGGGAGAGGGTGTCCAGGGGTTCCAAGGTTCACAGGAAGGGGAAACGGGGTCTCCACTCTTGCACACAGCTCCTCGCACTCGTTCCATTCGCTCCTCATGGGGGATGTTCCTCCATGCACACTGGTCAGGCAAACCCACGTACAGGCTCAGGGGGACGGGGTGAATCTATATGCAAAGACGAGATGTTAATACTAAGAAAACACGAAGGAATACTCTGAATAATACAATCTGGAATTTCACTAACGAGGGTTACTCAACAGTCCAGCAATGAGATGCTCACAGCCACTGCCTCAAGTAGTGATAAGCAGACAGGGTGATGAACCACAGGTGAGTGATTTCTTGCAGGTGCAAGGGCCGGGGGGCCCACAATGAACAGGCAGCACGTAGTGAGCGCACAAATACCTCATAATAAATGTCAGCACTGTGGTGGAGGGGTGATGATTTGGGCATCTTGCGGTCATCGAGTCAACCATGAGCTCTTTTAGAGTCAAACGTGAGGCCATCAGTCTTACAGCTAAAGCTTGACCCAACCTGGAAAATGATCATAATCACAACAGCAAAGTTTTTGCCATTAAAGGTGGTTGGATAAACATGAGTTTAATACATAATTTTTTACATATATCTTCTTCTACAGTTCTTGTTGTGGCAAAGCTTAGATTTTCAAAGCTGACCATGGATGGATGGACTGATGGACTTTTGTAGTCGGAATTTCCAGGTTTTAAAACTCAAGGTTACAAAGCTACAAGATTCAACGTATTCTTTTTTTTTTATTTTTTATTTGATTCATTGTCTTCTGCCTTTCATTAATCATTCATCTTTATGATTAGATGGATGTCCAGTTTAAGAAAAGCCAACAAAATGAAACACAAGCAGGAATTTTCTTGCCTAGGCAGTTTTTTTTGTTGTTGTTTTTTTTTACTCCAGAGAGCTGGATTGGTGTGAAACAGGAAACCTGATCCTCTAATTATCAGCAAACACAGTGGGACTGCATTCTTCATGCTGTTTGACATTTTGATTTGAGACAAAATAATGGAAGCAATCAGAAGCTCAGCCCGGCTCTCCAACTGCGCTCACAACCCATTTGTGGCATGTTTACACTCGGCTTTGAAGACCTCCACACTTCTGCTCGTCTGCTCCCATCACCACCATTGTTTAGAAAAAAGCAAAAAGCCTGTAAATCATATGTGAAAAGAAAGTTATAACTTCCTGTGTGCTTGTTGTGTCTGTGTTAACAAAGTCATTAATGTCTATGTTATTAATTTAAAGACTGGTACCCTTTTCTACTCAATTTGAACACTCAAAGCCTGGATCGAATCACTGATATTCTGATTATTTAACAATCTGCTCTTTGTGATAATATAAAGTATAGTATATTACAAAAAAGTTAGAAAACGGGAGTAAATGGCTGTCATTTTAAAACTTAGTCGCTTTGGTATTAAACAAATGCAGTAAAATGTATTGCAAAAGTAGTGAAAACACAAATACAGTAATTTCTGATACAAAATACTCAAATTTGTTTAAAATGTCTTTAATTTATTCCATT
>NW_005187421.1:4948085-4949460 GCF_000239375.1 Pundamilia nyererei
TCCACCTGTGCTTACTACAGATAGCACTCTTGATTTGAGGTTTTGACTTAAATTACCATATGCTTCGGTTATTGTGCATACATATTGTTAATGGGGAACAGTAGGACTGAGACCCAAACCGACACTGAACTTCATCCATCCATTCTCTTCTGCTTATCCTTATCAGGGTCACAGTGGGGCTGGAGCCTATCCCAGCTACCATAGGGCCAGAGGCAGGATACACCCTGGACAGGTGGCCAAAATAACACAGAGACAGAAAACCATTCACAGCTATGATTAGAATCACCAGTTAACCTAACCCCATTAATTGCATGTCTTTGGTCTGTGGGAAGAAGCCAGATTACTGGACAGAATATTTCCAAAAGTATTTACTCACCCATCCTGAATTTAGGTGTTCCAATCACTTCCATGGCCACAGGCATAAAAAATCAAGCACATACGCATGCAGACTTCTACTTCTACAAACATTTGTGAAAGAATGGTTCACTCTCAGGTGCTCAGTGAATTCCAGTGTGGCACCTATGCAGTAAGCAGTGTTGGGGAGTAAAGGAATACATGTACCGGCAGTTTAAAATACAAAATATGAGTAACTGTATTCCGTTACAATTACCGTTTAAAAAGGTGGTATTCAGAATACAGTAACTTTTTTGAAATAAAGGGATTACACGGCGGTCTTTTCCTGTTTCATATGTTCGGCTATGCCCTCTCTATTTTTGGTAATTCCACGCTGGTGGAAACCCAAACAAAACACGCATTAAGAGGCTCAAATGTTTGTGTCTCCATCTCACGGCCCATGTCACCTCTACTTGCTGCCGCATAATGATGTGAAGAAATATTTTTTAAAAATGATTATTCAAAAAATGATTTAATATGCATAATAGGCAATAGGCAGGTGTTACAGGCATCGCCTTAAAGAATGTAGCCTCATGGGCAGTGTAGTCCGTGCTGCAGGGAGAATTGACTGCCCGTTATGTGTCTTTGAGCGCGAGGGAGGGAGAAAAAGGAGAGTCGAAAAGTAGGAGTTGTCATCAACTAGAAACGGGAGATGGAAGCATGTAAATATAATAATAACCACTGCAGCCAAAAAGTTTTTGGCTACAAGCCCAACATGGTACCTGACGTATTAGCCAGAGATCCCTTTACTACGGTTCAGAGCCGCGGACCTGTTTTATATACGCGTGGAATAGTTTTCTATACAAGATCGCTGCAAAAAGTGCAGCCTTACCTAATGTCCAACATACTGTTACTCATTTTATATTAAAATTTGAAAATGTAGTTGGTATTGGCATGGCAAGTAACCTTCAGTAATAGTAATAAATCACGTAGTTGTAAAAAGCATGATAATATATTAAGTAATCCAAAGTATTCAGAATAC
>NW_005187421.1:4951689-4967224 GCF_000239375.1 Pundamilia nyererei
CTTTTCTTACCCTGCAGAGAGGTAAATCTAGTTATGCTATGGCTATGGTTAGCATGGACTGGTATGTACTGTAAAAACTAAAGATGATTATTCTGGTAAAAAGGTTCAGTACTGGAGGGTTGCAGATTAACATGAACCTTGCGACACTGCAATCAATTTAATGTCTCTGGACCATATTACGCTTCAGCTGCCACCTTTTTTTTGTCTCTTTGCTAATGTTAACCCAGGCTTTCAGCTGCAGGCTGTGCGTGAGCTCACTTAAAGTTAACTGGTATATATATTTATCTTAGCACTTCACACACTCTCACTGCTGCTTGAGAGTTGTTAACGTAAAAAAAAAAAAGTAAAGGTGAGTGAGAAACCATTTGAACTCATTTTGTTTATTTAGATTTCAGCTCCTGTGTGAGTGACTGTAACCTTTTGTAAAGCACGATGTGTCACATCTTCTTCACTTCATCATAACTGTGTGAGTGTAGTTCAGTTCAGACACGTTTAGATTTTTGCACAATAATTGCAGTGTTTTAAAATCAAACCTCTCTGTCACATTGTGTTGTAAAAAGGCCCCAAACACATCACACTTGCAGACAAAATAAAAACAAAACAAAAAACCCAGCTGAAATTAAAATATTGAGGTTAAAATATCGAAAGACAAAATAGTCCAAAATTGACAAAAAGTCCTGAGATGAGGAGCAGCATGTGACACCACAATAAAACAAACAAATCAGAGCATCTTAAAAACAGAGTTTGAAATCTTTATAGACAGAGGGCTGATGGGAGATTAGATTAGAAACAGGAAGGAAATGAGACACGTGCACTTATTTAACACAAGTGAGACATTCAGACAGACAGCAAACAAAACTGAAACAAGACACTTGAGATTAACCAGAATAAAAAAGAAATAACAAAGGAAGAAACACGAAACATGACTGAGGCAGGAGTGGAGACAAAACAGTGGTGTGCAGTAAAAAACAAGAACAGTAAAGTAATCCAAACTGGAACCAAAAACACCCCGACTGTTACAACAGTAACCAGAACTCAAGCATTACAAGAAGAACTAAAGCTCTGCATTACTACACTGGAAAGTAAGACTATCGTCTTGGGTCTCGGGTTTGAATCCAGCAGCTGGTTCTGGCTTCCTTTGAGGATTTTGTATGTTCTCTTTGTGCCTGCCTGAGTTCTCTTCAGGTACTCCAGCCTCCTTCCACTTCCAAACAGTAGGTCTAATGTGAGTGTGACTGGTGGTTTGTTACCCTGTTGGAGTGACAGACAGTTGAGCCTCACATCCATGGTTTGGTCAGTATTTGCAAAGTAGTGACATATACATCGATGATGTTTCAGTGAAAGAAAAGTCTCAACTGTGGGGCTTGTTGCTGCAAATGTGTGCAGCTGTGTGACTGACTGGACCGTGCTACACACAAAAGGTCAACAGAAGAGCATTCCTATTACCCATTCTAGACGCTTAATAACCTCCTGAACACACAGCCGCTCTAGCAGCTGGTCACTGACTCCAGATGATGCATGCTTGGTGCAGAGCAGCACAAAGACAATCAATCACATGCACATGTAGTTCAGAGAGGCATTTTCTGTGCTGTGCACATGCACACAGCAAGTTAATAGATGCATAAATTGTTATGGAAATTTCCCTGCATGTTCAAAATGACACAAAGATAGCTCTAGGGCTGTCCACATGACAAAGAAAGCAATTGCTCTGAGCTGGATAACATGTCAGACTGTCAGCTGATAAGAAATTTGTTTAGGAGGAGGTTGCTGAAAGATGAGCATTCTCCCTGTTTGGTGTCAGGATGAGATTTTATCCATTTGGCAGAGTTTTGCAGTGAAAATTTGTCTGCAATATAATAGAGAGGATTCAGATTGGTTCAAGGCACTTTCCGGACGTGTATAAACAGCGTGATTTATCACCATTAGTCCTTGATATTATCTGATGGTAACAGTTAATGCGCTAATTGTTCATATTATTGTGTACTGGGTTAGTTATTTAAAGACGAGCCCAAAAAGGCTTGGAGTGCAGCTCAGTGTGGACAATGTGGTTCTTCGAGTCCCTGATACCAAAGGCGACCGACAGGGAAGGTTTGAAAACAGCTCTCAAGAGCTCAGTGAGAGAGTGAACCCTTCAAGTGGAACTAAACTCCCAAAATATGATACATTGCCATGTCAGGAATCTTGTGAAAATAAGCCAATTCAATTATGATTATGAAGCCAATATCATGTTTTTACATTAGAGTGGGAGCACATGATTAATGCACTTCCATGTTTGCATTTATTTTTGTGAATCCTGGTTTGCACAATCAGTGGGAGTGCCTTCGGTCACAGTTCTCTTATTAATATGAGGATATTATGGGCATAACGTACTTACAGCCTAATTTTTAATAGAGACTTGGCATTTAATATGTGCAGAGTGGCTTCAAGTAGTTACAAGAGTCATGCAGCCATGATGATGGAGGAATAATAAAAAGTGTGGCAAAACGTCCAATAACAGCAGTGAAACAGCCTCCAGGGTTATACAAACAACCACTGTTTTTGCTGAACTTCGTCTAAGAGGCACTAATGTTGTGTTCACACATACAGAGTCAAAGCAGCAGCCTCTTTCTCTGTCACACGCTTTTAAGCTTACATACATCGCTGGTGTTGTGCATCTAATTTATATTCTCTCCTTGGGTTGTAATAGGTTTTTGTCTCCTTTTTCCACAATACTGGTACACATATTAGTCAGTTACTGTATGCACACATGCCATTCTGGTTCAGTTTGGACTTGCATCTTAATTTTAATTTTAAGGAGTTTTATTAAATGAAATTTTAGTTTTCAGATGGAAACAAGCCAGATAAACTGGGTGAATTATGCTCTCATGCATCTTTATCTTATATTTACATTTTCACAAATCGGAAAGCTCCTCAGTTTTGTTGAGACCCCACAGCTGGTGAGCTTTGAGCTGTTAAATTTCTTGGCTTTAATAGAAATATGTATAAATAGCCTCCATAACACAGGAAAAAAAAACCCCATCCATATCCTCAGCACCATGTGGGGCAGTGCAAGCTAGAATTCCAATTTTCTTATTTATTGCATCTAGTTTATGATAATATGTATCGCTTGCAAGTATTTTACAGCTGTTTATCCTACAGAAAATGAGGTGATGATTGAATATTATTAGCATTGGTCATTCCTTATTTATTAGATGCAATAAATAAGGAAAGGGGAGTTCTCCAGTGTACGAACCATTAATTCTTTTCTATGCATAAAGAGCCATTTTAAAAATTTTCTCTCAAATGCAGACAGCTGGATCAGATAATATTTGTTTGGTAAGGTCTCATAAACTTTTGACTTGGAGGAGTTACAAGCATCCACCGCACCCGTGATCTGTATAGCCACCAGAAAATGTTCTGCAACTTCTTCACAGGACACTGTGAACTAACCTAATTGAACAACTTTCTTTGGTTTCTGCTACAAGACCACAGCTGTTAAGGTGCACCTGAGAAGATGGGAGTTGTGTTCTGGGCAGCTTCCTGTGAGTTTAATTACATAGATGTACAGCAGGATTATAAAAGAGATGAGAAGAGCACACTCAGCGGGTCTACACTCATAAAATTAAAGGCTGGAAAAAGAATAATAACTATTTGTAATAATGTTTAATGCAGATCATCCAGCATGAAAGAAACAAATGTATTTAATATGCACTTCGTACATTTATTCCCAAACGGTTTCGAGCGGCAACTCAATACAAAACTATCCAACCCAAACAGCAGTCCCCCCCGCCCCCCATACTACTACAGAAAATAAGAGCTCTGTTTTAAAGGCTCTTCGGATTTACCAAAACAGCAGGAATTGCAGCACAGTCAGCACAGAGTCTCCTCCCTCCTGACTGAGCCTCTTCATCATTTAGTCTTTTCGTGACATAGTCTGTCAGAGCGGAAAATTCTATATTTGCCATAGACAGGGCAAAGCAGACAAAGTTAGCAATCACACTGGTTTATAAGCTAGGAGATTATTACTAATATTTGTGGTTAACAGGAATATGTTTGATCTGAAGGAAGGAAAATAGATATAAAATCTGAAAAGGAAGGAAATGTTAGCTTCTCCAACTTTCCCTATTCCCTCAGTGTCCCCTTTAGGGCCATTTCATATTCCCCAAGGAGCTGTTTCCCGTTCGCCATGGGAATAGGGAATAGCTATAAAATATTTATTTAAACAACCCAAATGCCCCTGTGTTGTATGGGGCAGATGGTTTACTGATTTAGAAACAATTAACCAAATAACTGAACCATGTTCATGTTGCTTTGTCACTGCTGTTTCCAAGGTCACAGATGAATCGTCAGTCTTCCATTAAATATCTGTTTATACAAAGTGCCAGATTCTTTTATACAGTTTTACAATTTATATTAGCAGTTATATAAGTAAATAGGATTTTTGTGGTAATTATAAGCGCGTAAGGAAGTGCAGTTTCATTTGGCACCAGGTACAGACACACTAAGCTCTCACTATGGTGCAACGCGTCCATCCAAGATCATGAATGTCAATTAAGCCCATTTGATAGCACTCCCATCATGTGGCGGAGCTGCATAATTAGTGGTTATAATTCAGAAACAATGATCTGGGCTCCAGCTGCCCACATTGGCCTCCAGGCACTGCACAGGATAAGATGAACGGCCCTGCTCACTGGCTTCACACAGCCAACAGCACCCATGGGTGAAGTCCAGAACCCCTGTGACAGGTTGACTTTGTCATTAAGTAGCAGCTAGTAACGAGCTCCGGGTCCCGTGAACAGATCCCGACACATCGTTACTCATTAGGTAAGGGGTAGTGACTAATTAATATGCCTGGACATTAATCATTGTGTAATGAAGTTCAGTTTTTATTTTTATTTAATTTATTTAATTTTAAATTTGATTGCCACCAACATAGTGTGAAAAGCAACACAGTAACAATAATGCAGTGGAGTTTACATAAAATACCAGCAAATGTAAGACATTAAAGCACATGCCATAAGACTTTTACATTCCACATTATACCCTTTGTCAAGAATAACTGAAAAATGTGACTTGATTCTTGTCATTTTTGAGCCGGCAGAACATCTATACTGATATAAAGGGTTAGAAATAGAAGGATGCCACTTTGTTGGACTCCTCCAGATCACTTATTTTTATTGATATGTCAGTGTCTCTGATCGGACATCAATGCTACACTTTAACTGTGTTTAACCTCCTTAAGTTGTGAGAGAGACCGTGTTTTCACTTGATTACCTGTTATTTTACTTACGTTGGGAACCTAAACTATCAAATCCTGCAAAGATTTTGGTTTGGGTTAAAATATTCCTCTTCAATATTGTGTAGACTGCACGTTGAGGAATCACTGCTGTGTTTAAATATGATGCCAATCATTCACAAACAAACATGCATATATCAGGAGAGATATTGCCATAACCCAGTAAGGTACAGACACAAGCAGCAGTATTTAAAAGACCAGGACTGACAGTTAGCTGAAATACATCATTATCAGTTTGTGCTACTTGTACCAAATTAAAATGTCTGCTGAGAACTATTTTGTGTATTTAGATCATGCTTGCAGGTTTCATCCACATCACTCCAATTGTTGAACTGTGAATAACAGCCAGCTCTGTGCAGCGACCTTTAAAAAACATGATGGTTGCATAAATTGATCACATAAATCTTTATCTGAACTCTCTGCCCCTTTCACAACTGGAAACATCGATTTAGAAAATTCGGTTTGTTGTAGTTTAGCAACCTGATCAGACATGCTTGATGCTTTACAGTAAAATGAAAATATGAGCTACTGCCTTTTTATTAATGCGCTTTATACAACACTTAAACTGCAGGTACTGGCCCCATGCACAGATAAATATCCTTTTAACTGAAGCCGATCGTAGAGATCTTTTTGTCCGGCCTCTCTTTGTATCCCTGGTCACTCACAGACATCAGTCATCACTCAGGCGGCCCTCCCAAATGTTTTTGTTTACCTCGAGGAGGAAAATGCCGCAGTATTTTTCTTTGTCACGAAGGAAATACTGACGTGACAGAGTGACACCACTTCGACTGCAGCTCATCACTGAGATGACACTTCAGTCCTTTGCAAGATGCTTCAGTGTGTGTGTGTTTGTATAGTGTAGGAGGTGGTGGCGGGGTGTGGTATGCACAGACAGTTTTATCTGAACTACTGTTGCTAGGAGACATGAAAACCTTCTAGTAGAATGTTAATAAGTGAATCTTCTGATAGTTAAAGAAAACTTGTATCATTTATTACTGTCTTGGTTTACTATTCCCGCATAAGTAGACATACAAAATGTTTAGACTTTTACGAACAAGATTCATTTTTTAAATACATTTTTAATGATCACTAGATTTTTGGTTAATTTGGCTTTTCAGACAGAGATGCGCAGGCTAACGTGATTACTAAAAATACCAAAATGCAATTTCTCAGTTATTTCTACTTGTATCCAGCCTCTATAGTTGCACCTGCTTTATTCAGTTGCATAACAATCCCTGTAAGGCCCAAAATAACTTGAGTTGCTTTGCCTGTTGTGGCGCTAACTTCCAAATTTAAATTGAAAGCTTATGGTTTAGTCAAACTAGAATAACAATAGGACGGAAGTCTCCTTGCAACTAGGAAAAACAGTGGTTGCTCAATTACCTGACCGACCACTTTCAGTCAGGAGGTCACCTGGTGGAAGGTAACTTGTCTCCAAATAATTGCAGTTAGATTGAACCTGACTGCAGTCACCTCTCAGACAGAGAAGTAAAGATTTGCAAATAACTGCTGTCTAATTAATAAATGCAGACAGACACTGCAATCAGCATAACTCAGTCTGCAGTGATTAGGGACTCAACTGGTTCTACTCCTGTATAAAACCAAGGTTGCCATGTGTCTGTCATTTTGAAGTTAAATTGTCATCAGGCAGCAACTATCTGATCTGAATGGCAACAGATCTTGCTCTATTATTGGGGCGACCGTGGCTCAGAGGGTTGGGAAGCGTATCTGTAACCGGAAGGTCACCGGTTCGATCCCCGGGCTCTCTGTCCTGGTTGTTGTGTCCTTGGGCAAGACACCTTACCCTACCACCTACTGGTGTTGGCCAGAGGGGCCGATGGCGCGATATGGCAGCCTCGCCTCTGTCAGTCTGCCGTAGCTTGCCTCCACCAGTGTGTGAATGCGAGAGTGAATGAATAGTGGCATTGTAAAGCGCTTTGGGTGCCTTGAAAAGTCCTATATAAATCCAATCCATTATTATTATTATTACAAACACATTGTATGTAAATGCTAACATGACCCCATTCAAATGCAAACTGACAACTGAAAGTAGACGACTCCATCTCATTGCTGTTCCAACACTGTATTGTTGTACCAAAGTTGCTTTGAACACGACGACCTGGTCCCTGTATGTTTCAAAAGCGATGATTGTTCACGGTGCACGCGGTGGAAACAGTTTTGGTTATGCCGCAGTCTCCAGCCACTTTTTGTCCTAGTGTGACTGTCGCATTAACAACACTTATTTCTATCCAGGCATTCTAGAAAGTCACAAAGGACGTCAAAATACAAAATTCTAGGCCTCTGGCACTGGAGCACCTACAAGATTCGCCCACTTTATTTCTTTTTTACATTTGAGTTTTTACTACATACACCTATGAAAATATCATCTGTGATACACGTAGTTTGTTTTAGTGATAATATGTTAATGATTTTCTCTTGGTTTCTTAAAGTACGAAAAACTCTCTTCTCTTGGACTATTCAGCAGGAAAACTAAAGGAAAGAGAAAAGAAGAGCTCAGGGAGTCCATTAGAAGACTTTTGAGTGACATTTAATTGAATCAGACAACATAAAAGAGAACACAATGCACTGACACGATAAAAGAATAACAGAAATGCTTAATTCTAGCTCCAGAGAGTGATTTACTACAGCTAGCACACATAGGTATTTAACGACATTCTAACACTGTCTTTAGATTTTGCAAGCTGCTGCATCCCACAAAGAGAGAAATGGTCCATATTATTGGTGCTTCTAATGGCTTCTATCTTCAATTTGAGGCCCTGCACACCCATGTATTTTATTTCAACCAGTGCCTCAATAAGAAGTTTATATTGGTTATTTGGTTAGATTTGGGGGGGCAGCAATATAGCTTGTTTTGGGTTAAAATGTGACTTTAAAGAAGTTTGGCAGAAGTTGAATTGAGACCCCTTTTGAAATTTGTTATGATACAGTTAAATTTTAAGGTACCAGTGTTGTTTCTATGGCGTTCTGTCGGCAGTTAGGTCAAACCTTACGAGAACAAAAAGATGTAAGCTGGTTGTACCTTAACAGATGAAGTAAAGCTAGCTGGAGGTTAAGGAGGTGTCAGTTTCTCACAGGAAAAATAATTAAATCGGCTGTTTCAAAGAAAAATGTTTAGAACCTTTGCTGTCAGCATTTAACGTGGTTCAGTATTCATCTATGTGCTAAACAGCTTTTAAATCTCCAAGGAAGTGGTATTCTTTATCTTGGTGTTGAACTTGACAGATTCATAAATATTCAGGATGCAAAAAGATTAAGTAAGCTACTTGACAGCTTGAATTCATGACTCGTGACTCATTTTTCTCCACACTGTAATCATTTGCTTTATGGGTATTTATGTATTTATTATGGTTTGTGTCTATGACCTTAAAACCTCTATAGTCGTGGAAATTAGTTAAGAATGTATAAACTGCTTGTTATATCTTTGAAGGAAAATAATGTATATAGCATCAATAACAATGGTAAAACCATCATCATAATCTCGTAATTACAGGACTGGATGTGGTTTGACAGAATGAGCCATTATAAAACGAAGAAGAAATATCTGATGTTACCTTCATGCATCTTGTTTAGTGTCGAGGTTGTGTTTGAACAGCAGTCTGTGCTGATCAGCCAAATTCAATTAGGACCTTATCTCTTATTCACAGTCAATTAAAATGACAAAGAACTGTCACAACGCTGCAGACTGCTGCACCGGCTGCCTGCCGCACCAGCTGCCTGCCAGGTAACTTTTAAAGTCACTTTTACCAGAAAACAATGAACACAAGGCAACATTCACCACAGCACAACAGAAGGGTTTGGTACTTGGGTTAAATGTGAGTCCATTTTTTTTCCACACAAACAAATAAAACTTCTTTCTTCCTACTTTGGCCAAGTGTTTTGTTTTATTTTAAAGAGATCTCCTGATTGTTGGGGATTCTCTATTGTAATATCTTTACATTAGAGTAAATTAAACATCTTGAGGGTACTTTTGTTGTGAATTGGCACAATATAAATACTGATTTGCATTGAGATGAATTAAATAGTCATTTTTCAGCTACAGTTTTTGCGTGGAGTTTATGACCACAATGGATGATGTACTTTTAACCTCATGGTATCTTGAAGAGCAACTTCAGAAAGATGTTTTGAAACTGAAAATGACACAAAAAGAACATGTACAGAAAGTGAAAGTGAGTAAAAGGTAAAACAATTTACTGTTGTGCATACAATGTTATAAGGCTTTGGCAGTCTCTGTAATTAGAAAGTATTGTATAAATAATAGGAGTGACAAATGGTAAAATAAACACGTTGCGTCATCAGATTTTAACCTGTTAGCAGTCGGACGTACCGCCCACGGTACATTGGATGGTTTAGGGGACTAATTGTAAATTTGTAGGACTGCTAAGGGGTTAATAAAATATAACACAATTGGAAGAGATTTTCCAAAATATTTGCAGTTACTTTTCAGAAGCTGCCTGGTGAGACATTCCCAGTGCAAAAGGCTCAGACAGTGTGTCGTCTTCTGTATGTTTTACTCTCAACTTAAATTGCCTTACAATGAGAACTTGAGAAATATTGAGCAGCAAACTTCCTATATATTTCCAGGCAAATGTTAGAACAAGTTAGAACAAAAGAGATGAATTCAGCTTGAAGTTCAGTCCCGCAGAGCTGTGGTGATGCAAGAACCTCATTTTAACAGAGCTTCTTTGAAATGGCACCGGCTTGGTGTGGTTTTGAAGTGAAAAAGAACAAACAGGCATGTATTCTGAGTTTTTTTTCCCTGCACATTGCAGAATGAGTTCATTGGCAAGTTGCTTTATTTAGAAACAAACAGACGTCTGCTCGCCTTGAGACCTCAGTTTCCCACAGAAAGCCCCGATGTAATATGCTAATGCAATCATGCACTTCTTCTGGCTCTCTGAGAAAGAAGTGCTGCACCCTGGTAACACTTCAGAACCATTTAAACTTGCCATTTGTATAAATCCCCCCATTCAAGTCACTCAGAACTCCAAATAATACTAATTTCTGATCCTCTTTTGAATTTTTAACCATTATAAATGTGGTATTTGCATCCAGATTTGTCTGCATTGATGCTTAGCCAAATGTTACAAAATTGTTTTGTGTTGCAGGGATTTGGGACACACTGAAGGTCCCGCTGGTGCTGATCCACTGCACACAGAACAAGCATGAATCATTAAAGAGAGGCTTTGCTTTGATGTTTATCAGTGGCTGCCCGAGTGTCTACGCATATTCCCCACAGGGATGGGGAATCTCTTCCCTTCCAGATGTGGCTGTAACCTGGAACAACCTGTGCTATTATGTGCTTGTAGCCAACAGATCTGCTAACTGTAGCCTGGGTCTTAGTGTGTCACCGATATGCTCAGGTAAATTCAGAAATGTGCCCGATCTTTAGATCTTAATATCAATGATGTGATGGGCATTATACATTAACAATTTATATATTTATTTATATAGCTTGACACTTATGGATCAATGGAATTGGGTTGAAATTGACATTTTACATCAGTGAGATTTTTAAATAAAACAACAGCCCTTTAGCGGCAACTAGATTTTATACAACCTTTGCAACAGCAAATGTTACTGGAACCACTGTTTACACTAGATTATGTGTTCTTCTTGTTTTTTATTTTGATGAACTGCGAGAGATACCCTGTGCATTGAAGGACTGGGAACCCCCAGCAGTAAACAAGCTAGTGAATTACATGGTGAAGGAATCGCCTGACACTCTGCAAAGCAATAGCTGTGAGGTTTTTTTGTTTTTGTTTTTTTGTTAGTTTTGGTTCTGACCTCAGTTAGGTGACCTACATTTACTTTCACATTGTTAATTTATGGATGTGCAGTAATTTGTTCCGATGTTGCCGTAAAGTTAGATGCTAATGTGTGATAGCTTTGTTGTGCTAGCTAAGAAAGGTTTTAAGAGGCAGTTTCCTTTGATAAATTTTCACCTGTCAGCATAAGTCTCAAAAAAGAAGGTATATGAAAATATGAGTTTGCCTGGCTATTGAACTGCATTTGATTCTGGGAACTTATTGTTTAATTTGCAAATATGAGTATTGAGCAGATTTCAAGTGGAAACCAGAAGGTTTTCCTGAGAAGATGATTGTGCCCCTTGACAACAGATTCTACTCAGAGAGGTGAACACATCTTTGTGTAGAACACACAGCAGTAACACCAGATTACAGCCTAACATGTACAGTGTAAGTAATCTAATCCACAACTGCAGGTCCAAAGGAAAAGACTTACATTTTAAGGGAACAAATCAGATCCCGATCTGCTCTCATTATGAGCTATGTATAGCCATTACTGTAGGCTACTTGCTGTGAGTTTGGGGGAAGATGGGATCATTGATTCTGTAACCATTATTATTCAGAGATTGTATTTTTAAATTAACATGGCCTACTTACCAGCACTGGAGGGGGAAAACACAAAATAACAAAGCAAAATGGGGGTAGGCAGAGGACAGAGGACACACTTCTTTTTATAGGTTTTGGGCTTTTGTTGTGTAACTAGAAGGGAAACTCAGTTTCTGAACACTTCATCAGCAAACTATTGTTTTGATGCTCATCTATGAGTCATATGAGCTCATCAATGATCCACAGGACATCTGAAAATACCCTGCCATCAGTGGCACACAGCCAATCTTGAGCATAATAACTGTTGTAACATAGTGATTGTTCGCTTAATTTGAAGTGTTGTTTAATTTTGCTCAACAAAATGAACATTGTGCTTATGATTTTTGTATAATCTGTATTAAAACATCCCCCCAAAATTAGTAAATGTGTGAATTTGATTGGACTACACTCATGGCTTAAATTGAAAATATTATGTTAGTCTATAAATGTTTTCATGGTGACTATAGAACTGCTGCTGGGTGAAGCCAAATCACGATAAGGTACAAGTGTTGACTCTAATGCAGGACTCCAAAATGTAATATATTCTTAATAAAACAAACTCACTAGGAAAAACGGCCCCATAAGGAATTGATTCCACATGACCAAATTGTCATGGCCACTGAACGGACCCACGCGCAGACAGTTCTATCAAGGAAACAAAAAGGGGATTTATTTACAATAGGGATCACCTTAGTGCAAAATATATGTACAGTGAGTTGGGAGGGGGTCCAGGGCTCCAGGGAGAGAAGGGGGGGGGATCCACACACACGCTTCCTCTTCCACTCAGTCACCGCCACCGCTCCTCCGCACACACGCACTCCTCTTCAGCTGCACTCGCTCCAACACTCCACACACTGCCCCACTTGGACAGGTCCGGTGATTCGGTCCAGAATTCAGGTCGTTTGACGTTCCAGCGGTGAGCTGCTCTGTGCCACTGCCTTAAATAGCAGCTGGGGAAATCAGCCAGATCAGCCGCAGGTGGACACCATCCACAGGGGTGCGTGGGCCAAGAGTGAGAGCCCGTAATGAGCTCCACCCAGGCAGAGAGGAGGAAAACAAAAACTAACAACAACAAAACCTGTAGCCAGAGTGGGCCAACCAGAGAGACATGGGGACCGTGACACAAAGGGGCAAAACAAGTATCCAAATAGTCCGGGAAATGGACCGTAAGGTAACGAGGGTTAAGAATTGGAAGGCAGAGACTCCAGAGAATTCCAGAGAAAACAAGGAACAAAGTACCTACAAAGTAGGTATCTATAGATACGTTAGATACGTTTATCCTACCATAAAACAATAAGACAAGGTATGACCTCTCCCATGCTCCCAGAATGTTGGTGTGAATGCCAGAACATTCTGGAATGCACACAAAGCCTTTGTAGACTATTAAGGATCACACATCCTATCACTACACAATCGATTATACACCTCTAAGCATATATGGTTAAATATTTCTAAGCATAAATGACAATAAACAATACAAATCTAACAAGAGCTGTTGCCACATTCACATGATAGGATTATGTACCCACAGTTTGGGCTGCTGATGGTGGTGCTGGGGTGTTATCTTGGCACAAAGGAAGCTTTCTGGCATCTCCCTGAAATTTTTAAACAGCTCTGAAGACTAGAGGGTCAGAGTGAAAGTTCATTTTTGCTCTCAATTAGTATCTAACCATTCAACTTATTATCAAAATATTAAAAGTTTCACATTGAAAAGAAAATACAAATGTACTAAGTTTCTGGAGCAGGACTTGTATTAAACCTCTTCTGACAGAACAGTCTGAACAGTTATTATATATTAATACATTTTTAAATTTGTTGCAGGCCATTTTTTGACAGTATGAGCAAAGTTTTACTGTGAATGGAAATCCAAGATTTAAAAGACGACAAAGCTAGCTGCCCTGTTGCCTCAGAATTCTTACGAATTATTTAGTCTGGCTCTGAAATGACCTGAAAGATGTTTTTCTTCAGCCGCACTGTTTCATGTTTTCCCAGTTAAATGCATTTTTAATGGAACAAAGGGTGAGTAAAACCCCTGCTAAGTAAAGACAGTTAAATACTTTTTTTGGCAGGCGTATTCATTCAAAGTCACTGATGTAAGTGTTTGACAATAGGCTTGCCACACGCCCACTCAGGTTTGCCTATGCTGATGAAAACACACTCTGTGTGACGCTTCAAGTTGATAGTATCTGTCATTTTCTATAAGACAAGAGGCACTGAACTGCTGCTGGGTTTCATTTCTGCTTCCATTGAAGTTTTTCTAAGCCCTGAAGCAGCTGTCAGCCAGTACAAATTTACGAAACCACATTGGTGGACTTAGTCTGCATATGGTGTGGTGATTCAGATCATTATTACTGACCCAGAGGAGCTAATACACATCCAGTGGTACTATAATTGATTAAAATACAAAAGGCTTCCGGTTTACTACACATCTTATGAGTACGGAGCCTTTCAGTATACTCTGCTTCTTTATTAATATAATTATTTACATTTTTCTAAACTCAATAGGAAGTTTTTTGTGCACTGGGATTCATACAAATATTTTGGTTTCTAATACAAAAGCTATAGAAATACATTTCATTGATATTGATGTTTAAATATGCAATGATGCAGAATTCACATTTAGTCCAATTCTATACAAAGTCACAAAATTGAGACCTGGAAGTAAGTTAGTTAAAGTACTTTTATTCAAAACTAACCAAGTCTGGCAGATCACATTGAATTTTGAATTTAATGACACTTGCTACGCCAGAGTCAGTTTGATGAAGGCAGAGCTGGATCCAGCTCAGGCATACAAAGATGTGGTCTGGTGGAAAAGTAGCCATACCAAAACCAGAACACGTGTGTATTGGTAGTGCTTGGATTCCACATAGTACACATCAGTCATAACTAATCTGGAAGCACCTTTAATAACAGGCCAATGTTATGGCCTCATTTGCATGTAAACGTGAATTCTTGATGTAAAAAAGATGCTTTAGTGGCATCAATGTAATGAGCCTAGGAATTTTCCATATCAACCTCACATCTTGGTCTCCATTTAGACATGACCAGACCTCCCTCTGCCGGCCACTTCCTCCAACTCCCCCAGTGGGACACCGAGGAATTCTCAGACCAGCCAAGAGATGTAACCTCTCCAGCCTCCTCCCACTAGGACATGCCCCAAACGGAGGCATCCCGGTCAGACGCTTAAACCACCTTTACTGCCTTCTTTCAATGTGGAGGAGTAGCAGCTCTACTCTGGGCTCAAGAAGGAGCTTGTTCATTTGGGAGAAGCTCAGACAACCTACAAAAAACCTTCATTCCTATTGCTTGTATCTTCTGTATATTCTTTTGGTCACTAGATTGTGACTGCTCCACTCTCACCTCACTCATGAAGAAAATCAAAATAAGTAAATTCCCATCTGTGAGCACTGGGAGATGCTTAAGCTTGGGCTTTCAAATCATTAAAAGAAAAAAAAACCCTCTAAACATACTGATGAAGATGATCATGGATTTTGTGCTGCTTTGTAGGTTGGAAGGGTTTGTTTGGTGACCTGCAGTTAGCCAATTAAAGCTCTCTCTCCACAGCTTTTGCTCTCTTCTTAAAAACATTTCCTCTACTAAACAAAAGAACACCTGGAAATAAACACAATGCACTGACTGATTTTCTTTTCACAAAACAACTGCAGTAATTGGTTTTAGCTATAGGGCTGAAAAAGGTCAGAGATTGTTTAGTGCAACATTTATTTAAAAATGTTATGCAAATGTATTCATGGTTCTAGTTATGCTTTTCTGCTTACAACAGGGAATAACTGCTGTTGTACTTTCCTCTGATGGAGGTTTTTGTAACGTTTGATGTTGCAACTTGGAGCCA
>NW_005187421.1:4967946-4969770 GCF_000239375.1 Pundamilia nyererei
TATATATATTTCACTGTGGAGAACACTGTAAATAAATTCACTTTTGATTTGAAGGAACTTGTAGTCTGCGCCTGAGTCCGCTCCACTAATCGTGACAGCAATGAAGCTGAACAAAAAACAGCTTCTTGTTTTAATCAGCAATTCAAAGTAAAAAAAAAAAAGTTAGAGATTGTTTATAGGCCTTATATTTCATGCCAGCAGTCATTTTGGATAAAAGAAAGATACCCGTCTTTCTCCCCCCCAAGAGTGAACCCACATTTGCAGGGAATGAACCATAAAAGCTGGTGACATCCATGGGTTTTCATCCTGTTATAAGCAGCACAGGTGCATCATGGCTGTGGTATCACCTCCCGTCATTGGCTGCGCATCACATGGCCTGTCCATGAGCTGGTCGACAGAAAATGTGGCAGCAAAGTGAGGGGGTGGAAATCAAACAGGGAAAAAGAAAAAAGTAAAATGGGGTTTACTGTGGCACAATGACAGTTCAATCGGCACGCGGTCTTTGGAGTCTCCGATGGGTTACACAGCCTCAGTGTTTAGCTGCCCCTTTGTAAATGTCATAGACAAAGCAGAAATGCCAGGCTTTGTGTATTTTCTGGCTGTAGCATGTCCTGCAGCAGAACAAAAGGAGTTATTTACATAAACACGGTGCAGATGTCCGTCACGCGTGTGATTTGGCAGCATTGGGCCTCACACAGAAAGGACTACGTGTGGCAC
Organism: Pundamilia nyererei; assembly: GCF_000239375.1. NCBI lineage: Eukaryota > Metazoa > Chordata > Actinopteri > Cichliformes > Cichlidae > Pundamilia > Pundamilia nyererei. The sequence continues at coordinate 4,968,664 of NW_005187421.1, forward strand.
GGGAAAATAACTGCTTTATGTGAGCTTCTTTATTTTAAGGGTCTAAAAGGTACTGTGATTAGTAGGTAGATCTGCTGTGGCTGGTATAGCTTTGTCTCTAAAATATTTTCAGTAGGTTTATTATGCCCGGTTAAAGGGGGCTGAGATCCAAAATGAAAAGCATCCATTTTCCCAGAGCAGCCTCATGAACAGCTAACTAATGATGAATAAAGGTTTTATTTATTAATCAACACTTTTACAAACATAGGAGATTAAATTAGTGTTGGGGTAAGTTAGGGCCAGAATAACAAATCAGTCCACAAGTCCCAAACAAGATAAACCCAACTAAAACACGAAGGCTTACCTTACCTTACCAAAATAAAAAGGCCTATGCCTGCTTTAAGTTTGAGCACAAAGCTCACAGCAGAAGTTGCAGAAAACCACTTGTGTTGCTGGTTGGGAGCTGGTTCCTTATGTATGGTGTGGTCATCAGGTTGGAACCAACATCTTTGAACTCAATATTGGCAGACCTTTGCACAAAAGGAGAAAACACCACCTTACCCCCAAATTAAGCATCTTACTGCAATGTTTAATTCAAGAATAAAGCCAATTTAATGAAAAGCAGGTGATTGGTTATAGGTTAATCTATACCCTGGTAGTCTAGTGGAAAAGCATAACTTACACTAAATCGATTGGTGTTAAGCTTAAGTTTAAAAGGAAGAGCAAAACTGGCAAGTCAAAGGATCAAACAAAGGGCTTCAATAAACTAATCAAAATTTTTAGATGAGTCACTAAATCAGTCAGTCGTAAAACAAATCTAAGCAATACTTTCCTATAAAACAGGCTTTCTCTCTGCATTTTTTTATTCATTCGTTTATTTTTCATTCCCTTGTCTTAATTTTTGGCACAGGGCCCGCATCCTTGCAGACATTCTGCTGAGCATTTTCAACAAGTTCCCGTTCACTTCTATTCAGTTTAAATTAATTTTTTGTTATAAAACACCAAATCACAACAGCAGTTGCCTCAAGGCTCTTTATATTGCAAGATAAAAACATTATTCGCTATAATAGTCCACTAGATAGTGATATATTTTATTAGAACAGCACAGCAATTGCAAACATATGCATA
>NW_005187421.1:4978054-4983235 GCF_000239375.1 Pundamilia nyererei
ATTTCACTGAAAAATCAACTAATCAGTTTAGATCGCCAAGATCTATTTATTTGGAAAATGTGCTAAATGTGGGCTCATTGTGCTAACTGTAGCTACTTGTACATAATCATTTGAAAAGGAGCACAGAGTCACTTGAGACATGTACTAAAGCATTTGCAATTTGATAAAACCAATGAAAAATGACATTCTGTTGTGAACAATTGCAAGGTGGTTTGGAGATTTGTCCATGTTATTTTGAGAATGTCATCTCGGTTTCAAGAAATGAGCCAAACCAATCGAGAAAAACTGTAATTTATTTTGTTCTGATCTTCAATTACTGCTCACATCAATACACACAACTGGGAATCTCCAATGCAGCTGACTTGGAACTTAACACAGACCCTCAAAGATCAAATATTTGGCTGTCTCATGTCACTAAAAGTCTGTTATTCAGGGTAATTACACTCAAGTTTTCAGGATGTAGTGTTATTTGATCAAAGCACAATTTTAATTCAAGCACTGTCAGACAGCAGAGTCAAACAAGCAAATATTTCTCAGCTCGAATAAATTTACTAGGCCACATAAACACGTACTCCTTCAAATAAGAGAAATTTTGTCAGTTTAAAGCTCATCAACTTTTTAAGCTTTTACTTAAATTATGACATGTTTTTTTGCTTTAAATAATTTGCAACAGGCACAGAAATGACTGTCTGTGAAGTGAATTTTGCAGTTTGTGTGACTGAAGCATAATGCTCCTTGTCATGGGCCTGGGTGGACCCAGGGCTCATGTGTTATTTTTGGGAGTACTGAATACAGTATGATAAGTCTTATTAGACTATCTGATTGTTTATTGTTGTTTGTGGGTGTGATCTGCTCCTGGTCTCTCGTTTCCCTGTGTACACATTTGAGTGTGTGTGTGTGTGTGTGTGTGTGTGTGTGTGCTGTGGTGTGTGAGTTTTGCTGCCACACCAGGTATGGAGAGTCGTCTCACCTTTGAGCATTCCACACCTGGGAGTAATCACTCACCTGTTGCTGATCAGCCTAATCAAGGAAGCCCTATTTAAGAGAGTAGTGGAGCGGCAGACTGCATGGCAGTGTTATAGAGGACTGTGGAAACATGTGGACGGAGCAGAACACTGATGTACACAGGCACCAAGGAGGACACAACACTGTGGATTGTTGCCACTGTTTTATGTTTTTTTCTTTGTAAATAAACACACTGTCTTCATCCAGAAAGCCCTGCGTTTTGGTCCTACTACAACCAACCCTGACACCTTATCATATCTAGTATTTTACTTCCCATTCTGTTGTCACCACTAAACTCTTGGGTAAAAAAGAGAACAACAGAAAAATAGTGCAAGGAAAAAAATGTCACCTAACTGTCACACAACAAGATTTCAGTCTAAAATAGGACATAAATTAGGGCTTGCTTCAGTCATGATTTGAGACAGTCTGCATTTAAACCTGAAGATGTGTGTTATAAATGTAGCCCAGGTTCTGTTACACAATACTGCTTCTCCTCTTTAGTTTGATGAATTCAAAAACTCATCAGACTGAGACTGAAGAAGTCACTTGGATGAGTGACGAAACGTTTCTTCCACTGAAAACTTTACGTCCAGATGAGCAGAATTTAATTTTTAGGATTTCCTTGCCTGGATGATTGAGCGTACATCAAGACAAATCCATTAACACGTTCCCAAAAAGCCACTTGAAGAGCATGTGAGGCTTTGGAGACGAGAATTTTCAGTGAATGAGCGAGCCGTATTCAACACTGCTGACAGAATCTTTTATCTACAGCGAATGCGTAAGAGGTTACCTTGGAGAGAAGTGCACTTGTTATAAGTCCTTCAGTTTTCCTGAAATCAGCCACGAGTTGGAACAGTACAAGTTCTTTAAATGTTCCATTTGAGTGAGGCTGTGAAATAACTCAAACGCTGCACTGTTATCGTTAATATTGAGCAGTCTAGTTGCACCGAACGGATCGATAAAGCAACCAGTGGCACAGGCTTCATTAGAAACATCCAGGCTAAATGTTGCAGAAGCTTTGGAACAGTTTTGGAGTAGCACTCGTTTAATTTGTCTCAGGCGACAGAGGTCTTCAAATTAGAGTCAAACTGAAAATCTCCCAGAGACAAAAACATTTCTCTTTAAAACGCAGGAAGTGAAATGAATGAGAAATCTTTTCTCACCCCGTTCTCTCCGACATGATGGTTGAGCCTGTACTCAAAATAATAAAAATGCGTTATTGTTGATTAAAAAAAAACAAACAAAAAAACTCCACTTAATTATTACCTGGAGTAAAGCTTCATACCTCAACAAATGCACACTCATATAGCAGCGCTCATTGTCTCTCACCTTTATTTATTTTGAACAATTCATTACGTCTTTGCCCTCTGAGGCATAACCGATTCCTGCTGTAACTATGTCAAGCTACTTTAACATACATTTTGAGTAATACATCACATGGGTTTATGAAATGCTGAAATTTGACATTTGGATATGACAGTGATCATCAGTCATCAGTGTTTTTAGGGCAGCGTCTAAAATATCTACTAAAATGTGTGATAAATCATATCTGGGGCAATTCTTCCCACTGTACCTTTCTATCTGACATGACATGAATATTTCAGAATCAGCTCCTTTGTACCAATCTCTGTGTCAACATTGACTCTCTCCCTGTTGTTCAAAAGGAAGCAGAGCACTTACTCTGTTTTTGATTTGCTGCTTCACAGCTGATGATACTTTGCTTAAGCAGTTCATGGCACATCCCATCATTAAGGTACTTTTTCTGTAGGTGGTTGCTTATTTTTACCTGCACATATGTGTGCTCTGCTAAACCAAAACACTTAAAACACTGTGACAACACTTCCCCCTCTCAGGTAATGTCCCTCCCTCCTGGCTACAAAGTCAAAAGTTGAAATGGCTCCGCACGCCCCGGCACTTCTTTCATCTCCCTCTTCCTGCTCTCTCCTTGAAGATGGTGGGCCTTTTCTTTGGGAAAGCCCCAAAGGCAGCCTGGCTTGTGGTCTTTGATGTTTTCTCCCTGTCTCCCATCCTAGAGACCCCAAGTGCTAAGAAAATGGCTGGAGAACTGACATCTGGGATACATGAAAAGACAGGTTAAAATGCCCATCAATTAGATATATTACTTGAAACTTAAGTATTACAAACACAAGCAGAAAACGTCTAATAAATTATTCATAGGGGCCCTCTAATTGGACCTATTTTCTTAAAATGGCTTAAAATGGATTTTGGCTTCTTTCCCAAGTGGTGTGGAAAGAAAGTCAGCCAAACTCTTAAAGCACTCTTGCTAATAATGAAAAACTGAACTGACTCTGAGATATTTCCTTGAGGCCAAGGAGGTCAATATCATGGGAGAAAAAGTGTTTCAGTTTTTCCCCTTTCTGAAGATAAATGTGTTTGTACCTGTTAATAATTGCCACACAGAGGAAAGGTGAAAAACCTGCCGTCACAAACTCATCCTGGTATCATCACTCTTCCTCTGTGATCTTTTGTAGCTATATGGCTTTGTTACACTAAAAACAGTGGACTGAGATGCACACATGTGGACGCTCTCAAGGAACTCATTAAGCAGCCTGAAAAGAAATTGCAGAAAAATTTTTTTCAGTCAATTTACGATGAAACAAGACTTTATTATCTTAAACCAATTTCTTAAAAATGTTACCCAGAAAACAGCATCTTAACATTTTTTAAAGATTTAGTAGTAAATTTAAAACTTTAATTCATCATTGTAATGCAGCTCACGCTTCAGTGGTTCAGGTAACATCATAAACATATCCCCAGTGTCACAGTGGGGAAAAATCCATAAATAAATAGCACAAACATGCATACCATTTCTGTTCCTCAGTGAATTCATGACCATAAAAAGTCAATCAATCATGTCTTCAATTCAGCTGAAGCCCCCTGGGAAATTTGTGGGGTTGCAGATGATCCCTTGTCGTGGTCTGAGAACCAACTCCCCCTCTGAGAATTACGTTTTTGTGTGACTGTGGGGAAATACTGCAATATGTGCAAAATAAAAGCAGGTGGATATTTTGATTTGAATACACCAACCAATAAAACCACAGATGGGTGACGTAAATAGCACTGATTACTTCATTCCGGTGCAAGTTTCTGCTGGAACACACTTGATACTGTGATCTATCTGGGTATTAGATTGATGTGTACCACTCATCCAAACAGACCTCACATACGGACAACCTCCACCAAGAGGATTAGCTAGTTTATTCTGCAATGTACAACATCACAGTGCATAAGAAAATTAAAATAGGCTCAAGTTTAGTTCAAAGAACATGACAAATGGCCCAAGACGTTACGCAGCCTCCAAAATCATCACATCCCTGAGTGTACAGACTCTGCCAGGCACCAGAGGACACCCCGGGGGTCCTATGACCCTGCCGGCTAACCACGCCTCTGCTGTGCTGGAGGTATTTTTGCCAGAGTGACCTATACAATGCTAGCCAGGCCTTGTCTAAGTTGTGGTTTGCGTATGTGTGTTCAGTGTTGGTTCAAAGTCTCATTTTTCTTGGTCTTTTGTCTTTGAAAATGAGCCGTTTTGTTCTCATTGTTTTTGTCGTCACTCATCCATCAGCAGTTTTCTACCTAATAATTAATATCTGCTGTTATTTCCATCAAATAACAGACAGTGATGCCTATTGATTTGTGAGCATTTGTACTATAAGCATCACACAGTGTTTGAAATAGTTTCTTGCGACATATTCCCTACATTTCTTATTCATTCATTAGGAAGAGTTATCCCCTCCTTTACCTCAAAGAAATAAGACTAGCAGCTAAACAGAGACTAGATTAAAGTCCAGTGCTGTAGGTGTTTCAGGATCATGTAAAAAAAAAAAGAAAAAGAAAAGCTTTCTTTACAATCCTGATTTAGTGATTTGGAATTTAAAATGTAATTTAATGTGCCTTAATTATACCCAGATAAAAGTGTAACAGTTTTGTTTCTGTAACTCTATATTTACATCCTCACCAAATTAAAACAGCATCTCCTAGCAGCGTGGTTGTTGTCCCACTTACATGTTGTGGGCAGAAGCAGGCAGCTCTGCGGAGAAGAACACTCTCAGCATGGAGGTGGCCAAAAGGCAGAACACTGTTTGGCAAGAACATAATGTGTCTGGGTCTATGCTTCATGGTCCTCGGCTATCAGTGGAGCAGCTTTTAGGTACG
>NW_005187421.1:4983255-4993044 GCF_000239375.1 Pundamilia nyererei
TTAGTCCAATTCTCTTTTTTTTTTTCTGAATACATCACACGAGGCAGTGGAAGCATATTTCAATATCACTGTTCAACACCAAAATGTCTTTTCAGAGATTACACACACACACACACACACACACACACACACACACACACACACACACACACACACACACACACACACACACACACACTTGCTATTTTGAGGAGGGTTGATAGAGCCTTTACCCATTTAGCCATTTGTAGGAAGATCCTGAGCTTGGCTAGCTGCTTGTTTGTTGTGTAAAACAACACTGAATGCTCTTTCCTGCAGGAGAAAGTGCATGTAGGCGCTGTGTGGAAACGTAAACCATGAAAAGGGGATGTTCACGCCTGCTGCTGATCTAGTCTGCTATGATAAAGTAACTTTTGATGGCTCCTTTTTTCATAAGGCATCACCACAGGAGGTTGCTCTGCATGTTTGATTTGGGATGGTTGGCAAATCTCCCTCTTCAAATTTGGCAGATGTGTAAATCACTACACTTTGGAGCCTTCTCCTCTAATTGACATGAAGCACAAAAATATACATACATGCTCATCCTCCCAAACCTGGTCTGACCCACATTTTTTAAACATTTAGACAAAAAATTAGAGAAAACAAAAAGGTCTGCTACACAATCCTTCCTGAAATTATCCAAAAAGATGAATAATTTATAGACTTAATTCCATGTGAAGGTTTCCCACTAGAGAAAAAAAAGCTTAAATTTCAGTGATTTTCAGCCAATGTCAGGGTTTGTATCTTATTTGATATGAACATTTAAAACAGGCTGAATCCAATAGCACACTTTGGTTAAAGTAAAACCTCAAGCTTGGTAAATGTAGAAATCAATACATAAGATGTTGTAACACTCATTTAATACAGAACAGAGTTCAAGGTAGGATTTCAGCTATTTTACAACATAATACGTCTCGGAATGAATGTGGTCTTCATATGTAAATACACGGAGGTACACCATCTGCTGCTCTGAAGCTTTCTCTCTGCACTCTTGTTTCTTTTTAGGGGTTTTTCATTCAAGACTTCTTCATGAATATATTCCTCCTGAGCTGTTACTTTCATCTGCATACAGCTCAGACAGCGCACCCCATTCAGTACAATTTCTACTTCTTGTTGCCCCACTTTTTTCATCCCCCTGCAGAGGAGAATCTATAAAAGCAGCTGTGGCTTCAAACAAAACATACACACTGAGGAAAAAACAGGGAGGTGGTTGAATGATGAAGAAAAAGGAACAACTCTTTAGGAGAGGGAACTATCAGTGCTGTTGCTGCTGATTAACCTTTAATTGTGAAATTTAAAAATGCTTTCATTGCTTCACCGCTAAATGCATCCAAACAGAAGACCTTAAAAGTAAAAGCTTATGTAAAACTGTCTCAGCTCTTTGCTTATCAGAAGCTTAAATAAGCTACTTTGCCTTGTTTGCAAGGCGTCTCCACAGTGGATAGCTCCACATGTTAATTTGGCAGTGTTTTTTTTTTTTTTTGCCCTGATGGCCTTCCTGACAACGCCAAAGGGGATTTGTCTTGAACCATGGATCTTTCTCTTGTTAGGCTAAAATGGGTCAAAAAAAGAAAAAGGTTACGGTTTGGCAGCAGTCAGCAAACATAGATGTGTGCTCAAACACCAATAGCACACACAAGTGCTGCTAAGTGGCTGCAGCATAGCGCAATAATAACATTTGACATGTTGCAGGGATCGGTTGGTCGACTGAGGGTAATGGCTTCAGCAGTGCATAGAATCTGACCGTACCGCCGCTGGTAATCCTGTAGGGAATTGTGGCTATTATAGAGATGTAGGCGACAGCCACCTTGACCAGCTCTGCAATGTGGCGAGTGACCTCTAAGCGCAAGCAAGGCAATTAAAAGCAAATTAAATCCATGGAAACGACTTGATTGGATTATTTTGGTTGCCTCTGCCGTGATTTTTTTTTTTTTTTCAGCATGGGAAATGAGAAGCGAGCTGTAAGGCACATACCGGGAAACCTATTTTTGCCCCAATTACTGTGGTGTCTGTGTCTTTTACTAGACTGACAGAATGGAGTCTACCATGATACAGCTCTCAGGGTAAGCACAGTAGACCTCTTGTGGTTCTTTAAGCTTTGGGCTACTGTTGCATCAAATATCGGACTTCAAAGGTTTGTGGCGTCATCAGAGAGAGTTCCTTACCAGGTGTGCTGACTCTAAAAAAAGGGCCCAAGCATAGAAAATATTATTGCATGCTCTCTCAAACCTCAAATGCAACATATTCACCTATTATGGCTGAGACAAAAGCATCTCTGTGCACAAATGTAATGCTATCCTAGAAGCTTGGTGGTAGAATTATTAGGGTGAACACTTGTATCCTGCCTCTGCTATCCCATCTGTAGCCTCTGGCTCACATTTTTCTGATTACTTAGTTTAAAGATTTTACCTGTTTACTATGTATGGTGGATTTATTATAGCTGCACCTTCAGGCCATTTATTCAAAAGCATGCATGCAAAGTATCTTCTTTACTTGGACAAACCTATTTGCGTCAGTTCTTTTGTATTTACATGGCATTAGGTCCCCATATGGCACCACGTTTTGCATTTCATTACACCGATGGTGTTTTTTTTTGCTAAGCAGGAAGGCTGAACGTAAATGCACTGAATCATTTATCAGCTGAATGCTAATGTAAATGAGTGTATTTGTCTTTTTTTACTGTGCCAATCACACAGCGGTCGAAACCCAAACACACTGTTTAAATTTGCAGAGCAAGAGTGATGAGCAGAATGCTGTGCCAGGCATCAGGAGTGTCACAGGAGAGTTACTTTATATGACGACCAACGTATTTAACACAGGCACTGCCATCAGTATATTGTTCAGTCTTTTGTAAGATCCATGTTTAGATTGCCAGTTTGTCTGGCAAACATGCTTTTGAAATGGCAATTGCTTGAAAGAGCACTTTGAATCTTAATGTCATAAATTGCAAGACTGGGAATCCCACTGACACGAAAAAAATGACTAGCTTTCAAACAAACAAGAGACAGAACAAAGGTTTGGTTTTCTCATCTCTTTTAGTGAGCATCCAGAGCTTTACTCTCTCGGGAGAGTGACTCACAGCTTATGCACGTATCAGTTCATCCAAGGATTCAAACCGTAGTGGTTCCAATTACAACCCTTTTTATGCTACCTTTACAGTAAAGCTGACCTTTAAGTTGGTCAGGAGCTAAGTGACTATTCCTGTAGAAATCCCTGATGAGATTCTCAAAGACAGTGTCAATCAAGACTTGATAAAGTAGACCAAAATAAAAGAGTAGCCTTAACCCTCATGCTGAAACAAGAATCCAAACTCAAACACGCCACAGAACCCTGAGACCATAACATCATTATTTTAATCATCATGATCATAATAAAGTTATGTTTATGCACAGTTCTTTCAACAAAGGCAGTGAAAAGTGAGCGCTGTTGGTTTAGTTGGTGAATGACCGTGGCACGTGCTTCATTTGTATGCATGAGCAATAGGGGGAGTGAATTGCGTAAAGCTGTTAATTCCATTTCAGGGGAAAAAAAAAACAATTGGAGATGAATGTTGCACCAGCATGATTGGCTCTGTTCAAATTAGTTGCAGTCCTGTAAGGCTGAACTTGTGAAGTTGGAGGAGGAGGAGCATTTAAGCACATGCATCAGGGCTGTAATTATGTTTCTACAAGCCACCGGCACGCCACTTATTGCCTTGGGAAGTAGATGTGAGAAACTGATAAACACGGTCCCTCCCCAGTCACTTGTTCACTGTATAAATTTGCATATGGAGCTTCTCCTACTCATTGTAACAGCTAAGTGTTTAGCCTCGCAGTTTCATCTTTGAAACTGCAGAAATTCACAAATGTAGCAGCAAATCATTCATTTGCCCTTAGGTTTGAAAACATATTTATATATTCTATGAATAATAAAAAATATTCAATGAATCACTTCAACATGTAATTAAAGTTTGAAAGGAAAGCATACCTCTTTCTTTTTACTTTGTTTTTTGTTGGTGGTTCAGCATTAGGCAACTATAATAACATCTCCAGGAAAAAGTAAATAAATAAAATTGGATCAAAATTGGTTTTGAAGCTTCTTGTTGTGCGGTGAAATAAATGTTTCTGTAAATTTTAGCAGGTTGAATCTTCCTTCCATTCCAAAAATGAGAATTTTTTCTTTTTCCTTTTTGAGTTGCTCTTGTTTCTGTCTTATTTTCACAGGCCAGTGGTAATAGATCCTCCACTGTTTCTATTGTATTCTAAATACATTTGGAGTACAACACAATCTATAATTAGAGAATGCTTTGAGATTTGTAATAGCTTTAAATGGGCGTGTGAGAGGTGGAACCTAGACTCTCTTTGCTTGAACTGGAGCATTAAGTGAGAGCCTTTAGTGCAGACTGGTGGTGTGACTGACTGTCTTAATTTTCCAAAGGTAGACTGAGTTGGATATTGTAGACCCCTGCCGACAGATTAGACCATAGAAATTGATGTATGTTACTGTGTCAATGTGACGCTTAGTGTTGAGGGTTATGCTTAATCTTTAGGAGAAGACCCTATTTTTGATTCCAGTCAGAAGCTCACAGCAGACCTAACCACCTGTGAAAACTTCATCTTGGGTCTGGGAGCTTAAAACAGATGAAAATAGGACCGATATCCCCTCTGAGGTACCTTTTTATTTGTTCCTTAACCATACTCATGCCCTACTCCAACTCAGATTTCCAGGATCGACTGCTGCTTTGCCCACATGAATCCCAGACGAGATGGCTGTGGCTACTGCACACATGCTGTTAAATGTATACCGTCTTAATTTATTTTATTTTTGGAGAGGTTCTTAATTCATTCTTTGCTTTTAGTAATTATGCACAGAATTGTATGTCATGGATATGACGCAGTATAGGAACACTCTTTACTTAGGTCTAATTACCAATTCATCTAAGATAGTTCTTGTAAAGTGTTGCTGATGGCTTTAACAAGTCATTCACTCAGGCTGAGCCTCCTACAGCCCCTGCTTGGCCCCTGCTTGGTGAAGATAACTTCTGGGGGAGAAAGCAAGATAAATAAAAGTTAATTTCCATTACTGGGTGTAATTTTTGCTTCACTCCTCCTGACAGCTGGACGAGAATTGAGAAGCAGAGGCCCATAAATCAATTCACTAGGGTGTTTGCCCCAAGACAATGCTTTCACAGCACACAGTAGTAACAATGCTAAATTGGTTGGATAAGGACAAAGGCATGAGGACAATTTAATAGTTTTCATGTAGCCTGGAGTCTGGAGGAAGAAAATGACAAAAGCTCTCACAGAATAAAATATTTTAGAGTCAATATTCAAGAAGGGAGTAAGCTTCCACATCCAGATGAAGACATTTTGGAAGTTTAACCACCTTACAGCAGCACCAGTGCCTCATCTCCAAGAGAATCAGGTACTGTTTTTAAAGCAGCTCATTCATCAGTCATCTGTGATTGCACTGACCCAGTACACAGAGGCACTTCATTCACCAAGCATGGGAAAATCAAAAACTCGCAATCATGACACGCGTTTGTTGTTATGAGACACAGATCATAAAAGGGACAACAGCAAGATACAATTAGGACTAACTACAATAAAATATTTTTACATTCCTTATAGCTGTAGGTGACTCTTGTCATATCCTTCTCCCAAAAACAGAAAGAACATGCTGAGCTATCCACTGCAATAAAACAACAAAATATCCCTGTGGATGGTGTTTCTTCTTCAGGCTGTGATTACACTAAATAAGAATATAGATGTAAAACAGGATACAAATTTAATGCACTGGAAGCAAGAAAAATGTGTTCCAAGGCATCCCTAGTCAAGAAAAGTATAATTTTCTTATCTTTGTATCTAGGCCTCAGGGCAACAGACTACAAATCCCATGTGAGTCCCATGCTGGAAAGGTTAGGTAGCCTTTGCCTCCAGGGCCAAGCATCCAGGCAAAGGTATAAAAAAAGCTGCTGACCTGAAGCAGTGGAGCACATATCTCAGATGTTTAGTGCAGTTTTCCCTGGACAGATAAACTGTGTTAGTATGTAACATTACCTTCTCCCAGATGTTCCTGGGTTGATGCTAAATTTACCTGAAAAAGGTCACCTTAAAAAAAAAATAAAGATTTATAGACACAAGGGGAAATTAGCAATTTGTGGGTCTTTTCTGATGCTTCTACACATCTCATAGGTTTGATTTGTCATCTTCCTTTCTACTGAAGAGTTTATAGTACAAAAAGAAAAATCCAATTAACCAGCTCGTGTGATAAAGTTTCATCCACAGGAAGTGAATAATCTTGTACTGTTGTTACCTTCTGTAACTACGTGCTATGTTTCTTCATCTTCTTTTCCCACAGCAGCCAGCAGATACAAACACAACCACAAGCACATCTGTCAGAGAGCAATAAAACAGACAGCAATTCCAGCAGCGTCATTGATACAAACATAGACGCAAGCTGCAACTGAAGAGAACCAATACATCAACTCACTATGAGCCTATCACACAAGGATACGAGCCAGCTTGCCATCTTAAGGAGATATGATTATTCCTCCACAAGCTGTAGCTGACAGCACATTTGAAGAAATGAGACCTGACAAATTGCATGTCTTTAGATCTCATGTGTAGCAGGCCCTGACCTGGTAAACGATATCTAGTCAAATACATATTTTCCCCATTTAAATCTCCATGAGTCATTTTAAATTGAAAAACTAAATTCTTCATATTCTGAAAGGGTTTTCCCCATTTTTTATTTTTTATTTTTATTTATTTTTTACAACACAGAGCCTCTGGGATTTTTAAGAGCTTTTCCAAACTGTTTAAACATCCTTGATTTTTATTTTCAAAGCTTACATTTTTTTAAATTAATTAATTTTTTAAGTTTGACCCTGGTATTTTTGGGTTTTTGTGAAAAAACGTGTTCTGTGTGCATAAATATTAGCTCCCCTGATAGTAATAGTGTCATGTACATCTCCTTAGAAATTGCAGCCTATTTTTCTTTTGGAATGTCTCAGGCTCCTCAGGCCTGTTTATGCCCTGTCCTGATCTCCAACGTCATGCTGCTCTGCTGTATCTTAATTGCCCCTTGGGGATAAATAAAGTCTTTCTGAATCTGAGATTTGATGGTCTTCTAATATGGACCTTGGTCTTTAGTTCAGTCCACAGATTTTCAGAGGATTCAATTCAGGGTTTTGTGCGTGCCAGTCAGTAAAGTTCACTTTGGACCTTTGGAGGTAGTTCTTCACCAGAAGCAACATATTTTTGGCATCGTTGTTTTGGAAGACAACATAATCACCTAACCCAGTTTTGCTGCTCACTGCTTGAAGTTTTCTTTCAAAATCTTTTCTTCATGATTCTTCCCATCTTGACGAGATTTCCAGTTCCAGACTTACTGAAGTCCTCACAGTATAATACTCCCACCACCACAGTTACTGTGGGGGATGCTGTTCTTTGGTTCGTTAAAGTTAAAGAACATCATTGTTGTTTGTGCTATGGCTCAATAAAAATGTCAGCTTTTCAGGGGGCTGATAATATTGGTAATTATTGGAAATATTGGAAAACGGAACAAAACTACTTTGGTTAGGAATGCTATACTGAAAATCACCTGCTCTGTTAAAAACTTATTTTTGTTAGCAGTGGTCTATGCATTTTATTGTAATTTCTGGCCATTTGATAAAGAAATTCTAGTTTATGTTTGATTAAATATCTTCCTGCTTTTAAAAATATATAATCCTAACATCAGGGAGTTACCACTAAGTCTGAAACTGTTGGCCATTGAATGGTTAGTCCAAGTTCTTCCTCACCCATTTCATTTTTATTTATTTTTATTTTTTTGTTAGGGCTCCCATCTGCCTTCCTTATGTTGTTCTTTAGTAGTAATTATATTTCTACTATTAAAAGTGTGTTTAACTGCAACAGCATTGTGGCATCTTATGTTATGTTTCTTTGAGTCAGGGATTTAGGAAGAGTAATATAATTGGGGAAGCTGTGAGCGGGATTTGAACACAGGACACTATGGATAGAATGCCAGAGAGCAGAGATTGATGTGAAGTAAAAAACTGGCCACATTCATTTGCTGTGATTCCATCAAATGCACAACGCAAAATAATAGCTAATGTGTTAGCTATTAACATCATAATTAAATATTTTAAAGAAAAAAAAAGTTTTTTGGTTGGCTGGGAGACATTGTTCTTCACCGTTTGTGGCATTTCAATGATAGTTTTGTGTCTTTATTGTGCATCTTCCAGCACACTGTCTCCATTGCCTCCATCAGCATCGACATTATTCCTCAGTTGTTGTTGTTGTTGTTGTTGTTGTTGTTGTTGTTGTTTTAATTATTATGTTCAGAGCTCAAACAGAACAGGTAGTCCTTCTTTCAGCTTAGTTTGCAAATATTAATTTAGGGTAGTGGTGAGCAATTCTGCAAATTTTGGTTTCAATCCTGTACTAAGTAAATAGTATTGTTGATACCTTTTAACCTTTAAAGGCAGGTTATGCAATGTGCCATGATTGATGACATGAATCATCATTATGTAGACTGGTTAATGGACTGGATCTTACGCAGCACTTTTCTACTCCGAACAGTCAAAGCACTTTTTTCCAACATATCTGATTCACAAGCATACAAGCACTTTTTTCTATGTTAAAATGCTTTTTAACATTCACAGGCATCACACTCCTATGGATGCATCGGAGAGAAACTTGGGGTTATTATCTTGGCCGAGGATATTTGGCATACAGACTGGAGCAGCCAGGGACAGAACCACCAACCTTCTTATTAGTGGCTGATCTGCTCTACCTCCGGAGCTACAACCTGAACACATTTTAATGAGCACTACATCACTGTTATTTATACTTTCCACAATAATTAGTCAATACAGGAAAAAAAACCAAACAACTCCACACATTACAGTTGACATTTTGAAACTGTTTTTTTGGAGACTTTTAATGTAAATCTTTCTGTCTCTAAAGCATGTTGTATCAACTTCTGTACTCTAAATATGCTATAATGTCTATAATGCAGAACTGAAATATAAAAGACTGAGAAGCCAGGTGTCTAATGCAGCCACACTTTGAGTACCAGTAATAAACATGCCAGTGTGTGTAAATTAAGGCTCGAAATACGTCAACACTCAGCTCTTCTTATATTGCCCTTCCCCCCGGGCTTTGTGACAGGCTGTTGACAGGCACTGTGACTACTGATGTGCTGTAACTCCCGGTTCAAATCCACTTTTGAGCATTATTTGGAGGACAGCAGTGTTGGACTAGTCTTCCAGAAAAACTTAGGCTCTTTGAAAGCCCATGAGTTCATGCATTATTTTGGGAAAGTTTGAGGCAGGCTGATCAGATTCATCCTTTTTAAGAGAGAACCCAGGAGAGCTCATTTTGATTTATCTGTTTTCACACCTCATTACATTTTTATACTTCTGTGCCCTGAGGCAGAGATGCCTCCTTTCCTTCTTTTGTATCACAGTTTGATGGGAAGACCAAAATGTCCAAAAGAATAGAGAAAAAAACCAAAACGTCCAGCTTATCTTTGAGGCGATGACTAGTGGGGATTCAGGAAACAGTGAAGGCACAAAGAAGCGTTTCTAAAATGTCTTGGTGAGTGAAGACCACCTAACTCAGCAGCTTTCCAGCTCCAGCTTTCCTGGAGCCACACACTCACATTACCCATGAAGCTCAGGGCTCAAGCTGACAGCAGCGTGTACCATGCCAGGCACAGTTAGTGTTGAATTTTAGGTGGAATAGAAATGTCGGAATTTTGATTTGTTGTCTGTCTCCCTCACCA
>NW_005187421.1:4993415-4995309 GCF_000239375.1 Pundamilia nyererei
AATGTAGATCCTCCTAAATAGCCATTATAACTGCTTTATTCATGATCATTTTACACCACTACTGGGTAAAAATATACACTTTATATAACTATTTGAGATGAATGATGGTCCAGATCTTCAAAATTCAAGAAATTGTATTGATGAGCAAACAAGACGCCACAGTTAAGGTGCCATGCTTTAATGACACCATAAGAACTATGAATAGAAACAAAAACAGAAAGCAGTTATGCTTGAAGATCCTGACTATAACGGCTCAGCTTAACTTACCTTTTACTAATTTAAGTAAAGTTTACATTAATATTAACATTTAGCTTTCAACACAGCACTACAGTTTAACTGTTAACTGATAATTATGTCACAATGCATTTTAGGTCATGCTACGTGAGTAATGCAAAGGTAATAAAACAAGTAGTGTAATAACTATACTTTATCCTGTGAGTAATTATGTACAGCACAAATTAATGTTATGCAATACTTTGAGTAACTCGATCATTAATGGAGGAAATTATAAACAGTAGAGACACAACTTCCTGTACAGTGTTGAAACATGGCATTAGAACAATCTGCAGATTTGAGATAATGGCTTACCACTTAATACAGGAGCACAACACGGCAGCTGTGAAGTTTGACAAACTGACTTTAAAGAACCTAGATGTAAAACAAAGTGTAACTTGAAGAGCAAGAGGGGATAGAAATGCAGTGCAGGGCGTCAGTGCACAAAACTGTGACGCTTCCCTGTTTGTGCTTCAGTGCTCGCAGCTCTGGTGCTGAATGTTAGTGAAGCCAGAATGCTGTCAGAACCTCCCTGGCTGTTCTCATGAGAGGTTTACTCTTCAGTTAACAGTGCTTTTTGCAGCCCAGCAAGAGAGATGCTCGGTGATGGACTGGAATTTTTTCAATGGCATACTCATTATTTATGTGTGTGGAAATCTGATATTTCCACATCACAGGTAATAATAAAATGAGACTCTTACTTGTCTGGGCTGTGTTACAGAATTATTAGGGAGACTGTTGATATTAACTTGCGCCATAATGTGCAGTTACTATAATGGACACTAAAATTTCTCAAGAAAACAAAACAAAACAGTTTAACAGTAATTACAGCCTCAAGTCTTTTTGAATACAAAAGTTATTAACCTTATTAATAGTCATTTTCCTGTATAAATCGTTGGTTGTTACAATAAAAAATGTCAGTTAAATATATCATATAGGAGACACACAGTGATATTTGTGAAGTGAAATGAAGTTTAATGGATTTACAGAAAGTGTGCAATAATTGTTTAAACAAAATCAGGCAGGTGCATAAATTTGGGCACTGTTGTCATTTTATTGATTTCAAAACCTGTAGAACTAATTATTGGAACTCAAATTGGCTTGGTAAGCAGTGTTGGGGAGTAACGGAATACATGTACCGCCATTACGTATATGAGTAACTGTATTCCGTTACAGTTACCGTTTAAAAAGGTGGTATTCAGAATACAGTTACTTTGTTGAAATAAATGGATTACACTGCAGTACTTTCCTGTTTCATTTTGTCGCGGGTCAGGACTGTTTGGGTTTGTTTGACAGCTACGTTCTTTTGTTCCAGGCGGCAGCGTTACGGTTGCCATGGTTACGGGGCGATGCCCTCTCTCTCTGCGACTGTGTGTTTCCTGGGTGAGAAAGCGCCTTTTCGTTGTTGTTGTTGTGCTAAGCTAACAGGCAAAATGCTACAAGCATAGCTCTAAGGAATGTAGCATCATGGGCAGTGTAGTCCGTGTTGCAGGGAGAATGGACTGCCATACACTTTATGTGTCTGTGAGCGTGAGGAGGGAGAAAAAGGGGAGTGGAAAGGTACGAGTTGTCATCAAGCAAAAACGGGAGCTGGAAGCATGTAAATATAATAATAACCACT
>NW_005187421.1:4996316-4998250 GCF_000239375.1 Pundamilia nyererei
TCATCAGGGGGTCCTTTTGTCCCTCTGTGGGGGGTTACTCCCACTAGGTTTATATCTGGGACTCTCCACCATTTGACCTTAGAACTGAAGAAGCTTCTTGGATGAGAGGTGAAACGTCTTCAAGCAACTTAAAGAAGTCCAGACGCTTTTCTTTGCAAGCTCCTTTGACAATCGAGTTTTTGGTCACCACCCTGACTAAGGCCCACTCTAATGCAATTGCTGAGATTGTCTGGGCTCCCAGATCTTGGAACAGTCCTGTTGGTTCCAAAATTTAGGCCACTGTGCTCATTGGGGCATTAAATTTGTCTTTGAACAAGTGAAGCAGTGAGTACTTTCCAGATGCACTTTATTTGTAGAGTCTATTTTCACAACAGCTTAGGCAGATGCAAGTCTTTTTTGATATAGCTTCACTGGCCAATTCATCAATTACAGGTTGATAGTCCTGGGTTGGAAGAACCCATGTGAAATGCATCTTCATAGAATCAATTCAAAAAGGTGAAACAACAAAAATGCTCCTGAGAGATTTTGGTTCACATTGAAACAATAGCATCAAACAGTTGCTGCAGATTTTTTGGTTGCACATCCATGAGAATCCATTGGATTGAGATCTGGTGACTATGAAGGCCATTAGACTACACTGAACTCATTTTTCTGTGCATGACTCATCCCTATGTGACCCATCTCTTTAAGGGATGGAAATGGATGACTTGACAATCAAGATTCAAAGTCATAGTCTTTGCGGTACTGCTGCCCTTTTTGTCAGCACGCAGCAGTCTGGGAATTCTTCTCTAACCTCTGACATCAACAATGCATTTCCACAAAAAGAATTAAGCTCAATGTGTATTTTGTGCAGAAAATCACAGTAGGTCACCAGTTTCTGAAACACTCACACCTGCCTGTCTGGTACAAACAACCATGCCTTTCTTCCCAATTTTGATGCTCTGTTAGTTCGTGACCATGTCTACATGCCAAAATGGGTTGCTGCAATGTGATTGATTCATTATATGTTAACAAACAGTTAAACAGGTATACCCAATGAAGTTGCCAGTGAGCGAAAGAAGGATACACAGACTCTGGTCCGGTCTGAAATGCAGTGTCATTTTTACCGCGCATGCTCTTTTCCTGACTGTCACATCCAAATATTCAATTAACTGGAGTTGTCATCCATGACCAGTAATGTCAGCTGATAGAGCAAATCTGTCGCACATAAATTAGTCTTCAAGATACCTCCGTGCTCCCTACATCAAACATGGCTCAACTAATTGGTAGTTTGAAAGTGAAAACACAAAAGTTGAATGTCATTCCAAAGAAAATTAAAGTGCCTTAATGGAATACAAAACAGAAGCCCCAAGAGAGCCAGCTCGACCTGAATGCCTTCGTAGTAGCACATTTTTATTTTTTATTTTTTATTAACCTTTATCACATCAACAGATGATGAACATGAACTTCTTGGGTGACCTTCCAGGGTTGTCTGTTAGGAAGTGGCGGGGGAAGAGAGAACACCGGCAAGCTTTGAGAATGCTGATGAGGAGGTCAAGAGTTGGAAGCGAGAAAGTTTGACACTTTTTAGCCATCTGGGCCTCAGGTGTGGATAATAGTATGATGCTAATCATCACAGCTTTGGCGGTATGTGACTGAAGTTAATGAGCCTTTTGCTGTGCACATCAAAGGAGGGTAAGACTGAGGCTTTGCTGTCCTTCATGTATCACTGACTCACACACCTGAGTAATAATCCCGCCAATCAAACCCCAAGCTGGACCACAGAGCACCTGCACACAGCTTTTAAATATTCACTATTGAGTTTCTTTGTCCCTCTGATGACTGCATTAATGTTCACTGCATTAATGTTCTGGTAACTGACTGATTTAGGGCACACACATGCTTTTCCATACAGTGTTTTTTGATATAGTTTCTCTTTTCTTTTCTTTTTTTTT
>NW_005187421.1:5000193-5005155 GCF_000239375.1 Pundamilia nyererei
TTATGTAGTCTACTGTGTCCAAAGAAAAATCTCAATTAAAAAATAAATAAATACAAAAACAAGATGATGAAAGGACATTTAATTTATGAAAAGACAGACTGCTTCATTATTGAAGTCAAGATGTTACACGTTATGCTATGAACCATCTTACATGCTCATGTCTGACCACATGAGCTTAACTGATGCAGTCAGCTGGCATGTTTTCTTTCTGTTACTTTCCTGGCTCCTCCACCTCTTCACTCTGTCTCATCGTATGTCTCCATTTAAATCAGATCTTGTGTACATATTCTTTTTGAAAGAAAATGTAGTTCCCTTTATCATGTGACATTAATGAAACTAGACTAAAAGTATCTAAAGAAACAGTGATTTTATGACAAGGACAGTCTCAAAATAAATCTCCAACATCTTCTCCCTTTAGGTAGGACATGATCAAAAGTCCTCAGTATCTAAATATGTTTTTATTTTATGTTGAGAGAACCCGCTAGAAGTGGTAGTAGCAGTAGTAGTTGCTTGTTATTAGGGTAGCTGGCATAATTATTATTCCTGAACATTTAGAACAGAACATGTTTGATACTGCAGTCAGTATGAGAAACCTTTGACGCAGTATGTTATTCCAAATAATCATTTTCAGAGAATCAAGGAATTTTTGTGTATAACTATATAATGATGACAAAAGTATTTTTATTTAATTTTTAACCAGCATCTAGGCTGGTTTTGTAAAATAAAAACAAAAAATTGGAAAATGAAATTGGCCAGACATTAGAAGATTTCTAGGTGGCTGCAGACACACAAAATGTCTTAATTTGAAGGAAAAATTGAAATATCTGACTATCTGACTGAAGTTTGTCCAGTTATCCTATAGCAAAATCCTGTTTGACACAGTCAAATACACATCTGCAACTAACAAAACAAAACACAAAAAACCCAGCTGTGAACTGTGACCTCACTGAATATTTCCTTCAATTAAATAAATTCTGTCCAGTCTTAGCATATATGACTCATCACTCACAAAGTCAATGACTTTGTCCCATTTCTGCCATTTCATCGGCAATCGGTGACTTTCATTAAAGACGACAAAATATTACACAGCGCCACTGGGGACCCTTCTGAGGTGACAACATGCATTTTCAGAGTCTTGCTACATTCATTTCCCATTTTCCCTTCAATCATATCTTCGTGCCTCTGTATAGAGTGAGCGTGCTCTATAGGGAATTGATTTAATTACGCATGCAAGAAAATTGATACTCTGAGCTAAAGGTGGTCCTTATCATTAATTTTCCTCCTCTTCATTATGCTGTTATAATTCAAATAAATAACTGAAAATTCAATATCGTCAGTGTAATCAAAAGATGTTTCTAAGTGAGGAGTCAGCTCTTCATTTTTAGGTATTATGGGCTGTCATGGGTGAAGCAAGCAGAAAAGAATGAGACTTAGATCTGAACTTTCCCTCTTATCTGCATCATTACTAATTCTTATAAATTGCCACTGCTGTTCAAAATGATACAAGGATGGTGATCCAAGTGAATCTTGATCAAAAGAAACTGCCATAACATACCGTACAAGTGCAAAGTTTGGACCCAAATGCAGAAGCCTGGAGACAGACTTGGCATTTGTTAGACTGGAAGAACAGAGTCCACAACAAAACTACAAAATGTGAAAAAGATGAATTTCATTCATGAGCCTAAAGAAAGATTGCCTATTACAGATGACCACAAATGGGGAAACCAACAAAAGACAACCATAACAGGCTCTGTGACAAAGGATGAGGGGAAGACAGGACAATTTATAAACACATGACTGATCAGGGAAGTGAAAACATCTGGGAAATGAGACACAGGTGTAAACAATCAATAACATCGCAGGGTGACAGTAAAACTCAAGACAGACTCACAGTATACTTGGAATGAGGAAACTGAGACAGGAACCAAAACATCAGTCAACAAATGAGTCCAAACTCCAGACCAAATTAGTGATGTGTTGTTTGTGAACAAGCTAGCTCTAAGTGCCAATTCGTTTTAGCAAACAGCTATTTTCTGCCCTGCTGGAAAACCACGTAAGCCAGGGCGGGACTTCATTTTCATAAGCACACCATGTAGCCAGTGATATGCAAAGACAGACTAGGAACATACCATGATGTGCAAGAAGGAAGGGGGACAGACACTCGAGCTAGTGTAGTGGTGCAGGCCAAGTACTACCTAGTAGTAAATACAATGAAATAAGACTTTTAAGAAAACCCTAGAAAATTGCTTCCCAACACACAAATTATTCACAAGTATTTATATGCAAACAAAGTTTTACAAAAAATAATTAAATAAATAAATAAAACATTTTTTTTACTGACTTTGAGTTCTTTGCAGGTTCCGTCTGCTTTATCTGTGATTTAATAACAACCAACAAACAAGGTAACATACCTAAACTACAGTGACAAACCAAAAGCACTTAAGGCAGCACTCCTACAACCAAAATGTGTCTAATTAGACAAACCTTCAGGATCCATGGTATGGTGGAAGGTGTAATCTAGGCTTTGAGGCTTGGCCAGAGAGGCTCTTCACAGGTGCAAGAAAGAACCTTTCCGTCTGTAAAGCAAACCAGCACATAAAAGGTGGGAGTCAAGGATTTCAGCCCACACCTACAAGTTTGCTACGTTAATGACTCACAAAAAAAGAATACCACTGCAGCAAATGTAAAACAAGGTACAGACCTCTAATTAAAAATAGAGAGCAGCAACAAGGTGCTAAAATAAAATCACAACCACCATAGCTAACAGCTTAGCTGCTTCTTTAGGTAGGTGAGATAGTGAGCTGGGGCACCCTGATTGGACCACGTGGCTGGGGTGGCAACTCAATAAGGCACAGTGTGAAGGAAAAGCAGAACTGGAACATGGTACATGCCTACAGGAAGAAAAATAAAACAGGGATACAACACAGTTTAAAGTAGTTCAAGTGCAATATATCTGGCAAGACAATGCTACGTTCTTTCATAACCTTTATGAACTGTTGTTTTCATTTGTATTATCCCCTACCTCTCAGTGCTGCTGACACACAAAGCCACCTGTACATATTGATTTCATCTTGCAGTACTCTTATCAGTGACCTTGAGGAAAACATACTTGTGACCATGCAGCCTTTTGTATGAGCAAAATCTTCACAAATGTAACTAATTTAAAACAATCTCATTTACACTGTAATGCAAAAACAATGTCGCACACTTAAGGTGGTAAAAGCACAGTGAACAGCGTTAAAAGCTATCATAGGCTATACAGGCTATTGAAAGGGGCCGATCGATAAGAGAGGACCAGTGGGCGTTGGTCAGTGAGGGACTCACAAGCTGCACTGCACCAATCCATCATTTAGAATTTTCTAATCTTTTCCACACCTACTGCATATTGACATAGTGGATAATACAGGGTCATGAGGTACTTGGATTTCATAATACAGTGTATAGATTTTTTTTTTGACAGACAACAACGTATATGTCCTTTCAACCACTTCAGTGAATAATTTATTTGCCATCTCTTGTGTGGTAGCTTAAGTGTATGTAGGTCAACATGTTGTGAAACCCCTCTTCTGCTTCCCCACGGTAATTCTGTGCAGTTTGATAGCACTGGATATTAACCAGCTTCCTTTCAGCTCTACAATTGTGGCTTTGATGCCAAGTCCAGTCTGTGTTTTGATCTCAGATCACAAAAGCCAGCAAAAATCTGGTCTGGCAGTAATTTTCAGTTCAGATGGCAGATCAGGGGAGAAAAAATCCAGATCAAGTAAAAACCAGCAATGATCACAAACTGGAAGGTAGTCATCTCCAAGGAAACTCCCCCCAGTCTGTGACTGTTGTAGCGTAAGACAGAAATATGCTTTAATTATAATTTCCTTGCTCTTGTAATTTAGAAAAAGAAGATGATTATTGTGGTTTGTTTTT
Source organism: Pundamilia nyererei (assembly GCF_000239375.1). Lineage (NCBI taxonomy): Eukaryota > Metazoa > Chordata > Actinopteri > Cichliformes > Cichlidae > Pundamilia > Pundamilia nyererei. The sequence continues at coordinate 5,004,112 of NW_005187421.1, forward strand.
ACTTTTCTCGCATAATGTGTGGGTTTTTTTTAATATTTAAAAATAATAATACAGGGTTATCCTAATTATCCTAATATCCTAACCTGTTCCACAGCCGCTAACATCCTTATGGCAGTTCTTCCCTTATAATTTCATTCAAAACACTAAGAGAATGGCGTGTAGCAGATTTATAATGCCACAAATCAATTTGTAATGTAAAGTTAAAAAAATACAAAATTAATATGGTGTACTATCAGTGTCAGCTATGATATTAGGAGTCTTTTTAAAAGGTTTTTAAATGAATGAAATGCAAGGGGTTATGAACTGTTGATGGGTGGGCAGTTGTTATAATTAACTCTCTCTCTCCAGGCGCGCCGACACCTCCAGAGATGCTGTTGAACAGAGGGGACAAACTGCTCACCTTCGACGGCTGGGAAGAGTGGCGGTTGGTAGCCCAGAGACGCCTCGAAATGGGACACACCGGTGGCAGAAGAGGTAAGGCTGTTATGAGCATATTCAATCCACGACAGTTGCTCGCTCCAGGTTGACTGGTTAGTGGATACCAGGCACCGGAGAGCCGCCTCGAGCTCCTGGTTGGTACGCTCCGTTTGGCCATTGGTCTGTGGGTGGAAACCGGAGGAAAGACTGACCTGAGCTCCGAGGGCACTGCAGAACTCCTTCCAGACACGTGATGTAAACTGCAGTCCTCGGTCTGACACAATATCCGAAGGGATTCCATGGAGGCGAAAAACATGGTTAGTTAGTAGTTGGGCGGTCTCTAGGACAGTGGGAAGCTTAGGGAGAGCGATAAAATGAGCAGCTTTGGAGAAACGGTCCACAATGTTGAGAATGACAGAGTTACCTGACGAGACAGGTAGGCCGGTGATGAAGTCAATAGCGAAATGTGACCAGGGACGGCTCGGAGTCGGCAGAGGTCGGAGGAGGCCCAAGGGTGGTTGATGGCCGCTCTTGTTTCGAGCGCAGGTCGGGCATGCAGAGATATATTCGCGGACATCTTTGGCGAGGGATGGCCACCAGGCGAAACGTTGAAGGAGGGAAATAGTG
>NW_005187421.1:5005738-5007764 GCF_000239375.1 Pundamilia nyererei
ACCGCCCCCACTCCAGCGTCCGAGGCGTCCACCTCCACAATGAACTACAGGTTGAGGTCGGGTTGGACGAGAATGGGCGCTGAGGCAAAGCGGTCCTTCAGATGGACAAATGCTTGTAGAGCCAGCTCATCCCAGCAGAAGGGAACCTTGGGAGAAGTAAGAGGGGTCAGAGGAAGGGCAAGTTTACTGTAGTCGAGAATAAAGTGACGATAAAAGTTTGCGAACCCCAGAAAGCTTTGGAGCCGTTTACGGTTAGAAGGGGTCGGCCAGTCAAAAAAGGCTTGAACTTTTGCGGGATCCGTTTTGAGGTTACCATGATCGATGATGTGGCCCAGGAAGGAAACAGTTGAGACTTCACTAACGCGTGGTAGACAACGATCCAGTGATGAACAGCAGTCGCCTCCTGGTTTAAATGCTGATCGTCTTAATGAGACCCAGGTGTCTCATCTGTCGAGGGCGTGGGCCGAGGGCATGAACCCACAGTGAGTTCAGCCCCGGCGATAGAGAGAGAGAGAGAGCTGATCAGCGTGCAGCTGATCCGCCTGGCCGTGTCACTCTCCTACTTGAGATCTGATTTCAAGTCAGAGAGTCCAGCCTGTGGCTTAGGCAACAAAGGCACAAGAAAACTCAAATCACATATCTGGATATTAAAAATATCCCCTTTCACTCATACATATCACTACTGCACACAGTGGTATGAAAAAGCATTTGCCCCCTTCCTGATTTCCAAATCTTTTATGTTTTTCACCTTTCAATGTTTCAGATCATCAAACAAATGTCAATATTGGATATAGATAACACAAGTAAACGCAACATGCAATTTCTAAATGAAAGTGTTATTTAATAAGGGGAAGTAAAACCCAAAGCTACATGGCCCTGAGTGAAAAACTGGACCCGGAAGACCTGCTGTGGCAAATGGCAATGATCGAAAACACACCAGCAAGTCCACCTCTGAATGGCTTAAGAAAAACAAAATGAATACTTGAGAGTGAACTACAACAAGTCTGCAAAGTTGAGTGGGCCAAAATTACTCCACAGTGCGGTAAAAGACTCTTTGCCAGTTATCACAAATATCTGATTGCAATTGTTGCTGCTAAGGGTGGCCCAACCAGTTATTAGGTTTAGGAAGTTTAGGGCCCTTTGCTGCAGGTAACACAAAAATAACCACAACTCAAATATTCAAAATCATGGAGTTATATATACTTCTCTGGGCCTTGACTCACATGTAAAGTCTCTGTCTCGTTCCTGTTTCTTTCATTTAAGGAATATTTCTAAACTGCGACAAATGGTCTCCTTAGCTGAACTGGAAAAAATTGCTCTTGCATTTGTGTCATCACGTTTAGATTATTGTAATGCCCTGTTTACCAGCTTGAGCAAATCATCTCTTTCTCGCCTCCAAACGATACAAAATGCAGCGGCCAGGCTACTAACACGTTCTAGTAAACGTGCTCACATTGCTCCCATTTTATATTCTTTACATTGGCTCCCAATAGATTTTAGAATCCGTTTTCAAATTCTTGTTTCAACATATAGAGCACTAAATGGCGAAGACGAAAGGGGAGAGAGCCTTTCAGTCTTTGGCACCACAGCTGTGGAACAGCCGTGGTAGGCTGTGGAACAGTCTACCACCACAACTACGTTTGGTTGACTCTGTGGAATCCTTTAAAAAGCAGTTAAAAAACTTTTTTGTTTAAACAGGCCTTCTTTTAATCAACGTTTTTGAATTGTTTTGAATTTGCATTGTTTATATCTATTTTATTTTACTTAACATTTTCCATATTTTAACATTTGTGTATAGCGCTTTGTGACTGCCTGTCTAATAAATAAACCTTACTTACTTCCAAACTTCAACAATGGTGAGTAGGGATGGGTATTGATAAGATTTTCACGATTCCGATTTCATTTTCAATTCTGTTTAACAATTCGAGTCTTTATCGATTCTCTCATCGATTCTTTTTAAAAAAGGAGAACACTAAGGTCAATTAGCTTAGAACTTTGTTTTATATCTTCTCTTTGAACAAGATAG
>NW_005187421.1:5009687-5011724 GCF_000239375.1 Pundamilia nyererei
TATTTTTATCAGAACAATTTTCTGTACATTTTACATTGTAACTCTCCCTTCTTGAGTCTGATAGGATACAGTAACTACATTATGAATAAGAGAGAGGATTTTGCAACCCTTCCTGCATTTAATTACACATAATTGTTAAACACTTGGTTATAATCAAGATCATTATGAATGAACTGAATATTTATAAGGCCTAAGAATAGGTCATGCGAAGATAATGGTGTTAAGCAAGTACCAAATGAAATTTAAATGACTGGTCTAATTAAATATCTAAGAGGGCACATGATTCTTTGAAAAGTGCCACACTTGTCTTTATTTCTAATTGAAGCTGCAAAGTCTGCTGGACCTGGAAAATTCTTTGCAAATAATCACCAGATTTTATTCAGTCATGTGATTCTTTGTAAAACACAACTGCATATCTTCATTCATGCTTTACAGCAGTGTTTTGAATCATAAATTGTAATTTTTGCATGAATATCTATTGCAGGAAGAGATAAATTATCCTAGGACAAATCCCCTGGGACCCCTCAGCAGATCTTGTTTACAAAAACACTGAGAATCAATCAAAAGCAAGTCCTGACATGATAAATGGCAGCCCTTACCAACACAAAGTGAATTAAACAGCCTCACAGCGAGGCAGGGGGAAACTGGGTGTCAGGCTACAATCAGAGGCAGAGGCCCCTTGAGGTTAATCTGATCTCTCAAAGAAATCCAATTAAAAGGCCAAAACTAAAGAGTCATACATTACTGGGCATCTTTTCTTTTACATAGCTTCTGTACAAGAGAAACAAATCACCATGACACCTGGGGAAATAAAGCCTGGTTGCTGTGGCTATTATAAAAGTCAGCATTTCCTATTGTTCAGGGGAAATGTGGAGTCTGTCTGATATGAAGACTCTTTGTTTCTCTGCTCTGATTGTTTTCCTGGGGTCACTTTGCCATCTTTTTTTGAGGTGACAGAAGGGAAACGTTAAGACCGCAGTAGTAGCCACAATTAAAGTAAACAACAGGAGAAACTTTGCACCAAGAACATTTCTGCTTTTACTGGCTCATGTTGTGAAAAGAGGAAATTAAACCTTGAAACCACGCTATGCTCCAGCCAGCCACAAATTATTCAGCATCCATCATGCCCATCGAAACACACAGTCTAAAACGACCTAGTCAGTGATCTGTGATCTGTATAGATATTAATGTGATCGTAAAATGTGTAGCATTAGCAGAGAAAGCCTTGCTCAGAAACACAGGCCTGTGGTGCTGGTATCTGATTTACCTTAAATAAAAAGAACATGAGGTCATAATCACAGATGAATCCTAAATCCTGTCTTAATCCACCGCAGCAGCAACGAATAAGAAAGCTGAGTGAATTAGCTCCTGCGGTTACCCATCTAGCTGATCGCTCCTGAGCACTCACAGTTGATGGTACACCTACATGTGCTGCCATTTTCTACAGATCAGAGAGAAGTGATGCAAGGAAATTCTAAATAATGCAAGAAAACATAAAACTTGAAATGAGGGAAGCTCCTAAAACTTGTGAAGAAAGGCAAAACTTATTCAAAGTGATTGTAGAAGAAGATGAAATTCCCAATTTGACGCTTTGGTGCTCTAAAAATCTGAACATTTCTTGTTGAAATATTGTAGGTATTAAAAGAACTACCCATTCACATTACTGGATAGCGAATGGTTAAAAACACTATTTATTACCTGGAGTTGAAGTATGTGGGCTAACTGATGCTCCCAAATGATTGTGGGGACCGAAGTGTTCGAGTGACCCATGCTCTTCTTTTTTTCCAATTATAATGACATGCAAGTAGATCATGTTTGTTCTCAGTAGTCCTACGTCATACTATAGACATGGCGGTTCACTAAATAATTTGGTACTATCTTGGATTCATCTTTTATATACTACGCCACTGGCATCTGTTTGTACTAATAATGTGAATTCTGAGTATTTTACTCTATCACGTGGTACACGTCAAGGCTGCCCACTCTCACCTTTACTTTTCACTTTAGCAATAGAGCCTCTTTCTGTGACTCTCAGAA
>NW_005187421.1:5012323-5055514 GCF_000239375.1 Pundamilia nyererei
TATTGGCTGAATGATCCTCAAGCTACTTGGTGTTGCCTTGAGGCTCAATCATGTTTCTCTTCCTCACTCCCAGCACTATTATTTTCATCCCTTCCGGTTTCCCTGTTACGATTCACAGACAACCCTGTTCTAATTGGCTCTCTAAAAATATGGTATCAATTCCGGCGTCACTTCAATTCTATCTCTGCTTCTGCTCTGACCCCAGTCTGCAACAACCACCTCTTCCCCCCATCCCTGGTGGACTCCTCCTTCAGTATATGGGCAAGAAAAGGTATCAAATGTTTTCATGACTTCTTCAAAGATAACATTTTTCTCAGCTTTAGTGAACTTTGCTCTTTGTACGATTTGCCCTCGTATCATTTGTTCCGCTACTTTCAAACAAGACACTGTGCATCTTCTATCTGGTCAGAGTTTCCAAGTCAGCCTTTCAAGCCTTGGTGGGAAGACTTATTCCAGTTGAAGCCTCACAGTAAGGCTCTAATATCACAAATCTATACTTTAATTATGTCATCGGGCAATTACTCAACCAAGAAAATTGCCTCGAGTTGGGAACAGGAACTGGGTCTTCAGTTTGTTGAAGGTTACTGGGATAAAGTCATTGACAGAATTCATTCTTCAGCCTCATGTGCAAGACTCTCCCTTATTCAGTTTAAGATGGTATACAGATTACACTTCTCAACATCTAGATTATCTAAAATATACCCCAGCATTCCGGACCTGTGCAACAGATGCAACACCTCCCCCTGTGATTTAACTCATATGTTTTTTGCCTGCCCGTCACTTCAATTATACTGGACTTTTTACTCTGAAGTGCTCTCTCATGTTTGGAGTGTCACTCTCAAACCATGTCCACTAGTTGCCATTTTTGGTGTTTCTGAGGACACCACCCTGAACCTTAGTCGTAAACAACTGGATATTATCGCTTTCACTTCACTGCTGGCACGGCGTCGAATTTTGCTGTCTTGGAAAGCTTCTCACCCTCCAGCCCGATCACGTTGGCTGGAAGATGTTATGTTCTTTTTAAAAATGGAGAAAATAAAATTTAGACTCAGAGGGAATGTTAATAAGTTTTCACAGATGTGGCAGCCTTTTATCACTTACTTTAACTCGTTGAAAACACTTACAATGGACTAAACTTTTGTACCACAAGGTTCCCTTCTGTTATGGTTTTGGGAGGGAGTTGATTTTTTTTTTTTTCTGTGCGTGGGTTGTTGTTTTTGTTTTTCTTCCTTTTTTCTTCTTTTTTTTTCTTTTTTTTTTCTGTTTTATTGTTATCATCCGAATCTCAATGGCCCAACCTGTTTTGATATATGTCTTTATATCGGTTGATACTTGCTGTATTGGGCCTGATATGTTAAATTACATGTGCAAAACTTTATAAATAAAGATTAAAAAATAAATAAATTTGGTACTGTGCTCACCTGGTGTCCTTCAAGGTCATTTTCTATTTTTAGTTCCAATTAAAGCTGCGAGAATCTCTACTGTTGAATTCTCCACAGAGAAAATTGCATGTGTTTTAGGTGCACTCAAGCAATCGCATGCTGTGCCTGGCTTAATGAGCAGTCTTATCTGGAGCTTCTAATATTACTGGATGCAAGTCAAATGTGTTTAATGAAAAGGCATGTCGCTTTTCTAACTTATTTTGATTGAAGAAAATCATTTTGTTTGGATTTATTTGTTCCCAACAATCATTAACATTAGTATGCCTTTAGATGCTGTGTGTTGTAGATCTGTTAACAGACTATTTTAGACTCACACTGTCACCATTTTATCAGCTCTATGATTTCTAGGTCAGAAAATCCACCTATCCCTAATATCAACACAACCATCTTTACTACATTTTCAGTTTATTCTTGCTGAAGCTGAACATCCATATGGATACAGAGATAAGGAATGTGCCACAATAAAAAAACAAAAATATGGGTGATCTATTTTCATCTCTAAATGGGAAATTTTAAGTGATTGCAAGATGACCGTTCTAGTTTATAATCTGACATCTGATTTTAAAGACTTCAAAAGAGGAGCCCATGAGAAAAATCAGGTCAGAAATCTTACAGGCATCGGCATGGAAGATTACCTAGACAGGGAACTGGACCTGGGAACCAACAACACTCAGATTTCTGATCCAGTCGATGTATGATGTTCTGCCAAACCCTTCTAACTTGCATTGTTGGGTTCTTGCACCTAGCACACCCAGTGTGCCAGGCAGGTTGTTTCCTTGAGCATGTTTTGAGCTGCTACCGCAAAGCCTTGGTAAAGTAAAGAGATGCATGGCACCACAATCAGTATTTGAAGGCAGTAGCTGACGCCATCTGCACCTGGATCCAACAGGCCTAAACTAGCCATCAGCAAGGTGAAACATTGTCTTCACTGAGGAAGCGTTTATTTAAACAAAGGTAACTTCCAGTCACAGAGCATTAAAATGAAATGTTGTATTTCAGTGTTAAATTTTGGATCAACAGTATAAAGCAGAGTTCTGCTCCCTAACGTAATTGGGAATCTGCATTTTAAGCACATAAATCTCCTAAAACACACTGCACTGACAGGGATCTCAAATTAAACGACCTGCTCTTTAAGTCACTGGCTTCTGATTGAAGATCATAAGCTGCCCACTGGTTCCTCTTATACAAAAGCCAGCATTTCAATTTCAAAGCTGCCCATTTGTTCAAAGCAACACAGCATCTCTTCTGCATAAATCGCAGCCCATCTCTTGACAGTGGAACAAATGAACGACTTAAATTAAATTTGAGTCAATTAGGCCGTCTGCTATATGTAATTGGTTTTCTGGATGGATCACAGTGCCAGCTAAGGCTTGGATAAGAGGCAATGTGGGTGGATTCAAAGATGCAACAAAGGGGAACTTGGACTGAGAAGTTCCAGATGGTTCAACAAATAAAATACTAATAATATCTTATTAGTATTTTATTATTTTATTTTATTATTTACAGTTTTTGACTGGGGACCTTTACCTCCTAGTCTGATTTCCTCTTTTTATTTTTTCCACCTTTACTACATTCCCAACCCACTGATAGCCATATAGAGAGTGATTTACCTTACAGCGCTCTCTGCCACAGCTACTTCAGAGTGAGAATTCAGACATCAGGCTCAGAGCATTACCCTCTGTTATCAAATTTCCATAGACGACTGGCAGTTCAATTTTGCAGCTCAGCAGAGCTTATTCCAAAAGAGCACTTTCTGGGAAGTAAGGCTTCAGATTGAGCTCGGCTAAATGTACTGTTATAGTTCATGCATCACGTTTGAAAGTAAGTAAGAGTACACTGAGGAAGGTAGACCAAGACTCTGATGTTGTGAGATACAAGGAGGCCTTTTTTATGACCATAACATGTAATGTACTGTGTGGGATCAATAACTAAGAAATAAAAGAAAAAAAAGTGTCACATATTTTTTAACAAACACCAAGAGAACAATGCATGGAATCTTTTTAAGTTTAAAAGGGAACATTTATGATCTCCCTTGTCCACTAGAAACAGCATAAAAATGTAAACGGAGAAGGCAAGTGAAGATGCCTAAAATGAAGTTAATGCAATCAATGAATGAAATCCGCACAGATGATTTTTCCTAATGTGTTTTAAAAAGCGGCGTCAGTCAGTCTCTAAAGACTGTTGATGTCTCTGAGGCAATGGGCCATAATTTCCATGCTCAATCAGTGTAACATAGTTCCAGTTTTAATTAGAAACAGCAGTCCTCCCAGTCTGCTCATCAGAAACCATCTTCAGATCACATAAACCCAACTCTTTCAGTTCCGACTTTTAGCTGTAATAACGGAGTAAAATGTGAAGGACGTGAGACACACGTGACAAAACCGGTTACATGTATTAGTGTCTAAGGACATCTTAACCTTAGAAAAATAAGAACAGGTTGGAAAAAGTTGACAACTCAGCTGCTTACATTTTTTCATTGGGGTGGAAAAATAATTGAATGGTAAATGGCCTGTATTTGTGTAGCACTTTATTTAGTCCCTAAGGACCCCAAAGCGCTTTACACATTCAGTCATTCACACATTCACAAACTGGTGATGGCAAGCTACATTGTAGCCACAGCCGCTCTGGGGCGCACTGACAGAGGCGAGGCTGCCGGACACTGGCGCCACCGGGCCCTCTGTCCACCACCAGTAGGCAACGGGTAAAGTGTCTTGCCCAAGGACACAACGACCGAGATTGTCCAAGCCGGGGCTCAAACTGGCAACCTTCCAATTACAAGATGAACTGCCAATTCTTGAGCCACGATCGTCAAGGTAAAAAATAAAAAATAAAAATAAATTCTAAAGCCGTTTGGCTTTTGCTGCCATGATGCCAGGTCTCTCTTGGAAATGAGATTTTTACCTGGACAAATGAAGAATTAATAATTTAAAAAATAAATAACTTGCTGCGTGCTTTTGTACAGATCATTGAGGAAGTCTGCACTCTGGGTTTCGTGTGAAAAGTCTAGGAATCAATTTGGATGTTACTGAGTATATACACATGTTCACTTATAGATCCAAAAAATAGAAAAAAGGGCAGGGCGAAACAGTTACACACTCTAGACAACTGACGGAAAGAATTACAGGTTAAGAAAGAAGAGAATAATCTTACCTGAATACATGAAGGGCAGTGACACAAATAAAAAACTATGTCAGGTAGTACCACATTTATTTAGCTCTAAAAAGAAAGGTTTGAGAATCCTGAGCCACATCAGCTGAATCTATAGCACAGCTGCTATCCCAGTGTGAATGCTGGTTGATTTATTTTATTTTTCTTTTGGGAGACAGAAGAAGCAGCACTTCCGACTGACAGATTCCCAGAAGGAGACGTTACTGAAGCGCTGTGGTATTTATAGAAGGAGGAAAACATCCTGTTTACCTCCTTCAAATCCTGATTGGGGGGTTCATGCAGTATTCATATTCCCAGTCTCCATCTTCTGTTTTTAGATGGAGGAAGTTTTATATATAATGCAGGTCAACTCGCATAAGGTTTCGAGGAACAGTGACAAAGACTGCACATCATCGCATGTCAGCTATGTAGCACTTCATACTCGGAGGAGAAATGCTCGTTAATTGAGGTCAGCAGTGCTCTTTAACTGAACTTTTTAAATCCTTTTCTGCCCATTTGTCTGCTCCTTTTAACACAGTGAAATGGAAGATTGTTCCCTGAGAGTCCTCTGCTTAAATTAAACGCCTTATAATACGTCCGACCTCTTGTCACCAAGGTGGATAAAAAAACGCAGCTCCCTTGTCTGTTGCTGATATGTGTGGGGAAGGTCTCTGAGCTACTTTTTCATTAAATGGACCTATTATAGCTTCACCTGAGCTTTGGCGGCTGCTGCAATCTTATGTCAGTGGACTTGTCAATCACAGGGTCCCCAGGATGCTGCTGATACCTATCTGAGTCCAGTGGATACAGGGCTGAAAATGGAGAGTGAGGTGTTTTCACAGACTTGAATCACATTTACTTCCCAAGAGTTAATTTGCATATACATAATCACCATATGCTAATCAGAGGAGTCAGCAGGCTTATCTGTTTGGAGCAGTGTGTCCATTTTGGATTTAGTTGAATGAGAAAACACACAAACCTTTTTCAGAGTGATTGCCTGTTTCTGTGTTTTGGTTTTGCTCTGTAGAAATATGACCACACTGAACGCACACTGTTGGTCTTACTGTATGTTTCACTGTAAAACTACACAACCACACACACACATGTGTACTGTTGTTGTTCGCAGACCTATAAGAATAAACTTAAACTTACAGGAGATAGAGCTTCTTTAAAAGTAAGGTGTCAGTGTGTGGAACGGGTTCACCAACTTGCTGTTGATCAAATGATTGTGGGCTTGAAATTATGCAATGAGCCAGAGAATTAAGAACGGTGAACATTCTGCTGGTATTTTGGTTGCTGCCAAAAGCATCGACTACAGGATCTCTGAGCTGATGGCCTTTGGGATATCATACAAGGACTTCAGCTGCTGATCCTTTAAGCCTGTAAGTTGCAATTTAGGATAGCTCTTCATGTATTCCCAGCATGATTTGTTCCAATATGCTTATTACAACTGACTGTACCTGTACAGATTGTGTAATTATGCAATAAAAACCTATTCATTTCATCTGTCAGATGTGTTTTGGCATCTGATTCAGAAAACGATTCCCTCCTGCATCCCCCGTCACGCAGAATAGCAGGTCAGTAAGAGCACATAAAATATGCACTGATATTGTTAGTGTCACATGTTGCCTCACCTTGTTATTAAAAAGCTTCTTCTCTGGTAAATATAACCAAACTTAGATCTTTTCAGAAGAAACCTGAAGTAGTTCTGTTGCTGTAACCTAACCAAACAATAACTTAAAGCAAAACCTCACGAACTAAAGTCTGAAAACACTCTTGGTAAGTCTCTTGATAAACAGTCCAGGAAAATGACCTGTCCATTCACAATAGCCAACAGAGTTTTTCAGCAAACATGCACATACTGCATGTATAACGCTCCTTCCATTCAGTGAAGACCTGAGGATCCATCTTGAAGAGTTATTATTCTCACATGTGTGATCGGCAAGAGCTGTAACAACTGTTGATGACTTTTTAATGGTCTGATAAATGTAAAATGACAACAAATCCACTTTAATGTTGGAGCTCTGATTTATGTCCACAGAGATTGGAGAGTCACACTCCACGAAATTATTTCAGCTGAATCAAACTGAATTCAGTTCAACTTTATTCAATTTTATTTTTAAGCGCCAAATTACCACAGCAGGTGCCTTAAAATACTTGTAAAGACCCTACAATAATACTGAGAAAACCCCAGAAACCGGGCACCGCCTGTCAGCATGCACTCGGCAACAGTGTGAAGGAAAAACTCCCTTTTACCAGAAGAAACGTCCGACAGAACCAGATTCAGGGAGGGGCAGCCATCAGCTGTGACCAGCTGGTGGTGAGGGGAGGGAGAATTTGGTTTAGCATCTATACGGTAAATAAATATTACGCAAAGAACTAAATGCAGTATGGCCGAGTATTTTTCATTTGCTTCATTCAGTATTGTGGGATTACGAAAAAAGCTATCAAACCTGGATTGTTAGATCATGAATTAACTGTGGTTAACCACAAAAAGCATCAAGTCATGCTAGCTTTAGTTGGACATTTACTTTTTCATATATAGACAAGTAGGTTTGGATAGCCTCAGGTTATCACTCAGGTTATCTGTCTATTATTGTCATTTAGATTTATTGTTAATAGAGTTATATATTATATCACAACAGTGCGACAGCAGTTCTGTCCATGTTCCCATTAAGTTTTTTATAAAAGAGAAAAAAACACTGATTCCAGTTTCAGTGTGAATGTTGTAAAGCCAGGAGTCAGTGCCCAGTAGAGAGCAGTTAATTGACATCGACTGTTGCATGTCTATAGGACACCAATAGAGCCATGGCTCTCCTGCTGCCTAAGTGCTGCTCAGAGAGCACAAAGGCTGCTGGGTTTGAAAAAGCTGCCTCAGTGCATGAATGCTAATGGAATTGATTTATACCTCCATTTCCTCCACAAGGGAGACTTGTGGACTTTTATTGCAGAGGGGGAACCAAGACCCTTCTGTGTGCTCAAAAGTGTGACGAGGTTGAAATCGTAGGAGGCAACTACAATCATGATTTAAACAGAGTCCAGAGCTGTTATGAAAATCCACTGGGGAAATGACTGTGAGAATATAGTGGCACACACAGAGACAGATGTTGGTGGTTTTGGGTGTGTTTTAATTTATTTTTAAAACTTTTTAAAACGTATGTACAGTGAAAGAGAAAATCTGTCCCGTCTTTTCTTTAACAGTGATCTCAGTTAGCGTACTAGTAATTTCGCAGCCTCGACTCTGGTGAAAATAGAAGAATATATGGGCGTTCTCTGAGTTAAGCTTGAGGAAACGCTTCATTTGGTGTTGTGAATGACTCCAGGTAACTTTAGAAAAGACATTTAGTCCATTTTTTATTCAAAAATATGAAGGTTGTATTTAGTTGTTAATCTCAATATATTGCTGTTAATGCCATTTTAAATACTAATAATAACAACCTGTCAAGGGATGGGAGTATCTATGCGTGAAGAGCCGGCAGAGCATAAATTGCTCAGCATCTGTTGGAACAGACAGTAAGAAAGATTTTTCCCCATGTGCACTGGAAACCACATGTGGTTTCTGAAGTTCAACAGAATGCATCCAAATTGCCTGATTTATCACACAAGTGAAAACACTATTATTTATGGATACATTAACGTGTTTGTTATTCTTGTAAAAAAGCTGTGTATTTCTGAAAACGCACGGCAGCGCTGCAGAGAAGAATGAAGAATGTCAGCATACCTTTACCAAGTGGAACTTGCTGATGCATGAGTGGGAGGTACATAAATGACAAGCCTTGAACAGTAAATGCTAAAATGTGATGCTTGCAACCTTGTGGGCAAGCAACATTAGAAATCCAAAATAGTGAGATAAGGAATAAACTCAGAAATGTCAAAACACATTAATTGAATAATTTGGTTTTACTTTCTGCCTGCTTTCTGTTCCCAAATTAAAACCAGCGCAAAAGTCGGGCGCCATCCCTCCTCGGCATTCATTTATTATCTTTTCAGTGGATTTGTTTGATGTTAAAGGTCTGCCGTTACCCGTAAACCCATTATCACAGATGCACTTATGGCAACCAGTTTGCTATGAGAGATATGCCATTTGCATCTCTTTGATGTCTATGTACTCACTGTGACACGATCACAAGTCAGGTCTGCCTCCAATCACGATTTGAACGACAAACTGCATTCTGTTTACAGCCCTTTTCGCTTTTATTGAATAGATGTTGAAATTCCTTCTGAGAAAAAAAAAAGTAAAAAATGCACAACAGTCATGTTGAGATGAAAAACAGGTTTGACTGACACAAACAGTAACATGTGAAATACATTAAAGGTTTTTGCACATACTTCCTCAACGAATGCCATGCAATGGGATATGATCCATGACGGCAGGCCACGTCTCAGAGTCACAAAGCGGGGATGATCCCGCCTCCCAGAAACACACTACATGACTCTACCACTCCTTCCATATATTGTTTTCTTTTTTTCTCTTGTACACACAGGTAGCTAAAGACTTGCTGCTGTACTGTTTGAATGCAGAAACACAAGACGATGAAAAATCATATGAAATCACTTTATTCTCAGTGTGCGGTGATTCCATTTTTGCAGGAAAGTTACAGACCGAAATATTAGTCTAAAATGGCATGCAGTGAGGCTAACAGGTGGCGCTTTGAAACACAGAGAGGACACGGAACGATTATATCAACAACCTTGCCTACATCGCACACCATAAGCATGCATACATGTTGGTCAACAAATAGGGAGCTACAGAGAAAGAGAGAGAGAGAGAGGAAGGGGGTGAGAAGATTTTGCAGTACAAAAGAATACACTAAATGAACATGTTTTTTTTCTCTCAAAATATCAACCACCAGAGGACAGGACCGGCTACAGACAAGAAAGAAAAACATACTGCACCAGACTAAATATCTTCTCAACAAGTACAGAAAAGAGAGAGACAGATGCAAGAAGAGAGAAACGTCAGACAGTTACATTCAAGTCACATCAAAAGATTTTTTTTTTCTTTTTTGTGCCATGTTTTTCAGGCAGCTTTTTAAATTCTATCAATGGCTGTATGAGTGGCACAAATGACTGACTGGGTGTCTGACACAGTCTACTGGACAACAGGATATTGATTACGCATGACTTGGGCAGTTTGTTTAGGCAGTGATCAAAAAGCCATTTGGAGCGCAATCAAACGACATTTACAAGATGATGATGATGATGAATGAGTCCATGATTATGTCAGTGGATGAGAAGCAAAGCTTGATCTGATTTCAGAGCACACTCACTCATAGCCTGAAGGAATGCACGCGCTAACGACGTTTGCTAAGGTGTTGTCGTCCTTTGCAGGGGCAGTAATTGTAGCTTTCTAGATTATTTTCTGGGCCAAAAAAAGAGATATTTCACTCATAAAGAAAGACCGTAGCTATAGCCTTGCTAATCCGCTAGCAATGAAAATATAAAATTCTTTAGCCGAGAACCCAATGAGACTCTAAGTGAAGGCTAAATATGTTTAACGTCTATGAAAAACATTACTAGAATACCTGAGAATTTTAAAATAAATCAGATATGCAGGAACTAAATGGGAATGACACCCCTTGACTAGGTCTAATACTACCAGCACTATTCTTTGGTTTGACTGAATAACTGCTGTGATGATGGATTTGAGTGCATGAAACATCTACTGGCTTCTAGCTAGCTGCTAACACACTGTAGGAACAGAGGCTGGCAAAGGCAGTTTACAGGTACAATAAAATCACAGGAAGTTCAATAAATGTGCTCTACAGATGATCTTACCACACTGTGCCATTTGATTTTGTTTTAACATATTCAGGGTATATATGTATATATTCACCATGATTACAGAGCTCACAAAACACAGAGAGAAGCTAAATTTCCCTTTCTCTACACCACAGAAATACACAAGATCAGAATTAGTGTCATTTCATGGTTAGCTAGCTTAATAAAAACAGTCATAATGTGGCGAAACAGCTGGTTTTGAAAACCCTAATTTAACACCTACCTATGGCTACTGTGCACAAGTATTTTCCAACAAAATTTAACCGATCACTGCAAAAAGCA
The DNA here is from genome assembly GCF_000239375.1 of Pundamilia nyererei. Taxonomy (NCBI): domain Eukaryota; kingdom Metazoa; phylum Chordata; class Actinopteri; order Cichliformes; family Cichlidae; genus Pundamilia; species Pundamilia nyererei. The sequence continues at coordinate 5,022,976 of NW_005187421.1, forward strand.
CATTTATGATTTCCCCTAGACTTCATGCGGGACTTTTCCTAAATGGCAGCTAATATAACCTCTCCGCAGCAACATTTTAGTGCCATTAATCAGATTCAGTCTAGATAAATTTTGCGGTTACAGCATCAAATTTAAGTTATTCATTTTGATGTACTTGTAGGCTGAAAAGGCATTTACTGAGGTGTAGTGTAAATCTAAGTTTGCGTGTTACCAGCTCGAGTCTGGTGGAATGTCTGAAATATCTGGAATGTTTAACAAGACACTGGGAATGATGGAGAAATTTAAAGAAAAGGCATGAGGAGGATATATTTATTCCGTCCTCATTTGTTTTTAAATTTGTGCTATTACAGTTACCTGCAAGGCAGAGTAAACTGTAAACTATAAACAGCAGGTCAATGTTATTTTTTCAAGATGCCAAGGATGACTTTGATTTGTTAATGTCTGCTTGTAAAAACCTGTAGTTTGTAACTCTGAACACAAACCCTGGATGCCGTATGTCACGTGGATGAACACTTCTCACAACATTAAACGAATCATCCCACTTTCTCTCTTCCTTGTTTTAAGTAAATACCTCTGACCAATGAAGGCTTAAGTCTCGCTACAGTAAGTAGCCACCCTCGTGTCTTTAACATCGACTAACATTAGGGATTAACTTCAAACACACAACAATGAAGATTGTCTGTTATTGCGGATTTGGGACTCGACTCCCATCAGTTAAACCAACGGACACGAGACAACTTCATTTTGAACAATATATTGCACTATTGTCACTGTCTGTTCACATATAGTGTATTCACAACATAGTTGTGTTTGGGAAGTGTCTTTTTAAAAAGTAAAATGATGAAAGTGTTAGCACGATTCAAAATTAACAAGCCTGGCCAAACGTTTACATTTCCTATTACAAAAAGCTGAGTGTGCAACACCACAGAAGGAAAAGAACTTTGTTTTTTTAAGCCTCAAACATGTATAGCCAGTGACTTTATAGAATTTAAGGATTTCATCTTACTCTTTTTAAGACAAACTTTATGGAGAACATTTATAATTTCCACCATGGAAGAACGTTTTAGACACAAAGTCAATTATCGCTTACTGTACACGGTGGTGGATGAGACGTTAACTAAATAAAAATGGAAAACCAGTTATTGCCTCAAATTTTCAGTGTATTTTGCTTCATCATAACAAAGGAAATGGTATCCATATATGTACTTCACAACTTTACTGCATGCTTAAAAAAGTAAACAAAACAAAGCAAAACAAAAAAGTTTCATTTCAACTGAATTCCTTCACTTTTGAGTTTACAGATGTATTGGCTTTGCCAGTGTTCGTACTACACATTTACATTAAAACAGTGAGAACATATGGGACAGTTTGTGGGAATGATCCTAACCAAGGAGAACCAATAAAAATGCAAGTATATATACACTGTATGTATCAAATATTAGCAAGAACATAACAGGACGATTCAATTAAATTTGATATGATTTGGATCATTTCTTACAAGTTAAAAATATGGCTTATACTCTTAGTTATCTTGTTATACGTCATATTTCACTGATATATAGTACTCTTTTTATATAACCGAGGCTATTTACAAACAAAAAGGGTGGATGATGGGTGATATCTGGTCGTATTCTAAGTGCTGGGCATTTTGAAAACATGGCATCAGTTTGCCTTAAGTAAAGACATTCGATCTGTGTAGGTGTTGCATACTTTTTAAAACACGATAATAATCACAGGTTATCAAGAAAGATCTCTGTCAGAGATATTAAAAAGTATGAATCACTGTGAGATCAGAAAGTTTAACTTAAGGGCAAAATCACAGCATGTTGTGTAATTCCAGGACACTTAGAAGTTGAGTTGACTGGGTGGGAGGGAGGTGAAGAAAGGTGTGGCTGCAGCTGGAGGTGGGGCAGGGTGGTACAGCATTGATTAGATGGACATTGTAAGAAGTTAACCATTTTCCTGCCAGAACGCTGTTACTTTTTATTGAACATATCCATGAGTGGTGCAGGGATGAATTTCATGACCGTATCCACGATGCTCTCTTCTTCCTCCTCATCGCCGCAGCCAGCAGGAACTGCTTTTTTCGGGCGGGTGAGGCTGCCCTCGGAGGCCTGCTCCATAGCAGCTGCTGCCTCGGCTTCCTTCTCCTCCTTCTTCTTGATGCCATACTGCACGGTAAAAGGGAAAACAGGTAAAAACAAAAAATAGTTAGAAAATGAACACCCTGTAGAGGTTGCAATCAAGACAGAAGCAAAGGATGTTACCATAAAACCACCAAATCTGTACAGGTAGGCTAGATGGATGAGTTGACAAAAAATTGAATTTTAGCATAATTCCTTTAAGTTCATGTAGTCAGTTTTGTTACAATGATGAAAATGGTTCTTTCAGTTGAATAAAGTCTATCCTTCAAGCTTGGATCCTCTACCAGAGGCCTGGGAGCTTGAGAGTCTTGCGCAGTATCTTAGCTGTTCCCAGGACTGCGCTCTTCTGGACAGAGATCTCCCGATATTGTTCCCGGGATGTGCTGGAGCCACTCGCCTAACTTGGGAGCCACTGCACCTAGTGCTCCGATTACCACTGGGTCCACTGTTACCTTCACCCTCCACATCTTCTCCAGCTGTTCTCTGAGCCCTTGGATTTTCTCGAGTTTCTCGTGTTCCTTCTTCCTGATGTTGCTGTCATTTGGAACCGTTACATCTATCGCTACGGCCGTCTTTTTCTGTTCGTCTACCACCGTCAAGCCCGGTTGGTTAGCCACCACCATTTTGTCTGTCTGTATTTGGAAGTCCTACAGATTCCGTGCTCGGTCATTCTCCACCACCATTAGGGGTGTCTCCCATTTTGACCTCGGGACTTCCAGGCCATACTTGGCACAGATGTTTCTGTATGCTATACCGGCCACTTGGTTACAGCGTTCCATGTATGCCCTGCCAGCTAGCATCTTGCACCCTGCTGTTATGTGCTGGATTGTCTCAGGGGCATCTTTACACAGCCTGCACCTGGGCTATGCTTCATGCATGAAACAACACCCCATTCTCATTCACATACTTCCACTATGTGTCAAACCCGCTTGAGTCTCACAAGATACACAAAGTGTCCTTTGTTGTTGAGTTGTGTTGCCTAAACATAACAAAGCAATGACCAAAATTTCTGAACAGAACAGTGTCCTGACTGACAAACTTAAGCCTTTCCCTACCACAACCCCCTCAAACTCCTATTTACCTAATTTGTTCTGTTCTTTGTTACCAGATGAAGGAGCTCTAAAATCACTCAGCATCTGATATTAGTATGGAGGGTTCAAAAGACACCTATGACAGCAAGATCTGACAGCAAAGCTGTATCTGATGACAAGGGATTAGAATATGCAGTTTTATTAAATTTGTATTAAATATTCACCAACCAACCTGCATAGTTAAGGCCAAAATTCTTCACCAATTATGATCAACTAATTTTGTCAAGAACTTAGGGATAGAAATATGAATGAGTAATAAGTTTCATTGTTACATTTCATTAAGCAGTATATTTGCCTCTTTTTAAACTCAACCCTTTATAAAGTCTATTCCTTCTGTCAATTAGTGTCTGTCCAAAAACGTATTTATTATATTTGTAGACACAGGGCCTTAAGCTAGTTAATTGTTTTTTTGTTTGTTTTGTTTTTTGCTTTAAAGGCTTGCAGAGAAAACTAGGATTCACTTTAAAATATCAGTTTCTTTTAAATATAGGAACATAAATACATGAATATTTCAAGCAATTCCAGGAGGTGGTGACTGGTTAAAGCAATAAGTATTCTTATAAAGTAACAGATTTCTTAATTTGCATGGTTTAGCTTGAGGCTACACACAAATTAGGCTAAACACAATGTATACAGCAACCTTTAGGTCCTGTTGCAACTGATTTCTGCAATTAGATGCAGAAAGAAGTTCAGGTTCTTGTTTTATTTTTGGTTATGTTTTTGTGGGTGTATATGGAGGCTTGAACTGCTGCTAGCTCTAATTTAACCTTCCTGGATATTTTATATAGCAATTACAGAGGCAGAGGCACTTGGCAGGTGTCCTGGACAAGGTTTGCTTTTAAAAAGCCCATTTTTAAGACTACTACTAAATCAAGAGTATGTTTGGAGAACAACAAGCTTGTTAAAACATTAAAGACATCAGCTGGGAAATGCATTCCACTAGTAAGTCCACTGACACAGCCATACTGTAATGTCTGTGAACAACTGCATTGAAGATAGTATGGAAATGATTTTGTATTTTATGAGTGATATGCCCATAACTAACCAAACACTGTGACAATATGACATGAAACAAACAAGTCCAGACAGGCTGAAATAATTCATCGTTATTTCAACACGTTAGTTCAAGCACCACAATTGAACCTGAAGCTTTTATGAATTCAGAATAGATGGATAGATTGAATTTGTTGCCATACGGAAACTAGGACCCTGACCTCAATTTCTGCATTAAACCTGAGGATCTGTGTCCAGTTTGGTGTATTTTGTGCATTTGTGGTCATAGATTGAGAAAAATCAATACAGGAGGACTGCAAGGAAAAGGTTGCAGTGCACGGGGAGGTCAGCGGGCCGAGTGATAGTTGATCTTGAGGCAGGGAAGGGAAAAATGAGCTGCACTCCTCCATGACCTCTTGACTGCTTTGCCAGGCACACACTAATGTGATTCTGTGGCAATAAATATCTTAGAGGAGTCGTCGCAGTGTCCATTTCCACTGCAGAGAGGAACACAGGGCATAAGTGGGTATGTCTGTGGAGTGAAGCTGTACGACTGTTTGAGGGAACAACAGCTGAAAAAAAACTGTTGCTTTAAATATTTTCTGTTTTTTGCCTTCATGACTAAACCACTCTTTTGTCAAGATCTTATGTTTTTTCTCTTTGAGGTTTGAGCCTCAAAGACTTGATTACAGTTTAAAAAATGAAAAGACAATCTTGGAAATAAATATGTATCAAAGAGCTGAATCAACAGAGTTGGACACACTGACAAAGCACTTGTTATTTCTGGTTTCTCATTATTTTACTTGAAGCAGTTATTCTGGAGCCAGTCATGGCAGAGATTATATCTAACATGATCTGGTCTCTATCCTCAGAATGTCTTTGTCTAAAAATACCTACAAGATGTTCCAGGACTTTATTACATTTTGACAATTTTAGGCCTAAATCAGGTATCATAAGGAAAGAGTGGGAGTCAACCCTGGACAGGCCAACAGTCTATCACAGCACTAACACAGCGACAGACTATAAGTTACATTTATGGCCGATTTGGATTAGCCAACAATAATTTTAGACATTATTTTTCAATTATACCGCATACTAAATTGTGTTTTATTACAATATATTATTTTAGGCTAGACTGGCTCAGATCAGGCCAACAGAAGAATCCTTCAGAACTGTTGAATTGTAAGTTTTCATTTCCTCCTCGGTTCAGTTAAATCCACTGATTTTGAGAAACAGCATCAAATACTGATGTTTTGTCACATCTCAGCCTTAACCATCAAATGGTGAGGAACGACATCAATGCTAAAGGACAATGTTTGTGTATCGTTAGGTGGGTCAAACTCACAGCTCATCAGGTGTATTTGCTTGTAAACAATCCCTTGCATACATACACTGGGTAATATGCAATGTTAATATTAAGTTAACATCTTTTCCAAAACCTAACCAAATGCTTTAGGTGTCTTAAACTAAGAGGTGTCTTAAAAACAAAAAGAAAAAAGAAAACCCAAGTGAAAATCAAGCAAAACAAAAACATGAAACTTCCATAAAGGACACAAACTGCAGTCCCTAGCAAACGTTTGACTCACTCAGCCCCTCCAGGCTGCAAACGGACTGTCAGAGGTTGAGTGGTTGGTGGATGTTGTTGCCATTTTAAAGAATGATGTAATCTCTCAGCACTGATGCTTTCCTGTGTCCTCAGTAGTACATATGAGCATAGATATCATGTCGACTGCTTTACTGACAACATTTTATATACCAGTAATAATTCATAAACTGTCACAAATCTTTCAATACCAAAAGTATATTAACACTCCAGCTGCTGCAGTTGGAAAATGTGGGAATCCTCATATACATATCTTCAACAATGACTATTTTAAAGATGTGACTATGAAGAAAAGTTTAACTTCAGCAAGATCGAGAAGCTAAATATTTTTTGACTGGCTGGAGGGGTGTATCTTACTTCAGTACCTAAGAAATATTTCTTCTGAATTTCCGACAGAAATAAAACAAACATTGGTGTAATTGGTTGATGTAGCTCTCTTCTATAACTCCCTCTGTTTCCACTCGGTCTCTCTTTCTTTTTTAGACTTGTTCCACAGTAACAAAGACTTGCATCAGTTGAAATGAACAGCCATGCTTAGTCAGCCCCTCTCACCTTGCTATAATCAAACGCTTCCCAAAGATATGCTGTCATATTGCTCTTTTTTGAGAGAGCGAGAAGGAAAAGTGCTGGGGCTCAGCAGAGTTTAGAGTTGATCCCCAAACTCCAAACATAGTTTTATAAGAGCTACACATAGAAAAGTTTCAGTCTCTCTCAGGGCATTCAAGTCAAATATCTAATGCATTATTAGCAGTTTCAAGGGTAACCCTTCCCGGCAAGCTGCAGACACTTTGATCATCATATCTTATTACAGCTTAATCAAATATTAATTTAGACATTATCAAAGCCAGAATTATCCTGGTGACATAAAAAGGGCCACTAAGTCAAGAATTTCCATTGAACTTTGAAAATGAACTCCAGAAGGGAATATGTTTAAGGACCTATGTCCAGTAATTAAAAAAAAAAAAATTAAGAGTGTAGAGTTTTAAATCAAAACAGAAGGACTAATATATAGTCCAGTTTTTTAAACCTCCATTCTCCATTAGCTAATTCATTTGAAAGTGCAATTTGCAGTATAAAGCTTGATTTATAGTACTTGTTGAATCCTAATAGAGCCATGCCAGAGAGGCTGATGCTGTTGATTATATTTGTGCAATGGTCTCGCTGCACTGTTTTGTGACCATGAGTGAAGCTGAGCTGTTTATGACGGGCCTGAAGCTAATCGGTCTCGAACAACAGTCACCAAAATGCAAGAGATGTTTTTTTTTAGAGCCGATTGAATTTATTGCAGCCAGTGTATAAAAGATGGATGTAACCACCATGACTTCACCCTCTGGTTCTGACCCTGCAGTTTGAAGCCTCAGTATGTTTATCACTATGTTTTTTTTCTTGGTTTTGTTTTTTGAGTCAGATGTTGCAGTTTTTGGATCAGAAAGGGTAACTGTTGAGTTATTAGCCAATATCACCTAGACTGGTTTGCAGCCTGGATTCATGGCCCTGTGTGGGCTGAACACAGACACATATATCACTGACGACTTTAGTTAACAAAATAGTAAAACCAAAACTGAAGCACAAACTTCTGGACAGTCTGTACCTCATCACAAAAACAAATATTTCTCAAATAATTTCATTACAAAAGCTCAAGCAGCATAAAATGAGCAGAAAGGTCCAGATCAGTAACTCCAACTGTCATCAAACACATGCAAAAAGTGCACGTTTTTAAGGAAGCCTGAGGAAATGCAGGTTTTGGGATGTTGAGTTTGATGCTTGGTTTATAGACATGTTAGCAGAACTATACGAGAAGCAAAAGCAGCATCTCTCTACGACTAAAGCCAATCCCACTTTGTTTTACAGAAGTTATATTTGTTTTTTTTACACTGTTTCTATTCTCTCCTTGTCCAATTTAGGGTCAGTCGGAGGCTAGAGCCTATTCTGTCTAGGGCAAGAGGCGGGGTATGCCCTAGACAGGCCAGTCTGTCACAGGGCTAATACAGACAAACGGGCAAGTGTTCACACTCACATTCACAGCTAACGTTAATTTAGAATCACCAGTTAACCTAACCCTACTACTTGCATGTATTTGGACTGGGAGAGAAAGCTGGGGAGTACCCGGAGAAATGACACAATCTCCACACAGAAAGGCCCCGGACAGGTGGCGGAGCTGAACTCACGACCTCACGACCTTCTTGCTGTGAGGCTGTAACCATGCTGCCCAAGTTTACATTGCATATTTCTACTAAACAGACCTGTTTGTAAGCATGTATAACAGCTGAACAGCAGTTTGTTTAGTCTGTGGACTGGATAACAGTTTAAGAACAATGAGAGCTCTTTGAGCATGATTAACTCGTGAGGCTCTATTAGTATTGAAGTTTACCTTATCCCTGATGCCCTGTCGGATGTTTTCTCTCTCTGCCTCCATTCTTGCATATTTGGCCTTCCTCTCCTCTTCCTGTTGCCTCAGCGCTTCTTGTCTTTCCTCTTCTTTTTTCTGAGCATCAGGATCCTTCTCCTCCTCTCCACCAAGCATCTTGCCCATGTCTTTGGTGGCCCCTGTTGTTGGTAATAGACAGAAAGAAATTGTGAAATAAAAGAAATTCAGTCATTTCTTTTATGGAGTGACACTGGCAGTTCATAGTGATTGCACATAATAGATCACAGCTATCGGGCTGGTTTTCAACATTGATGTGCCCAGCATTACATCTGAAATCTGGATAATTCAATAGATACTGCTTTGTATTTAAATCCTCTCTCAGGCCAGTGAAAGAGCAGCACTTGACTGAACCAAAGACAAAAGGGTCTGACAATAGAGAGAACAAGAGGTGAGCAGCACGAAGAGAGCTGAGATAAAAGACTGTAATAAATTATTAGCAATTCTCTTGATTGCCTTTGTGCTGCTCATTTTGGCCCTTTACTATCTCCAAGAGGAATTTAGATACAAGCGCCCACTTGGACCATGGGTTAAGACCAGAGAACAAAGGGCATGGGGAGCAGTTGAAGGGACAATAACAATCAGACACAGGGGCTCATTCTGCTACTGACGTCTGAACTTATTAAATATGTAAAAACTGAGGATGGAGAATGTGGTAAAAAGATCTTCTGTGCTTCACAGCTGGCTGCTGAAGGTTTAACCAATGTGTGTCTTGTCTGTTCAATTTAAATGCTGCTTATCTTGGAAATTAAACATTCTATCACTGATCTGCATCTTAAATGTGAATGTTTGTCAGCGATGTTTACGTGGCATTAATGAAACACCTGATTCTGAATTTCGGGAAGTGTAAAAAAGAATAGAGAGAGAGAGATGCCAGAAAGTCTTTTTAATGAGGTGCTCTCTTGATGAAGGCTGGATTATCGAAAGTCCTGCTGGTGCTAGCAAAGCTGCAGCAGGCACTGACATACTGCTCTATCTGGACCACTTCTTTTGTGTATGTGTGTGTGTGTGTTAGTGGATTATCTGGTGTGTGTGCTGCAGGCGTCAATTGACATTCCTCATACGTCACTATATGGCCAGTGTGTTTATTTCCACCCCAGCGCCTCTTGGAATCATTCTGTAATTTACATCAAGCTTCAGCCAAGGAACACGCCTGCCTTTGTAGAAATACACGGGATGTAAGTGTCTGAACATTAATCACACACGGCAACCGTGAACTTTTTATAGGAAGAAAGAATATTAAAACATTGGCTTTGGAAAAAAAATGCACTAAACATGCCAGCTCCACACTGTCAAAGATGTCAGAGCTCAAAGTAAGCCAAATACTGCGCTGGAAATTAATCAAATAAAAATATCTTCCACACAGATCTTTGCCCCTGAGAGGAAATATTTTGTTTGTTTTCCATTTGATTGTGTTTTAAAAGGTATGATTACTGGCCTAAGATACAAATCCATCCAGGAAAACATAACACTCACTGGTATTGATGCTTTATGCTTGAAATGGTGCCCGGGATCATTTCAATGTTAAGCAATTCAGCTAACCAGTTCACGACCCTTTTAGTGTCCTTCACGATGAGTGTCCCACAGTCTTATTCACACTCAGAGCAACAAGAATGTTGGTTTAAGTGAAAACCCTCCGCTATCATCCTTAAAGTGACAATCACTTGAAAAGCCAAAGATCAAATCAGGAAGTTACCCAGGCTAATCCTGACTGTCAGTCTGCATGTTGAGCTGCTCCCGAGGTGCTTTTGCACACTGGCTTAACACGGAGCCCAGCCTGTATGTGCGGACTCCAGAGGCATTAGCTCTTCTTTCCGGCTCGCTGGCTGGAAGCAAGCCAGCACTCTAACAGTGGTCTGACGAATCTTGAACCCATGACTCTCTGCTCACTTCCAACTTGAAAGAAGGGAATTGATTTTAATGAGAACTGGACCTTTGGACATGGGTAAATTTGAAATACACTCGGTTCTCCCTCTGCCCTTGGCCCAGCGTACTTGCTTTCACTGTTAGGGCTTTTGCTTCCTCCACCGCTCTGGGCTTGACTGTAAAGCTGAGCTTCACTGGTTCTCTGGAGGAAACACTCAAAGACTGAGCCATCTGTTTAGGCGGTGAAATTGATGAGACAGCGATGACCTTAAGGTTCTTGGCTGTAGTTTGAGCTTGCCATATTGACATACCAGTACAAGCCCCAGTCGTTACTCATAAAGCGCAGGGTGATTGCTAATTAATGTTTCTTCACGGTAACTCTTTAATGTCTCTCACACATGGCATGCTGTCATATTGAGAAGGTAGTGCATCATCATTGATATCTGTGAGATTTTATGATATACATGTCAAACATCTGCTTGCACAGTGAGCAAACGTGAGCCCTTTAAAGGCAGTCTATGTAAAGTCTTATTTTGATAGTTTTATCACTGCTAACCAGGTGGCACGTTGCTTTTGATAGTCCTCAGCGTCATTCAGCTGCCTCTTCAGTAAGCCTCCTCGTCTCTCAGTGACCGCAGACAGACTCTCTATGCCATCTTGGGCAACTTGTTCTTGTGCTCTCCAGCCTTGGGGAGCTTGGCATAGTAGCCTTTCTACAAGTGCAGTTTCTGGTGGGAGTATCCCTACAACTTGCAACAAAAGTTCTGCTGCTGCTAACTGAAATCATGAATTCATAGAAAGAAGAGAATCTCTGGAGATGCCATGACAACAGTGGCCTTCCTAACCTGCAGGTAGGAAGACTAAAGATGGGACGAGGTGGAGGAGGATGGCTGGTTACTTACAACTGCAAGTTTTACAATAAAGATTGTATTTGTTGTCAGTTTTTATTGTCTCTGCGGGTAGAAAAAAATAGCTGCTAGCTGTCATCATAGTTTAGTCTCTCTGTGAGGCTGTTATCTGTTCATATTTGCTATAGATGCCATAGTTTATTTCCAATTCTTAATATTAGTTAATTGACTTTACAGTGCCTACAATAAGGAGAGAATTTCAAATGAATTTTTGACTTCAGTCCAAAGTTGGCCTGTGATTAATCTCATCTCCACACTCAACGTGAGGTAAAAATGAACAAATAATGTTTTAGGAAAAAAGCTGCAAAAGCGTGTTTTTTAAAAGACACATGCTATCAGGATTACGATGCTGTTTTCATCTGCTGTTATGATCCTCTTGCTTTCTGTGCAATCACACGTTTTCCTTGCAGGCACCAAGGAACTCTGGGGTTTAATAATTAAAAACATTCTCTATGCATTTCTAAAGAATTCAAATTTGTTTTAGGTTACTTGTTTGGTATAACACAGAATATGTGTAGCCTAGAGATTATTTCTTTTTGTCTGTGCCTTGCCTCAGGTTGAAGTGCTGAATTAAACTTTGCTTTCCTGTGACTTTGTTGGTTGCTTGAGGAGATTTTCCAAATCTTGTATGAGCAGCAATTGTCACAGAAGCTGAGTAGACTCTACAAAGAAGATACCCTTAATCACTTAGGGCTAATACAGTCTTCTTTGGCCAAGCTGAACAGAGAAACTTTTAAAACTCAAAGTAGTTATTATACGTTAGAGTCTGCAGACACAAATTAAAATGCAGCACGACAGATACTGTTACCTTGTCTGGGTTTATACTTTATTAGATATATATTCCTACATTCCTGTCATCATGAGCTATTCTCACCATCTCATTTGCACTTCCACTGATACTGAAATGTAAATTTATGCTAGCAAAATTGGATCACACTATGCAGAAAATATATTTCTACCCCAAATTAAAGTCATATATAAAGGAGGTTTTGAAGGGTGTTTGATTTTTGTTTGATTAAATTGTACTCATCAGTATTGTCTCATATAAATAGGTTTTCAAAGTGAATCATATTCTTCTTTTCCAGTTAACTGACATATTTCTAATTGTCCAGATGAATAAGCTGTGTTATATTTAGGCATTTTTCAATAGAAAGAAGCTGTAACATCAGACTGATATATCGTCTGTGGCTGATATAACTTTTTCTTCCTGATTTTTTGTCAGTTCCCATGTTGCTGTTATTCTACGCTCGCTTCTCCCAAACCTCTGCATGACTAATCTCAATGCTCAAGCCTAATTAGCTCATCTGATTGTGACAAAGTTGTTGTGTAAAACTATGAGACATTTATTGTTCCCCAAAGCCTTGGTATCATCAAAAGATGCCAGCTATGAAGTCTTGAAGTAGTACAGTGAGAAAGCCCTTGAGGAAGAGCTAAGAGCCTCAGTTATGGTTAGAAAAACGTCATAAGATGGTTTAGAGTACTCCATTAGAAGACACAATGCACCACAAAATCAGTCTTTTACAGATTTATAAGATCACTTGTTGTTGTTGTTGTTGTTGTTGTTGTTGTTGTTGTTGTTGTTGTTTTTGGGTTTTTTTTATGTTAAAACCATGAAAGGTTTTTAGTGGGTTGCTACATTACCTGCCCTTAGAGATTATTTAACCAAGCCAATCAAGCTCATGCACAAGGAGATATGATCTGTAATGTTTAAGATCAAAGATGAAAGTTGAAAGTTAATGTATCCAAAAAACATTATATTATAAACCTTTCATCATACCCATGGCTCCTTTTTAATGCAAAGAGAAAGAGAGCGGTTCTTCATGGTATCTTATAATGTCTGTTAAGTAAGAAAACGCTGTTGAAATAACTAATATCAAATATATATCAAAGCAATCTCAGACTGTATGAGGATACCAGATCCAAACTGCAACATGGTCAGCAATCAGCCAGGAAACAATGAACAATAACAATAATAATCTTAATCATGGGATAGAAAAAGCCTCCAAAGTCTCAAGACTATTTGTTGTACTATTTAAAAACAAAAATATCAATATTTTACCTCAGACTGTGAATCATTCCACACATATTAAAAAAAGGTGACCTCTTTATCTTAAACTCAGAATGTATTTTCATTCATTCAGAATGATTCCATTAATACTTTAAAAACGAATACACCTCATTAAATCTAAGCTTGAAACATGACATGAAACAAGACAATTATGTCTGTCTGCATGCTAACACATACAAAACGTATACTGAAGAAAACCATACTTTTAAGTTCAGTATATAATGAAATTTTTTGGACTGATTAAACACTTGAGATTTGAATACGGTGAAAAAAGACCCTAAATCGGACATTGCAATTGAGCCACCAATCTGAACATTTCAATCTGAGCCACAAAGATAAAAATGCTGATATTGCTGGAGGAAAATATAACAACAGAACCACTGAGTTCTGTAGCAAAGTTCATGGCAATCCATTCAATACTTGTTGAGACATCTAATTATAAAAAATGTCAACTTTAGGGTTGGTGAGCAAAAATCTCTTTCAGGGTACCATGAAAGGCAGAACCAAATTTCAGTGCAATTGACTGACTGGCTGAACTCATTCAATACCTGACAGACAGGTGTTGCCATTTCATGAATTATAACGCTTGAGTGTCTAAAACCATTTTTTTTCAGTCACTGCAATACACCAGAAGCACAGCATCAATGCTAATAATCACATCACTTCTATAAATAGAGTAAGCTGTATTTATGCGTGTCGTCTCATTACGGCTTTTAGGGGCATTTTTTTTTTAGTTCAGCTGAGACATAGGGGCTGATTATAAAGGAAGAAAAGACTTGGTGAGAATAAGGGTGAAAATTTAAAAGGGGATAAGGAAGAAGTTGGAAAGTTGTGGATGGTTGGTCTAGGGACGGATTAAACTGTGCAGAGTTACATAAAAGCTGGCATTGGATTTGGAAAAATGTGGAAGCATCAGTGGTACTCTGCATGTGTGCATGGATGAAACACTGGAAAATGAAAACAAAATGTACAGGTCTCCATTGTGCTATTAAAGTAAGATTGAGTGCATGTCCTCCAGGTGCATTTGAGCTCCAAGAGCATTTCCTCTGAGTAAGTGCGTGAGCTACAGTAGCGTGTTTTATCCTGATAGACTCGGTGAGATCATGAGATGTGTCCCCTGTGGAGCACAACGCATCTGAAGGACAGAAAGGGAAATGGGAGCAAAGTCAAAAGAAGGGAAAAGGGAAAGAAAAAAAAAACAAATAAACAAGGTAACATGTAAAGTGTGAGCAAGAAAATTAGAGAGGTTGAAATAAAAACTGGCAGTGCAGAAGATTTAGAAGAAAACAGTATATCCGAGATAAGTTAAAGAGCTAAAAAACAACAACAACCAAACAAAACAAAAAAAACAACAATTAAAAAGAAGTCAAGAGAAGAAAAGAAACTTGTGTATCCAGTTAGGAGAAAAGACATAAGCAGAAAGACAGGGCAGTGACTGGTAACAAAGGAAAAGCACAGAGAATGATGACTGAATGATAAATGAAGTTAGGTGGGAGAACAAAAGAATAATGAACATATTCCTAAATGACAAAAGATTTCTCAAAAATGATTTAATGCACTGTGAGAATGAGATTGCTGCTGCAGAAAAAAAGTGATAGCATAAGAGAGGAAAACAGCAGGACCAGCTCAAGGACTCTGTGTTCCTGCTCTCCCATCTGTCACTACTACTCAGCAGTCCCATAGCTGCCTACTGTCAGGTCCCCCCGTCTTGACTGCAGTGGGTCGGACCATCTTCATCAGCCTCCCACCCCAACCTGGATGGTCCATAATCCCAGTGGGAAAACTACTAAAGACACCATGCATGGCTGCATTCTCTTTCAGTGCCTTCCACAAGTGGGATCCCACATCTTTTAGAAGCTATGACTCGTTCCCTCAAATTGCAAGATAAAATAATATATAAAATATATTTTTAAAACCTCAGAATGGTGTAATGTTACAGAGGAGGAAATTCACAATATTGCTGATAAGAGGTGAAATGTGGTTTTAATTTATGATGGGCAAAAAAAGGTGGGGCACATCCTGGAAAGGTCAGCAGCCCATCACAGGGTGAGCACAGAGAGAAACAATCACATCCACGCCAGTTAAGTTAACAAGCATGTCTTGGAAATCTAAATTGAGTTATTTAGATCAATGAATGGGCATGACGAACATCAGAGGAGGTATTATGTACCATGACTCATCAAAAACCAAAGTAAAGTAAGCACAAAGCTTTTACATTTACTGATAGATTAAAAAGGATGCTCCAGTTTTTCCAGATTTTAGATTAAAATAGTCTAAATACGATTTTAGATTTAAATAATCTAAAATAACTATGTGACAAAATTGGTGACCATTTTTTTAATTGGATTCAATAATTACCTCACATGCATTTTTCCTTGACTGGATTAAAACAGTCATGCTGATGTCAAGGAACCAATGGGGCGTCAGCGTAGGTGTTTATAAAGTGTCAAAATTTCTTGCCAACTTTTTAGAGGTGCCATAGAAGTTGTGGTTGCATCGTGATGCTTTAGATCTGTGGCTGTGTTTCAACTCCTACACAAAGTTTTATCAGTGTCAGACCTTGAAAAGATCTTTTGTTGAAGCAGCACTGAGTCACTTTTCACACTGAGCTGTCTGTTCCCGTCCTAACTATTGACTCGTTCTCGGAGACTGGTATGGTTTTTGGAACACAGCTGTCCTTGGAGAGCTCTAGCCACACTTAGTGTTGGAGAAAAGGAGAAAGCCCCGTTCAGTACAGAAGATTACTTCTCTATTGCTATGAGTGACAGGCTGACCAGGGAAAGATTATTTTATAGTGCAACTGCGCCAAGTTAAATCTTCTCTGTCCTTGAGCGAGAGACAGAACCATCTCCTTTTCATTCCTTGTACATTCTTATGCATAAGAGAGTGTCCTTTAAGTGGCCTTATGTATAACACTTTTCTTCTACCAAGGTAATTGAAAGCATTAACTCACTAAAATTAAAGCATTACGCTACGACAATAATAAGGAAAAACGGATGGCATATTGGTGGATAGAAAACAGATTCACTGTACAAGTTTGTATGGGGATCCCATTGTTTCTTCATTAACACTTTGCATTATAGCATATCATTACAACAAGCCAATAAGGATCAGTTTTATTTAAAAGAATAACATAAAAGACACCATGTAGCCTTCATGGGGGACATGGCTAGCAGAAATAAAAATACTATGTAAATGAGGCATAAAAGAAACACCGAGCATTCTGACTTCCGAGTTATCACATCTATGAAACCATAAAGCTCCAGATTTTTTGAGTGTACACAGTAGTCCAATACAGATGCTATGACACTGAGCGAAAAGACTGGTGTAATACCAACCTAATGCCTAATTGTGGTAACCAAGGAAAAGCTATGCAATGTGTTTATCATTAAGCATGCGTTTAAAGCCATTATTCTCTATAAATGTAACCAAAGTGACAGAAAAGTTAAAGTCAAAACCAAAGTAACATGAAGCCAACCCCGCCCCATTGTGTTAAATAATTTTTGGAAGAGTGAAACAATGCGATGACGTGTTGGGAATTGAGTCTGTCCTTGCTGTTATAGGTTAAAAGGCAGTATGACAAAGGTAAGCTCAGCAGTCTTTTGCAGGGCCAGTACTGACAGACAGAAAGACATTCACACCTGTGACCAATTTATAGTCAGGACACCTGCACAGCCACAGGGAGAACATGCAAACTCACACACACGGATGCTAAAGTAAAATTTGGATTACTTTTTGATCTGAACAGGAAACATTAGACTGCTCTCCTTCCCTGTCAGACACACACAGCCAAGCAGTTCCAGTGATGTTAAAGTGACACTAGAGAGTGTTGTTTTTAACTTCCTGTGGTATTTTTAGTGATTGCTTGAGAGGATCAGGAGTATGACAGCCCTCTAAAGTGGAGTGCAACTGGCCCTGATTTGTATCCATCTCAGGAAATCCCAGATGGATGAATTCAGATTTACTGAAGAGATGCAAGACAGAAAAAGATACATGAAATAAAGAAGTGTGAATGAGGTCATATTGTCACCATCTGCAAATTCAGAGGAAAAACGACGTTTACTGCCCTATTTGTTTACAACATTTGATTTTTGATGACAATCAATTCAGAGGATTTTGGTTGAGTATTTTTCTTTAATTTTACTTTAGGAATGAATGTTATTTAAAACCAATTTGAAGAACTAGATTAGAAAAATATTTATTGAATGATGTGGACATCCCAGTGTTCCAGCAAGTAAAAACTGATGATGCACGATGGGGGTAAAGTGGCCTCATTTTTCCAGATTCACTGAATACCTCAATAAATCTCTGGGGCACAAGGGAAAAGGAGGCTTGAGCTACATCATTCCTGTGCTTTATCACCCATTTGCAACCAGTATCATTGGAAGACAGCCTCGCAGAGGTTGGCCTTGGAGATGTGCAAGCAGCGACAGAGCACATTCATCACCTCTGAGGATGGCACCAAGCACGAGGCAATCCATCCATCCTCTTAAACACACATCACACGCAGAGTTGTGTATCAGAAACTTGAGGAGACATTAACTTAAATCAGTTTCCTAAAGACTCTAACTCAATCTCTACCCAAACCAAACATTACTAATACAGGGAACACATACCTACACAGTTACACAAACAAAAACAAATCAAAGTGTTCAATTGAAAATCAAAACAGCTGTATTATCGCATCATATTATGCAAGACAAACATTTTATAAGAACTTTATCTATCTGGGGGGGGGGGGGGGGAACAAAAACAAAAAAAACCCGAAAAAAAAAATCAAAACACAGAGAACATCCCCCTAAAAGAACACAAAAAAAAAACCCAAATAACCCTAAATGTAATAATTTCTGCCACAGTTATCTCCAGGGTAATACCACTTTAGGAGCCACTTTCATCATGACATCCAGGCCTCATTATGATAACTGGCTTTGTATATGGAATCTAGGTCTGATTTCCTTTTCTGCCTCTTCCAATAAGGACTATCAGCGTTAGAGCGTGTTCACCCAACCCCCCACAGCTCAGGGTGTCACGTTTGGTCGCGTGCCACAGATCACTGAGAGCAATAGCAGAACTTCATAAGCAATTACTCTGGAGTCACTGCAGTAATGAGTCATAGGAGGGGACACTGCAGCAGGCTGAAACTCCACCAGCAGCACCAAAGACGCTGCCCCCATTGGAAGAAGAGGAGCAAGAAAACAGCGAGAAAATAAAGATCAAATATCAAAGTTTTAAATGGGAAATTTCCCAAAAAACAGATTAACTTGAAAGAAACACACACACACACACACACACTGTGCTGGTGTTCTCAGCCATGCCCTGCACAGTAACCTTTACTCAAAAGTCACATAACTGAACTTGAAAACAATGTAAGAGTACTTTAGGATGATGGACAGCAAACATTTTGGCATCAGAATATCCTCGATAGAAAATAGATTCTAGTTTTCATTGATCAGATATTTGGTTTCTACATTGTTTCAGCTGTTGTTTTGCTGTCCAAGGGGACAAAGAAGAGACCAAAAGGCAGTTTACCGGTTTAAAAAATAACTTTACTGCCGGACTCTTTTTTTATTTAGCAACCTTTACTATAAGATTTAATGATAGTATTCGAGTACTTCAGTTAACTGACAACAGCAAGTCTAGTTTTACAGAATGAATAGCTGATGAACATATGATGTAGATTTCATGTATAAAAATTTCTCATCCTAAATCAACAACTTCCTTCTCTCACCTCAACCGGTCGCAGCAGATGGCCCCGCCCCTCCCTGAACCTGGTTCTGCTGGAGGCTTCTTCCTGTTAAAAGGGAGTTTTTCCTTACCACTGTCACCAAAGTGGTGCTCATAGAGGGTTATATGATTGTTGGGTTTTTCTCTGTATGTATTATTGTTGGGTCTAACTTACAATATAAAGCACCTTGAGGCAACTGTTGTTGTGATTTGGTGCTATATAAATAAAATTGAATTGAACTGAATATATGAAATGAATTCATTATTTGACACTAAGCTTTTGGTGACTGTGGGTGGCCTTGGTAATAAAGATTTCAACATTCCGTCATAGTAAATTATCCAAAAAGTGTGGTATCATAAAAACCTCATTGTCTCCTATGCCATCTGTTGTTTAAGCATTAAAAATTTGGCTTCTTCTAAAAGTTATTCATTAACTGTCCCCAAACTTGCACAGTCAACCAATACAAAAGTGTCCCTTTTACAAACACATCTGCTTCAATTGGGAGACAATTTAACTTTCAGCTGGGACCAATTTTTAGGTTTTGATTTCACTTCCTGTTCACTTGTGTTTGGTATCTGCCCTTACTATTATTGGAACCCCCCACTGTGTAGGTTTCCAACACCATCTGAAAAACAATC
This sequence comes from Pundamilia nyererei, assembly GCF_000239375.1. NCBI lineage: Eukaryota > Metazoa > Chordata > Actinopteri > Cichliformes > Cichlidae > Pundamilia > Pundamilia nyererei. The sequence continues at coordinate 5,042,437 of NW_005187421.1, forward strand.
TAAAAATGTGATCAAACAAGCAGGTGTTTAAGCGTCTGTTTAAAATATAGCTACAGTGCAGGTTATAATAGCAGCTTACACAAATGACCTATCGGATCATTTACTGGGGGAGGGCAGTCTCCACAATTTATAAAACTGCATGACTTTGTGGAGGTTAAGTCATCAATTCAAGGTTTCAACCTCTATCATAGCACCGCTGAAGAGTTCTTCAGCAAATTACTGCATATTTGACTGCTTCAAGGGCCCTGCTCTAAAAACCACAGATCTGTTATGGCAGACTCTGACCTGTCGACAGGGGATGAGAGATCAATAAGGTATCAGACAGTGCTTTGAAGGCATAATCTTACACCACGGCTCTTTTATTGCTATGTCTGAGTTTCTGAACGTTGCATATGCTCACATTAAAGAAGATATCCAAACACAGCCAGCAAGACAGCTCATTAAAGCAGCGAGAGTTGAAGTATAAAAGTTGGCTTTCTAAATAAAATAAAGAGCCTTTGTACACTGAAGGCCAAATTTACAGTCATCTTCAGGTCAGATTTTAAGTTTTAGTTACAAAAAGTAGATGAAAAGTGGGAGCTACCTCTACTGACCTGTCATTTCCCCTTCCAGTTCAAATCTTCTCAGCCCATTGAACTGTCTAAACAGTTCTATTGGCTGCATCAAGCCAGTAGGTGAATAACCCCAGAAGTAACTCCTTTTGCATCAGTCTGAAGAAACACTGTGGAGAAGTATCCTCTACAAATCTGTTTCATTTTGTTGCACTTATGCTCAGAAACATTTGACTGCATGTATCTATACATTTTTGTGTGTTAAAATCTGTAGAGTGTTACTGAGTGTTTCTTATCCTTGGTGCTTTTCAAGCCTTGGATTGTTCATTGTACATGTTCAGTCATTTACTGATGAAAATTAAAAAGCACCTGTTTCATCTGCACCACACACAAAACAAACAGCAGCTGCTAGCTGTAGACCACCTGGAAGAGAATGAAGCAAGGCTTTACATCCATTTTTGATCCTTGCCGTCAAGATAACATGTACTCTGCACTCTGCTATAGGACTATCTGAGGTGGAGTTTTAGTTACATAAAGCCACAGTGACGTGTGAGAGCTCACCTGGAGGACGTATTCTGAAAAATTCAGACATTCCTCTGGTTTACTGTCTTCATTTTAAGGAATTATTAAAGAAAGCACTGCAGCTTTAAGCCTAAAAAAGTTATTTTAGCATTAGTTACTGCTCTACTACTTATCCACACATTCACTCCATTCATATTTCACTTCAGCTTTCCACTGCAGTTCAGACACAAATGTTGACTAGCAAGCTAATTAGCTCTGTGAAGACGCTGTTATGTGACAGGGGAAAAGTGAGCAGGTAATCAGCTCTACAATCACATTTAAATGAAATGTTCATTGATTAAATCTTTTATTGCTTTTCTATGAATGAACAATGGGAGTGTACTAAGCATAGTTTTTTTCAGTATGCTGGGGTAGTTCAGCACATTTTAAGGGCATTTCGCTGAAGCTAACAACCAGTTAGCTCACAAATTACAAATGTAATGTAAATACAAGTGTATTAAAATGTTTTTAGATGGATCAGGTGATTGTCCAAATTGTATCTGAACCAAAAATTTGATTCACTGTCAGCTCTGTAGCTCTCTTATTGACAAGAATATTATCAAGGATGTGCTCCAACACAGCAATGAAAGACAAGTTAACCCAAGGAGCCATGCAAGAGATTTGCTTTGAGATAGTAAATGGAGAAATTTGTTTTTTGTAGACAAATATTTTATTAACATGATGACCTGTGGCTGTATGTCCATATAAACTAAAATCAGCGTTGCACAATGTTAATATCCTATAGAGTCTACGATTTGATTTTTACATATTTCAGCCACTTTAATGTTAAAAACATGGTTTTACAGCAGTTGCTACATTTAAAATGTCCTCATGTCTTAAACTGTAAAAGTGTAAACTACCAATGAGTCACTTTCAGGGCTGAATCATAAAAAGTGTTTTTAAAAAAAGCTGTACAAACCTGTAGATGTAAATTATTCCTTCCTCACATATTCCTGAATACATTCGCTTTATTTTCGTGTCCTATTTATACATTTTTTTTCTACATATGTGAGATGTGACTTCTAACACATCAGAATTCATACCAGAGCTAATTAACAGGTTGATTAACAAATTCCTTCATTTTCTCTTATTACAGCTCAGATGAACAAACTCTCGTGCTTTATAATATTCATCAACGATAACCAGGAAGCCAGGGGCTATGTTTAGGAGAATCCAGCATTCCTACATTTACGTTTAGAATTAATATTTCCCACATGGTTGAAGATTCTAATGCAACTCCCTCGTCAGCTCTGCGATAAAATTCCCCATCAGCTATTCAGCAGACAGACTCTTTGATGTTATGGACAACAGCCTTTTCCAACATGACTTTCACTTTAACCAATTTCTGCATCTGTCATCTAAAAAACAATCATCCAATCACTGCCATAATCACATCCCGATCTGCCTGAACAGCCCATCACATCTAAAGGCTAACATTAAAGTAAAAGATCCTTGTGATCATTTAAAATACAGGAATAAATACAACTAGACGTTTTAAACCAACCAGTGAGATTAAGAATCTAAGCCTGCAGCATTCAAATCCCAGCAAGATGATTAAAGAGAGCAAAAGCTAGATGTTTACAGTTTAACAGACTTCTTCAAGTGGGTCAAACTTTTTTTATAAGCCAGCTTGTTTACTTTATTAGTAAGGAATTGGGGCATCACAAAGAGTCAGTTCTCTGCTGCATTGACATTAATGAAAAGCTGACTTTATAAATTGATATTCAAAAATTCAATCTACATAAGCCAAGGTAAACAGAGTCTAAATCCCAAATTGTGGAATGACCTTTTTGGAAAGTCATCTTTTCAAATCCTGCAGCTCCTTAGAGAGCACCGTGAAGCTGCTGTCGCCTCCTGAAACAGGAATTATGAAAAAGCCAATGGACCCGAGCTCACTGAGATCCTCCTCGGGTATGTGTTGTCAGTATTATGCACATGCATATTGATCCCTAAGACCCTAGGCTTTGCTTGCCTTTCACCCTCCCCTAATATGCTTTTAGCTTTTTAGCTCCAGTTTTGCCTCCTGCCTCTAATATCAGGGGCTGTGATTCAATCCTCTGTGCCTCCTGACAGCTTTGGAGAGCTTCGGTTTGGGAATTAGCTAGATGGATTCATGGTATCCTGATATGCGTTATCACTCCAGTCTCATCTTCCCCTGCCACTCCCTGAGTATACTCATCGATCACGTGAGGGAAATCTGATTTCAATGATAACCTAACACCATTACTCAAACATGAGATCGCGCCGACCTCTACGCCGTCACCCGTGGTTTGGATTTGTGCAGCTTTGGAGCATTTTGAGTGTGTGAAATATGAAAATGCAATTCATACCAATCCCTCGCACAGCATGAGTGGTCATGCAGGGGCGAAGACCGTGCATGCATATAGAGCTGGACTGTGGAGCTCTGCATGACTCAGATGAGGTTGCAATTTATAAATCTGCAGCTACAAGTGTGAAAAACAACAACTGCCACTTTACTTTATTTAATCTGCTGACCTATATGCTTGTCTGCAGTCCAATGTTCAACTCATGTCATTTTGAGGTAGTTGTAGTTTAAATATTTCTATTATAGACTAATTAATGGAGGAAGGCACACTGTACTTTGCTGACAGAACAATTTTGCTGCTGCTCCTTTATGTGCCACCATAACAGCCATGACCCCCTGAGGCTTGGAGTGCACACGATTTCCCTGTTGTCCCTAACACCAGTATGTCAATAGCCACTAATTTAGACTGGGAGCCAGCATTGATCAGTCTCATTATAGCACATTTTCCATCACATAGACCCATACGGAAAAGAAATAGTAAAAACTTATATGTGATTACTCATGAAAGTGGCCACTTTCGCATTACTTTCATACATTGTTTTAGTAAGTATCCAAAACATACAAGTTTCATTATATAATTTTTCAAGGGATCTTATATCTGTTTTCACACTTATATGCTTTTCATACAAGTTTCACACAAGACAGATACAAACTTTATAAGATTTATATATATCTTTTCCATATGGGAAGCTTTAACCTGATTAACAATAATTCTCCTCATTAAGTATTTTGACTTGAGAACCAGCTTTCTGACTTACCACTAAATACTAAAATATATCTGACAATTATTAAATCTTAGATAACAGAGAAATTTTATAAACATGTTTTTTAGGTTGATACAACCACAAAAAAAAAAAAAAAATAGGTCCACGTAAACCACCTAAAACCTGAGTGTTGAAAATAAGACCAGGGACTCAATCCGGATCACTTGTGAATGTGAAGGAAAGCATAAATTTTTAGACTTTTAAATGTTTTTTTTAATACTTTTTACATCTTTTTCTGGTGGTCAGTGTGATGCCAGATTTGTTTCTGTAATTTTACACATTTATTTCTTAAAACTTAAGCTGAAAGAACCATATTCAAAAATGTATTTTATTTATTACAGCAGCATTTCTATATCGTGAAAAATTGGGACTGCTGGAACTGCACTTCTTTGTCTTATATTAAGCTATCTCAGGGATTACATGTGTTGTCAATTTACACATTCCTACTCTCACCTATGGTCATGAGCTGTGAGCAGTGATGGAAAGAATAAGAACATGGGTAGAGCGAGCCGAAATGACCTTGGGTTGAAGAGGTTCAGGCATCTGACCAGGATGCCTCTGGGGCACCTCTTAGGGTGAGGTGTGGAAGGAGGTCTTGGGGCAGAACCCGGACACGATGGAGCGATTACACCTCAGTAAATATTTGCAGTAACATTACCATCAAGATTCCTGAACAATCTGCATCCTTATACACAAATTACTGCTTCTGTTTCGAAGATTAAAAAGTCTCTCTGTCTCTCATTAGTGAAGGTTCAAAGAGTGAATTCTAAATTTTAAAATCCCGACGGGGTGATATTGTTCCCTTGAATTTATTTCCTATGATTACACTTCTACAGAGAGACCAGGTGCTCTTCATATTTTATATATTCAGACTTGGGAACTGGGTGAGCGCATAACAACGTAAAAGAAAATGTGACACTTCGAAGTCAACCTGGCCTCAATGAACAAGTCTGACTGGCAGAGAAAGAGATGAATACAAATGCTAAAATATATTTTAACTCTTTGCACCGAGAGTAATAGAAACTCTGACTTTCCACTCCTGAATTTTTCTGACTTATCATCCTGTCTGGAAGTAAAGCGACAGTTGTTAATGGGATACAGCTGAGCTGATTCATACTGTGAATCAGAGCCTGTTGAATAATTATGGCTCCTCTCTTTGTCTTCAGCTCCATAGAATCTTCCACTGAAATGATATGTAATGTGATATTATGCAATAAAATGTTTCCTGTATTCCATCATAAAGGGTGGCCTTATTAATTATCAGACTCGTGAATTTGCAGAAGATGCATTTGGATTTATACCATTGCTTTACACTTCATGAAACGCATTAGTAGCTTTATTATGAGCCTCAGTTCGGCTTTTGCTCTGTAGCTGCTCGCCATTTTGATTTCTCGCTTTGCATTTCTATCTTACCTGCAAAATACTCTTGTCATTATACTTGATTAGACAGTGTGCATACATTACTGTCTTTAAGTATACTAATTCATGAATAAATAACAACAGAACTTCTTATTTAGTGAGCTTTACATGTGCTGGTAGGCAGGCACTCATCTCCCAATAGAGCTGTTTTTAGCGTTTGTGCTTAACCTATAACACTAGCCCTCCTGTCGCGTTCACCTCCCGCCCCGTGTTCCCAGTGGAAGTTGACCGGTATGTTTTAACAGCTCTTAAATTAGCACAACAAACATTTTTTGCCACCAAATTCAGTTCGGTGGGGGTCGTTCAGTGGGCCATTCAGTAAGTAAGTGAGTGGATTCCTATTAATTTCCTATGGCTGTCACTTTTGACCGGGAACACCATAGGTGTCACACAGTCCTGGGCCTGTGACCCAGTGTTTTGATTTGTTTATTGTTTATTTGCGGGGTTATTACTGTCTGTGTTTTGGTTTTGTATTTCTAGATCTTTGGTTCTGGTCTCATTTGTTCCATCTGTGTTCAAGTCAGTCATGTCCCTGTGTGAAGCCCATGTCCTCGAGTCTGTGTACTTCCTGTTTTACTTTGGTAGTCTTCAGTCTGTGTGCGTCAGGTTCTGTTTTTCTGTCCTCCGTCTCGTCATTGTAGTTCATGTCAGCTGCGTGTCCAAGGTGTTTACTCTTTGCCCTGTTTCCCTTTTGTATTTAGTGTCTACTCGCTGTCACGTCGCACCCTCAACCAGCTGATTGTGTTCTGTCTGTCTATCTGCCTGCCTGCATACTTAGTTTGTAATCTCAGTTAAGTTCAGTTTGTGTAGAGCGATAAAGCTGTTTTTCAGTTCACTTTCCACCTCCGTGAGTCTGCATATTGGGTCCTTTTCCTGCCTGCCTGCACGCAGTCATGACAATAGGTGTAACAAGGTTGATTAAAACACTCAAAATTCAGTGAAAGAGGTGATCGTCACTTTTATATGTTCAAGTGCATAGTGTGGAGGATATCACAAGGCCTTCAGATGTAAAACACAATATTTATGAGTGTTTAAGGTTGTAAAGATTTGACCCGAACACAACGGGAAGGCTAGGTCAAGTCTTAAAATTTATTATGGTCCACATATACTTAATGGTTTTCTAGTTTCTGTGTTTTCCTATTTATGGCTTCATGTTTCCCAGATATGCACTCTTTGAAGGTTATTTTCCCCCACGAGTGTTACTGTCTTTGTTCTCGATGTTCTGCACTGGCTGTGTCTTGTTCCTCAATCAGCCCTCTCCCCGTCAGTCGGTCCTGTTTGCATCACCTTCTCCTTTCTGTATTTTGAGTTTCTTTGATTTCTAGTTTGTTTATCTGTGGGTTTTGTGTAGTTGGTCGAGCATTTTTTGTTGTTATTCATCCTCATGTGTCCTCTATTTAGATTTTTCTCCCATGGATCTTAAAAAAAAAACACCTTTCAAAAAAAAAAAGATGAGGTGATAATGTGAAAATGAAAAGTTTTATTATTTGTATGCTACAGAGGACAACGATAACTTAAAAAGCTCACACATATGTAAACAATGTTTTTGGCTCGCACCTTTCTCCAAATAGACGACTCCTACTTGTCACCCACTGTGAGAGCGGTACGGTAAGTAGGTGTAGCTGACAGCGATCCAACTAAAAACAAGCCGAAAGGTTATCTCTGCACAGCACACATTTACTTTATTTCACTTTCACTATTAATCCTAAGAAAGTCATGTGGCTGCAAATGGCTTTTCATAAAGGAAAAGAACTTCCATTAAATGACGTTTTTTCCCTCTTAAAGCCTGGCTTGACCTTCAGTTTGACAACCTCTGCTGTGACACGTCCACTAAGTTAGGTGTGAAAAGTGGAACTGTCTGCAGCATAAAAATCCCATCATGCCTTTCGTCTTGACTGAATCTTAATCGTGCCACATGCTCTGGCACGCTTTCAGGCTTTCTTGGTGCTTGAGTATTTCTAGAGGTCCTCTGATGTTCACCGGGTGACTGGTCCCCTGCCTAACCCACAGCTCTTTGAAGTTCTTCTCAGGAAAAAAGAGGACAAGAAAATTGTAAGAATAAAAACTCAGAATTCGGGTCAGCACACTTTCGGAGGCCTGATATACCCTCAATTTTTCTGTCTGCCTTTCAAGAAATTTAATACCTACGTCATAGAAAATGGAGTAATAGGAGAGGGTGAAGGTGAAAGAAGGAGAGAATCAAAGAGAGATTGGAGCAGCAGACAAAAGGAAACCAGGGAACCAAAAAAAATCAAGAGAAAAAGAAAGAGGTTGAGAAACATCCTTTTTCTCCTGGGGAGAAAAAGGAAGTAGAGTGTGACAACAGGGCTTGCGATGCTGACTCATCCATATCGGTGACCTTGGCTGGCAGAGGAAGAGGAGCAGCACAGAATATCAATGTTTTCCCCTTGGATATAGAGTAGAAGGAAATGGGTCATACTTTACATGTTAAAACCTGACAAATCTGACAATTGAGGAATTTTCTAACAATGTTTTTGGTTACATTCAAACATAACCACAGTTGGCTTTATTTTAGGAGGTCTGTTGATGAACTAGCTGTACTAATAAGTTAATTTATTGGGTGGTACAACTGGGAATCCACTGACAGCATAGAGACACTTGCTCAGTAACAAGAAAAATAAGAAAATCATCTCACTGCCTGATTTCCTTCTTATTGCTGTGATGTGTTCATGGTGCAAATGTTTTGTTTGGGGTTGTTTTTTTGTCATGGTGCTAAATGGAGTGACCTTTTTTGTTAGTGGTAACTTAAAGCAAGTTCTTGAACATCTCAACAAATAAAACAAATATGAACATTTAGCTAGCAGACACACTGGCTGTTATTCAAAGGTTGCATGAAAGTACTGTACTACGCCATTTAGTGCGGACAGACTCGGTTAGCTTGCGTATGTATGTACATCAAGTATTACATCAAGGGTAGCAGATATTAGTTTATATTCCACCTGATGATGTTGATTAGATCCACTCACTGAATCATTTTATACTATTTATCATGTCAAGAAGGTAAAAAAAAAAATAAAAAAAAAAGATTGTGATACATCTGCATCTATCTTGTTGAATTTAATTAGCTAAACAAAGGGCAGCAGTGCAGGTCAGCTGATCCCAGCATGTAACATTTTATTAGGCAACTTTATTTCAAAGTGTTTCTTCTCGCCTTGCTACAGCGCTACACACTTTAACCCCTGACTGTAGTACAGAGGCGGTTGTCCTCTCTACTAAACAAATGCAGTATACTCCTGCTTTGACATGCTAAAATCTTGTTTGCTAGCTAAATAAACAGCAAGTTAAACATAAGGGAATTTTAGTGAAAAACAGGCTTTTTCATGTCTCATAGCTTGGTTTCAACCAATCATATATTTAGTTCAATTATTTGAGCAGTGGGTGGACTCAGCCCTTTAAAAGACCACACTTCAGGTACATTATATGTGTGAAGGGAGTGGTGTTGGTGAGTGTCACTCCTGATAAAAGTGCTCCTCTGTGAGATACACAATCACCTCCAGCTGCAGACCTGCTGCTGTTTCTCTGATGTGTGACCTCAGAACGGAGGAAGGGCAGAAAAACCAGCATTTAATAATAAATATATTTTTGCTTCTTACTTCTATTGCTTTGGATTCATCATGTCAAACAAATTCAATTAAATCTGATGAAGTCAGGGAGTCTATTGAGAATTTTCTGACCTCTAAGAACAGAGCTGTATCAAAACACATTTCAAAGCCGCTTGACTATAAATGATCTGCCGGTGTGCTGATGTATCATGGGATGCTGTGGAGGTAAGGTCAGCGAGGACAGGCAGAACAGAGATGGATGTTCTATACTGGAACTCTGAGGGAAAATCATTAGTGCTAGTTTATGGTGTCTTTATTACAAACATTGATAAAATTACATAAAAGGATTTCCCACATGAAAAGGTAATTATGTTCTTTAGTGAGCCCGTCTAGTCCCAGTGGGAGAGTGCATATGGAGGGCATGCATTTGACTGTCTTTGGATAATTACAATGTCTTCGAATAAGCATAGGATACCACACAACACAGGAACGCACACAAACCATAAAAAGACAGTATTCTCCCAAAGTTGGAGGAATTAGGGGTGCTGAGGGTGCTGCATCACCCCCTGGTGAATGATGGAGGACTTGCATGTTCATGACGACAAAATAAATCAACAAATGAGTTTTCATTTGATTTTTTTCCCTTATATTACAGAGCGCTATGATATTTTAATTATAATATTAATCATTTTAGCGTAAGTGTTTAACAGTTGATCTATGGCGTGGTCACCACAAATCTTCCAAACAGGAAGACAAAATTTAGTATTTCCTCATGGATCCATCAAAGAGAGCAAAACTAGATTATCAGCAGCTCACAGCAGCAACTACAGTTCACAGGTAACTTACCTGTACCTTGCTAACTCTTTGGATGCAAGAAAGAAGAGGGTAATATTTATGAAGCTAGTAAATGGATACAACCATTTTTTAACTCTCTGCCACCTTACAGTCGGCGTATATGCACATTAGCACATTATTAACTGTCGCTTAATGATCCAATGCAGCTTGCTTTGCCTGCAAACTCTGTGTCGTATCATTAATAGATTAGATCATTGTAGGCTTTGCTGGTAAATAACGGAGTAGCTACTTGCCATTTCTTTGAACATTATTGACAGCTACTGTGTCTGATGTACAATATATTTTGTGCATATTTTTTGTTCTCACATTATTATATATATATAAATGTATTTAACATACAATCCAAAGAGAAAGCATGAATAAAAATATATTTTAAAGCAACATCACTGATGCACATCTTTCTTTTATCTGTGTTCAGGCTGTCACAACTTCCCTCAGGTGTGCATTATATCAAGTACTCAAAGCAGAAGCGAAAGCATTTCCAAGAACTCTTACAGTACTCTGTTTTCATGTGTGCTGATCCTTCGAGTGGCACAGAGGATTATCACTGTAGCAGGGTGTTGCTTTGCTTTAAACGGCAGAACATGGAACATGGAACATGAATTAAACACGTACAATAAAACAGATCACCCAAAGTGCCACAAAATTCTTCAAGCAGCAACAGATTATTTGGCAAACAGGAAGCTGAAGGAAATATTCATGAATCTTTGTTTGCAGGGAATCATCTTTTAGCATCAGTAGTCCCCGTTACTTTCTTTCACTACATTTGTATATAATCTTATGAACTGAACATTAAGCCGTGCCCTGTACCCTTTTATATAAATCTGAAAAAAGTATAACATTCACTTGCATAACCACAAAGCACAGCAATTTTTGAGGTGGTCATTTGTTTTTTTTTAACCACAAAGTAAAACTGAATTTTAGTATCCTTGTATTGGTAATCCTAGGTGTAATCTGAAATCAGATTTTGAAACAGAAGGACAAGTATAACACAATTCTTCCGCCTCCTACAGCAAAGAAACATTTAGGCATCTTTTAAATCACCGTTTTTGTGTTGCAGCCCACAACTTGACTAATTTTGGTTCAGCCTCAGCTCTTAGACTAACTCTTGCTTCCTATCCCAGCAAACAAGCTGCTTTCAGTGATAATACCACCACTACCCACCAGTAAATGGCAAGCAAATTTAGGAAACAGACATGAGCAAGTGCAACATTTAGCTGCTAAAGAGGCTTTAGGAGATGTTGGAGAGCCAAAAAGAGCTGAAAGGAGAAAGAATACAGGAGCAGCTGCTTGATCGCTGCTTGATGTTTCTAACCATATATATGATTATAAGACAATATAATATGTTGTGTATAGATATACAGTGGCTCATCTGCCTTCACCTCATCCTACTTCCAGCATCCTCCTCTGTCACATCAACTCTCTGCATGTCCTTCATTACGTCCATGAATCTCCTCTGAGGTTTTCCTCTTTTCCTCCTGCCTGGCAGCCCCGTATTCAACATCACTAGTCCAATAAATTCATCCAATCCTCATGTCCAAACCCTCTCAGCCTTTCCTCTCTTTGTTTCCAAACCAATAAATTTCATCTGTCCTCTGACAAAGTCATTTCTAATTCTGTGCATCCTGGTATCTCCCAACGAAAACTCTTCCGCTCAACCTGCTGTCTTTTTGTCAGCACCACCCTCTCATAGCAGGTTTATCATCTTGTAAACCTCCCCTTTAAGTCCAGCTGCTATCCTTCTGTCACAAATCATCCCTGACACTTGTTTACACCCTTGGAGACCTCGGTGGATGTATGCAAGATTTTAATGAATTGTTAACATGACCGCGCTCTGCACTCCTAAAAGGTTTTTATCAGAATTTATTTAAAACTTTTCAAGCTTCCATATTTACAGATAGAATAACAAACACGATGCAAACGCTACTGTGGCAGAAAGTGGTTTGTGACTCCACTGCAGGTGAGATGGACGCACCAGCGTGGCATCTACAGTCATGCCTCACCAGCTTAAAAGCTGTACCGGGTCCTGTATTGTGCGTGTGTAAATAAAACATGCTGAAACCAAGAGAACCGTGGTCCTGTCGTGCCTCTCACCTGTCACAGCTACCAAAAAAACAAACTCCTTAGGGGAGGTAAATATATTGTAGATACTCATAGACAAAGTATTGAATATATTAAGTTACTAGAAAATGTTAAAATGTGTAAGTTGCTAAATAGCAGATTTGATGTTTCCAGGTATTGAAGGTATTAAGCATCAGTTATGATGAGTACCGGGTTTCAGTGAGTAATTTTATCCAGATATAGCAGAAATCTGTCTTGTGGGACTGATCCAAAGTGTCACACACACAATATGAAACCACTCACCACTCATATTCAGCTTTTTTTGTTCTTCCTGTGTCTGAGCTGGACAGCAGTACCAGTCATGCCAGAGCTCACTGAAACCTTCTGACAGTCTCGATGTCCAAGAGTCACAATGAGTCACACAAGGTCACGAGTCAGGGCGAGATACACTCTCTGCCTGGAGTTGTATACATACCAAGACAGAGCCACTACAGTTTCTGAATTAGCATGTTAATGCAAGTGACAGGAGCAGCTCAGTCGGAAAATTAACCTTTTTTCCTCAGGGTTGAATGGCGGTGGCTGGCCATGTTCAACCCAGGAAGAGAAGCTTGTGTTTATCAGGTTTTAGGAGGCTAAATGGACCTGGAAGATGTCAGATGTGGAGTAAACTGATGTCAGACCAACTTAGATCACTCAGCTGCCTGAAGCTTGGCAGGAACACCACACTGTCAAAATAAGAGCGTGAGTACTTACATCATAAAATTGGAGACTGAAATCTCTCTATTTATAATATATGTACAGTATCTCACAAAAGTGAGTACGACCCTCACATTTTTGTAAATGTTAAACAGAACCCATCAGGACAACATTGACACTTTGATACAATGTAAAGTAGTCAGTGTACAGCTTGTATAACAGTGTAAATTTGATATCACCTCAAAATAACTCAACATACAGCCATCATTTGTCTAAACGACT